>NC_134837.1:18609585-19209585 GCF_004210375.1 Tachypleus tridentatus | reverse complement strand
GGTTCAGGTATTCCGGCGTTATCTCTGTATTATTACTATTAATCGTCTGTATGTATGACAGTTTGAAAGTTTGCCGAAGAAGTGAAAAGTCTTCGGAAGCCACTGGGTGCTAGTAACCTTCTTTCAAAGGTATAATACCTGATCTTTGTTGACCAGTGCGACGTGATGTATGTATGACTGATTAATTAAACAACGATTTTGTTTGTTTGTCGTTAAGGTTGTATCGAAACCTGGGTTTTAGCGTGGTAAGTCCACAGACATGCCGCTGTGCCCATGGAGGACTTAACTAACGACACTTCATAAGTGTGCCAAATTAAAAGGTATATCTGATTGTTAATACTTTATCAGTATTGTAAACGTATATATAAATTTTATAGTCTTACGAGCGTAGCTGTCCTGCACCTGTAAGGATGGATAGGAGACAAATTACACATGTGAACGATATATTCATTCACATATAGGAATCAGAACTTTAAACTGTTAACCTGAACTACACCTCATGGGTTAATTCGGCGCTTCTTAGCTGGATGAATGGTTGAAGCAAAGGTTAATAGGATAAGAATCAGGGTGAGTGAATATTACCAGTTATGCAATAAATTCTACAGCAAAAAGTCAGTAGTTATTATCATTTACTCTGGCTGTAGTTTGATTAATAAACTGTTGTTGTTTTATATTATATTCACTCTGGCTGTAGTTTGATTAATAAACTGTTGTTGTTTTATATTATATTCACTCTGGCTGTAGTTTGATTAATAAACTGTTGTTGTTTCATGTTATATTCACTCTGGCTGTAGTTTGATTAATAAACTGTTGTTGTTTCATGTTATATTCACTCTGGGTGTAGTTTGATTAATAAATTGTTGTTGTTTCATGTTATATTCACTCTGGCTGTAGTTTGATTAATAAATTGTTGTTGTATCATGTTATATTCACTCTGGCTGTAGTCTGATGTATATTTAAGTCAGACTAAATCATTTCACACCTCAAAATAATTCTTTGTTTCTTCTCGAACTGGGGTAAGTGAAGCTAGTGTGAAAAACGTATAGGAGGTGAATGATATTGGAAAAAGTTGAGAAGCACAGGATTAAAGGACTAGGTAGGAGATCCCCCTACAGTACAGTAACATCCGCTCCTAATTGTGATATGTTTGTTTGTTTGTTTGTTTTTTGAATTTCGCACAAAGCTACTCGAGAGCTATCTGTGCTAGTCCTAATTTAACAGTGTAAGACTAAAGGGAAGGCAGCTGGTCATCACCACCCACCGCCAACTCTTGGGATACTCGTTTACAAACGAATAGTGGGACTGACCGTCACATTATAACGCCCTCAAGGCTGGGAGGGCGAGCATGTTTGGCGCGACGGGGATGCGAACCCGCGACCCTCAGATTACGAGTCTCACACCTTAACACGCTTGGCCATGCCGGGCCTAATTGTGATCTACTGGTCACAATAAATGCAACCATTTAGTATCCCTCACTGCCATATGTATTTTGTTCTAGTATTTTAATCGAATAATAGAAATAAATGTTACTTTTATCACGTACACACAGCCGAAACTGCGAAGCATGTTTGACATAACACGTCTCGAACCTTGAAACCTCTGACAAGCAGGGCGGTGTGCTAACCACTAGTTACTAATAAATAAATAATGTTCCGAAAATTGTTTAATCTCGAAGTCTAAATCCAAGGTAGGTCCAGTTTAATCTTTACTTTGATCAACGTGTGTTATTGGGTTATACCAGTTTCGGAGAATTCCACACCTAATCAGTAACCCTGAACACAAGTTGACATAAGTAAAATAAGCTGGTCCTGTATGATAAAGTAGCAAACTTGTTTGGCACTAGTTAGTAATTAAATACTAACAAATATATAAATATATATATACTTGTTAAATAAATATGAGATAACCTGTAGATAATATTAATTTAACACAAAACCAAAATTGCAACTCACAAGAAGAGAGAGTATTTATTATTTGTTGTTTTGTTCCCTATTTTTTAAATGATCTATGGCTCGGCAATACAATTTATATAAAACAAAAGTTCATCGCACGGTTTGATATCAAAATATAAGGAAATTCATTATATCAGCATGAAAGAGACGAGCTGACAGGCGGAAGAAAGATCACATTTCATCAATTATTAGCCACTTTCAATATAAGCTGTTATAAAACTGAAAACGATATGAATAGGGAAGCCTACAATGTTTTACGGAAACTAAAAAATACGTGGCTACATTTCGTTCGGTGTGGTCGTCACGCAATAAGCAATAACAAAATTAAAAAAAAAAAAAAACCTATTATTCTTCCTAGCTTCACCACGACGCCCGTGACAATAAAAATTGCACTCAAAAATTATCTCGCGGATTCCCCAAAATTGGAGAGGAGATGAAAATCCCCAGAACAAGCGTAATGCCACCAGCAGTATTGTGATAAGATGCAGAAATGGGCTTTCAATGCCCCACGAGTTCGTGTCGCTTTCTGACGTTACTCAGTTAAAGTAATTTTTTACCAGATGGCGTGACATATCCATCTTTGGAGTAGTTATTTTTCACATCTATAATAAAATAATATTGTCAAGAGAGCGTCTGTCAAAAACACGACAGTGTGATACATACAAATTAAAAAACGTTTTATATACAATCAAATTAGATAGCGAGATAGATAGTTTATATCTGCCGACTTGGACAACAGTCCCTTGTCTTATTTTTTGAAAACTATCGCACAGTCACTTTAACTCATCAGTGCAATCAATGCAAGTGGAAAAATTAATTTTGCTTACTCCAATTTAGCGACACCTATCAGTATAACGAGGATCAATTATACTTGTCGATAACAATAAAAATTATTATATTTTTTAAAAACTAAATAACTTTACAAGACTTAGACGGACGTAAGGTTGTTGGAGTTCGGTTTTTATTTTTATTTTTATTTTTTCTGGTGAGGGGATTAACTGGTTTGTAACAAAAATAGTTTTTTCATTATTTGTCTCAAGATTGTTAGATCGATTTGCCTAATTGTGCACGCGGATTCTATTATTTTTTACTGATATTTCTGTTAAGTTTAGCTTAATTAAGTACAATATGTGTGAAAAATATTTATCTCTTGTAGCAGTTCTAATCGCCAACCACGAGTGATAGGGCTAGCATTCTTGTCTTAAGACTATTTTCTAGTTTAACCTGTATAAAAGTTTGAATCACCTGCCACCAGAAACTCTTCATGAGTAGTTCTGTTTTATTGTGTTGTTTTTTATATGTATATCTAAACAAAAGAATTATATAGATGTATATCTAAACAAAAGAATTATATAGTCCATTACACGCACGAATACGCGTTCGTAATACCAAAACGTTTCTGGTTAAATTACTAGTGCGAGGTAAGTTTCCTCGTTTTCTAATACACTTTAGTGTGTGTTACATTACTAAGTAACGTAGTTTAACACTAGATGTCGTTTAATACACCATTTGGTGCTGTTGGATCACGCGCATCGGTTGCGTGACGAAGAAAATACCAGAATTATGACTCTTTTACCATTTCACACGAAACAAATACGCCATTCATGAAAGTTATTCTATCTGTATACTGAAAATAATAAACTCTTCCTTACTTAAAGATAAAATATTTTTACTTCTCCCGTAATTCTTCATCGCACAAATCAATGACGATTGTATCAGAGAGCGACCGTAAGAAAGATTGTTAAATACCACGTATATATAGTTAAATTTACCATTTCTAGAATCACTAGTAGAGATAAAAAAACACAGTACTACCGTGTTTCTCCGAAAATAAGACAGGGCTTATATTAATTTTCACTCCAAAATATGACACTAGGGCTTATTTTCGGGGGATATATTAAAAAAATGAAGTTACAAAGTAAAACTATTAAACTAACCATTTAAAATAAACTATTATTAAACTATTAAACTAACTGATTAATACTTAAACAAACTAATTAACTAACTATTAAACTAATTAATAAATTTATTTTTTTATTTTTTTCCTCTTCTTGCCACTCTTAACTAGGGCTTATATTAAAACTATCCCCAAAAATCACACTAGATCTTATTTTATGGGTAGGTCTTATTATCGGAGAAACACGGTAAATGCTAACATTTCAACTAAAATCCATCAACCGTTACTTCCTCAAAACGGAAAAAATAATAAGTGAACGATTGAACCCTAAAAGAAACCAAATAAATCTGGCAGTAAGCGTTTGTAATTCAACAGAACTTCGATAACTGAAAACTGACAGCAATAGCGCAATCGAAGGCCCCTAAAATGTGATTATAGTAACCCAAAATAATAGTAAAGAAAAATCTTGAATGAATAAAGATAGTCCATTGAAATTCTCTAGCAGTTGAAATCCTCATAAATTTCACAGCAACTGGCAATATTAGTTCAGCTCTTTTAACCTTTATAACCCACAACAGTAACCTAATATGAGATGAACAAAACACTCTCAAACTAACAAAGTTTGTTCGGAGAAATACCCCAAGCAACTGACAACATCAGAGCATTTATAACAACTGATAATACTAGACCAACTCAGCAATGTTGATTACTGACAGTAGTCATAAAGACTTAAACTAACAGTCCGAGTAGCTCAGCGAATATCCAGAAACTGACAGAACTGTTAAAACTCTATAATCCTGATAACTGACAGCAAAAATATTTTTCGATTTGTTGGGTTTTGCCCAAAGCTACTTGAGAACTACCTGCGCTAGCCGTTCCTTATTTCGGACATCAAATAAAATGCTAAACATGTCGTATGCACGTCCATAGTCAGGTGGTTAGGACGTTCGACTTGTAATCTGAGTCTCGAGTTAGAATCTCCGCCACACCAAATATGGTTGCCCTTTCAACCGTGGGGGCGATGTAATGTGATTTTCAATCCCACTATTCGTTGGTAAAAGAGTAGTCCATGAGTTGGCAATAGGTGGTGATGACTAGCTGCCTTCCCTCTATTCTTACACTAGCGCAGATAACCCTTGTGTAGATTTGCGCAAAAATTTAAAATAAAAGGTACAAGCAACACATCACTACAATAGAATAATGATTATTATAAATAACACCAACTCTCTGTAACGGACTAAAGTTATATTCTGATGTGCGGTCAATCGGAGGGTACTTTATTGTTCTCGATTGTAAAAAAAAAATAGTAAATGGTAAATAGTAAAGTCACTGACAAAACTAATCAAACAGTTTATCTTTCCAAATATTTTTGCAAAACTACACGCGTCATTTAGGCTAACTGTCCCTAACTTTTAACTGGTAGAACGGACTGAAGGCAGCTAGCTAGTCATCATTCACCGTAAACTCTTAGGCTGTTCTTGCCAGGCATAATAAACGAATTTGTCCATCAGTCACTCTTATAACGTAACCGCGGCCCCAAAGTGTGAAGTGGGAACCAGGGAGCCCCAAAGCCACAGTCTGCCACTTTAACACTTGGCCGCATTCAGCCCCAATATTGTTACTAATTGATATTGTATTTGAAAGCTATGCTACTACCAAAAATATTTTCTAATACCTTTGAGAAACAATAAAGTACTTTCATATGTATTATTGTATCTTTCAATCAGACCTTTTTACTGTTGTTTAACCAATGGAAGTTACATAACGTAGTGGGGTTGGCTGAATGACTGGAACCTTCTTGAATGTTCAGGAAACAGTTTCAACAACAGTGAAAACGAGAGTTACACTAGTATACACATTACATATGATTTGTGAGTCTGTTACGATAAATGACTAGTCAGCAATACGTTAAAAGAACGTTGATCTCCAAATAATGATAAGAAGTTTTATTATTATTACTACTAATGTGTTTCCATGAAGAAATAAAGATACGCTGAAGTACCGTTGTGTTAGCGTCTACTACAGTAGCCCAAAATAAGAACCACGACAAGTTATAAAAGAATCCAAACAAATTAGTTGTGACAACTGACAGCAGGAAGGCAAAAAAATATTTGTAACAAGTGTAGTCAGAAAATAAATAGAACATCAGTATCAACTAACAACTGATAGCACTAATCCAAAACAATATTCGTAGAAAATGTTAACGTGAACCCAACAGAACGAACGTGGCATGTGACACCAGAGTACATATGACATCTAACAGCAGATACCAAACACATGACAACTGGAAACAGTTACCCAACTGAATACTTGTGACAATAAAACAACAGATTGTGACAATTTGTAGCAGTAAAACAACAGAAACTTCGTAACAACTGATGGCAGGAAATATGTGGCAACTTATAGCAAACGCCAACAATACATTCGTGAAAACTAATAATAAGAACCCAACAAAGTAGTTGTCACAACTGATTAGAGGAATATAAAAGAATATTTATGACAACGTATAGCAGTAACTGAACAGAATATTTCACGAGCTCAGAATTGCTATTTTATTTTATGCGTTAATTTCTGAAAAATACTTTTGTCCATCTAATTTTGAAACTTCGGCACTTGGTCATACGGGGCATGCGTACAAATGTACACACGTCTATAGAGTCTAAATTCATTTAGTTTTTGGTTTTCTTTTTGCGAATTTTACTTGCCAATGGACTGTAAAGTTTAAATCCCTTTGGAGAAATTTTTAAGATACCATAAAAGATCAAAATAAAGGTGATAAGCGATACAGGAAGATACAGTGTCAAATACGAGGTTGTTGAAAGTGGAGGGACCACAACTCGTAATTCGAAATATAAACTTTTGTTTGTTTTTGAATTTCGCACAAAGTTACACGAGGGCTATCTGTACTAGTCGTCCCTAACTTAGCAGTGTAAGACTAAGGGAAAGGCAGATAGTCTTCACCACCCACTGCCCACTCTTGGGTTATTCTTTTACAAGCGGATAGTGGGATTGACCGTCACATTACATCGCCCCCACGACTGAAAGAGCTAGCATATTTGGTGTGACGGGGATTCGAACCTGCGACCCTCAGATTAAGAGTCGAACGTCTTAACCACCTGGCCATGCCTAGCCAATTATAAAATTTATCATATGTGCAGTTCCTTTATAATGTATTAATTAATGTACTAGCTATACATTAACGTTTTAAGTTTATTTTTACTAAGAATATGAGATATACCGTTCTAATTAAAATTCCCTTAAAAAGTGTTAATTCTGATATAAATAAATAATTATTAATACTTTACAAATTATAGAAAACAATGATAAGGAATGTATGTTTGTAATTATCATTTAACACTAAAAAATGATTGTTTGATAACCAGTTCCTACAGTATGAAACTTTGTACACTTCTTTTATTCTATTATTTTTTTTGGAAGTGCAATTCCTGTATCGTCCCTCGCGATATGTAAGAAAGATAGAACTGGAGACACAGTAAAGCGGTAGTGGGCGGTCTAAAGGAGTTTGTTCAGGTGTGCTCTGTCATAGTCATCTCAGAACCCTGGCTGTTAAAACTTCAGTGTTCCGTTATTTATACAGACATGTACAATATCACGTGGTAAACTTTACTGTTCGCTATTCATGTACATGTACGTGTACAGTTGCACTTATAGAAACAAGAAACAAAAGGTTTAAAGACAGAAAATAAGAACTAAGCAGACAAACAGATATGTGTGTCTATGTGTATATATATACAGACAGATATGTGTGTCTATGTATATACATACAGACAGATATGTGTGTCTATGTATGTAAATATATATACAGACAAACAAATATGTGTGTCTATGTATATAAATATATATACAGACAAACAAATATGTGTGTCTATGTAATATATATACATACAGACAGATATGTGTGTCTATGTATGTAAATATATATACAGACAAACAAATATGTGTGTCTATGTATATAAATATATATACAGACAAACAAATATGTGTGTCTATGTATATATATATATACAGACAAACAGATATGTGTGTCTATGTATATATATATACAGACAGATGTGTGTCTATGTATATAAATATATATACAGACAAACAAATATGTGTGTCTATGTATATATATATACAAACAAACATATATGTGTGTCTGTATATATATATCAATCTGTGTAAATGTGTGTATAGATATTTTTCATTGTGAATATTAAATCACTATAACGAAGCGATGTACGACATGTACGTTTTAACTTGTTACACAACTTTATTACAGTTGATATCTCAACTTAGTGCGCATTTTCCTTAACTGAATAAAGTTTAGCGGAAGATTGTTTCTGACTAGTGAAAATTCACCTGGAAAGGAAACGATTTGGTTTATATAGTTATATACTAACCATAAGCTAGTTTCAGTTTAAACAGGATTTATCATGAGTTCAGGACCCGGCATGGCCAGGTGGTCAAGGCACTCTACGTAATCTGAGGGTTTCGAGTTCGAATCCCCGTCACACTAAACGTGGTCGTCCATTCAGCCGTGGGGGCGATATGATGTTACGATCAATCTCACTATTTGTAGAGTAGCCCAAGAGTTGCCAGTGGGTGGTGATGACTAGCCGCCTTCCCTGTAGTCTTTTACACTGCTAAATTAGGGACGGCTAGCGGAGATAGCTATCGTGTGGCTTTGCGCGAAATTCAAACCAAGTAGTATGGTCTACAACGAGCACACATAAAACTCAAATTAGCAAGGATCAGTTGTAACTTGGCGTAAAATCAATCTGACAGCGACAAAAACTCGATCACCTGTTAATACTGACATAACATTATTTAGTAACAAAAATATAAAAATAATTTTAAAGAAAAACTAACATTACTAGGGCATTTTCCCCCATTCATTATAGGGGTCTTGTATAAAAAACAAAAAACTTAAACGAGTATTAGTAACTTAAATGAAAGTATGTAACTTCATATCTATGGATATGTTGGGTGAGGGTCCTTAGTAGAGTTCCATTTACGCTGCACGGCTACACTACAACCAGTCATTTGCCGCGCACTTCATTATTCCTGCCGCGCACATCCTCAGTAATGGTGAGGAGTCTCAACACGTTAACGGCTTTAATGATCCTGGTATCGATAGGCCTAAAGCTGGTAGCATCGCGAAGCGATTTAATGACCCAATTGTGTCGATGCTCTAAAACACTCAAAATCCTCGATACTGATGCACATGAAAAAAAAAAAATCATTCAGCACATTGATTGAAAGAAATTAGAGGAATCATTAGTCCTTAGTTAGGGTACGCAAAGTACATCATTGGTCCTTAGTTTGGATACGCAAAGTACATCATTGGTCCTTAGTTAGGGTAAGCAAAGTACATCATTGGTCCTTAGTTAGGGTACGCAAAGTATTAGGAATGAACAAGACGGTTCAGATAACCCTAATTTCTAATTAACTGATTACTATTCGCTGCAGCAGTTGTGGCAAATCGTGTAAAGAATACCAGCAACCAACATTATTCCCTTTTTTTCAGACTAGCTGCTTGTCTCATACGTAACTTACTTTCTTCCGATTAACTTTTAATTTGGAATTCATTGAGCCACTGGTGGAGGGTAGGGGCAAACAACAATGGATTGGATAGACTAAGACAATGGCTAAGATGGAAAAAAACTCTGTAATGTTTGTTTTTGTTTATGAGGTGGTCCTAAACGATATTCGCATCCTTAATTTGACAATTGCTGAGCTTCTAATGAGTGACTGGTTCCATCCTTCAATTGGTCCGGCATGGCCAGGTGGTTACGGCTATCGACTCGTAATCTGAGGATCGCGGGTTCGAATCCCGGTCGCACTAAACATGTTCGCCTTTTTGGCGGGGGACCGTTATAATGTAACGGGCAATCCCACTATTCGTTTGTAAGAGAGTAGCCCAAGAGCTAGCGGTGGGTGGTGATGACTTATACTGCTAGATTAGGGACGGCTAGCGCAGATAGCCCTCGTGTAGTTTTGTGCGAAATTCAAAAACAAAGATAAAAGAAGACTAAATTCCAAAAGGTCCACAGCACGATAATTTTCTAGCAGTCACTCTTCACGGATGAGACGACACGGCCATGTATAAAGCAGTCCCAGGTTGCTATCAAACGAAGACCCGTCCATCCGAAGTAAACAACGTTTTTCATTGTTCCTCGCCACATGTTCGACACTCAGACTATCAAAAGAGCAAATTCTTACATTCGTGACTCAAACAGGCTGTCTGTGAAATCTAGTAACTAGCAATCTTCTTCTCACACAAGATCCGCAATTCGGAACTTTCGTTAACTCATCAGGTGATGGCTTTAATGCTAGATATAAAATTTAACTTTAACTTTGCAAGTTTGATGGGAATATAGAAGAAAAAAAAAGCTTACTGATTAGGCATCGGTGACAATATTCCACCTTAGTATGCCAACTTCTACAGCGCATGACCTACAGTGATTTTATATACGTATGACCCCCCCACTTCTCCATTCAGTTGCTTCTTTCCTCTCTAATGCTTCAACCCTACTGCTTTTCTGTAGCAAAGTCTATTATGCAACACTACAACAAGAGTTGCACGTTTTTACTACAATGTTAATACACAGAGTTACACGCTTTTACTACAATGTTAACACATAGAGTTACACGCTTTTACTACAATGTTAACACATAGAGTTACACGCTTTTAGTACGACGTCATCTCTCATTTATGTGTTATTACAGATTACATAAGCAAACATATAAATTAGTTTATTTAATTTTCAAAATTCCGTCAGTTGTTGACGGAGAGAATTTATCTTCATAGATAAAAATAACTTTTTTTCTTTTTTTCCTATTTCTTACAGAACTACTTTATCCGTTTCTTTTTCTCTGGTCGCCCTTACTAAAAGTGGTACCGAGAGACTCGTGAAGAGTGTGTGTTTACTTTATAACGTCACAACACAACTGAAGGCAGTGGTGTATGGCTATTTAAAGAAACAATGACAAAATCTCGAAGCTAGTAACATACACCTCCAAATTCTGTCAACCCTCCTCCAAACTTCCCATGATAAAAGAACCACTACAGACAAACGAAAAGCATTTCAGTTGCCAAAATTATTTCTGGCTAACACTACACTCAAGAACAAATATCACATAGCTTATAGCCACCTCATCTATAAGAACTAAAGATGGGAGCAGAAAGACGTCTTTACAACAAAATCATATTGAAGTCGACTCCTGTTATAACTTCGAAGAACGCTAAATGCCAGCAAAAACAAAGAGACGTGCTGGCGTCGCGATTTTCGTAAATCTAGCAAAATTCTGCGAAACAGACAGAAAAATGATTACGGTATAAAGGGTAATGTGATACGACTTCATATCGCTAGAACACATTTTCTTGGAAATTCATAATCAGATGATGAATAACGTATGTAAATTACACAATAATGCTTGTAAGGGCTAATAACAGAGGAAATGCAACGATCCAAGCTATGCCATCACCTATTGTTTAATTTCTAATTTTAGATACAAGTGTGAAAGGAATATAGAAACCTGTGGTTCGCAACGTAACACTTTAAGTGTATGACATCAATAAGATACGAAACATTTCCTCTGATAAACACATGACAGACCAGATTCGAACCACTCGATAAGTTCTAGAAATATTTAAGGTTCAGGAAAACAAATGTGCCAAACCTACAGGATTTTCAAGTAACATAATCACAAAAATAATGTGTCATCAAAAAGTGTTTAGCATGATTATGTCAGCTGCATTTAGGCTTTCCATGTATTGATGGAAATGTGTTCTGGTGAAGTTACTTTATTATTAATGTTTATGTTATAGTGGTAGGTTGTACCAATTATTTAAAAATTCTCATCTATTTTGATATTTTTTTGACCTCTGCATTAAATAACCAGTTATCGGAGTTTGGCATTTTCCACTTTATGTGACACACAAAATAAAGGCCCAATTTAAAGGACCTTTAAAACTCAGGCGTAATTATCATTAACTTAGGACTGCTAGCTGGAGAAGGGCAACCATTGTTTACGTGGCTACTCTAATAGCAAGTTTAACTTTTACAGTTATAAAGGCATCTCAGGTGACAGTGAGAAACGTATTCAGTTGCATAGAGTAATTCGAGCCTTGGACCTTACGATAAGCAACTTGGCACGCTAACCTCGAAGCCACTTACACAGTTAACTATATACAAAATGGTGATGTACTCTAAATTCAGTCATTAAGCTCAGTGGTGGTGTTACACTAGTTAATGTAAGTTATCTAACTAGATATGCTTAATCTATAAATAAATAAGTGTATTTACGCTGTTCGTATCAGTAGTGCATCATAGTGATTCGTGCCATGTTTTTCTAACAACCACTCAGTATAAAGAACTGATCCAAACTAGATACAATTACTCTATGTTGTAGGAACAGGCAACCTGAACCAGTAATTATTCAGAATGATTGCAGTGTTGGTGGAAATGATTTACATCCTTACCGACTCGTACGTTACCAGAAATCAACGAAGTTATAAACCCACAAGTAATCTGATGCGTAAATATAGTTAAAAAAATAAACAAGTACATATGGGGTAAAGCCGATGGGGTCCAGTTACGGTTAAACCTTACATAAAATAAGGGTTGAACAGTTAATATTTTTTTATCTCTACAACTATTCTAAACTGTTTTGAATGTGTTATATAAAAGATAACACGAGACAACGACTGCGCTGTTGCGATATATTCTCCGTGTATAACAACGTTAGAATGAATGTGTACAAAAGATATCTTTTGATTATGTTTTACTCATTTTGACTACACAACTCGCTTTTTTGCATAATTACTGATTGAAACTACTCGCCATGTTTTCATTACGTCATTATTTTAGCTCTGCTTTCCTTAAGGAATGTTTTCTGACATAAATCTCCATGCTACGTACGCTTTAACACACCATGTCCTTTAAGTTAAGAAGGGCTACAGTAGGATAATATTTACGCATGCATGAAATACTCTGATCAAGTGTTGTATCCAGAAATACACTTACCCTAATACTTAGCTTGACAACTAAACTAGGAATATCAAAGTTTCTAAGACATTTTCAACATATCTAAGAACCCATGATTGAATGTAGAGGGGAATGTGTTACAATATGCCAACCACATCATATCTACTGTATCCTGGGCCGACGAGGCTTTTCACGACTACCAAGCCGTGTAGTGTGCAAATATTAGTGCTGAAGAGTGTGTGTGTCTGTATTCATAAATAACAAGTGTGAACTACGTCAAGCAGGCGAACTGTAATTATTATCAAGTCTTTAAGCCATTCAATAATCAGTTTTTACGGTAAGAATTACTAACACAACAATATTTACTAGGACTTATCAAACCAGGTGTTTGTGACTGAAAGAGCATATACTAAATAGTAGCACGCCTCCCAAGTCTTATAGAATGTACGTGCTATTCTACGCTTAAAACTATTATATTTTCTTGGTTTTTAAGAATAGTGCTCATAATGTATAAAAAAAAACAATGTTATTTTCTACACACTCGGGGACAGTTTTATTTAAATAACGTTTAGGGTTATATACCTATGACTGTAATTTCGTGAAGCTACATTTATACATAAACCGCTGCTCTTTACGTTTGTTCAACAACCACGAATGTTTGTTTCTCCTCTCGAAACTTGGTTCTGAAGTACATTCAACACTACAAACGAAAATGCAGGACTATAAAGCCTAATCAACATTGTGAACATGCATATATCTTTTAAAACTATATACGTAGAAACACTTGGCTGAATGTTCAACATCACAAACATAGCTATAATTTCTCAAGAGTATAAACACATTCATTTAGTTGTGAAGATTTTACAACATTACAAACAAGTCCGGGACTAGTCTTCCAGATGGGGGAAAGAGGCGTGGTGAGCCAGATAGAATATTGGTGGGGCTTTTGCCGTCAATATATGTAGATCACCATTAGCGTGTTAGACACACTGGTAGCTATTGCTCACCTATAACGCCACCCCTGACCACAAATATGTGTACATTTTATTAGGACTATAAACACAGAAACCCTTAATTATGAAGTCTGCCCAATATGTAGAATACTGTCACAAAACAATACGTACAAACCTTAGTTGTGAAAAGTTGACATTGGCGTGAATATGGCTGTACACTTTCAGAATTATAAACACAGAAACACCTGGTTGTGTTATATATTATATTCAAACATCAAGAACGTAATTGTAATGTGTGCAGGTGCCTTTCGTTGTTAAATACGAAAAATGAACATGCAGAGTTTTCTCAAAACTGTCTAAAATGACACACACACACACCAAGTTCCATTAACGTGCCTGTATATTTTGTGTCTTTTATTTACATAAGTGCACTTTACCTTTTTATGACAAATAAAAGAAATAATACCAAAAATAAATAGTTTGTTTTTGAATTTCACTCAAAGCTACACGAGGGCTATCTGCGCTAGCCGTCCCTCATTTAACAGTGTAAGATAGAGGGAAGGCAGCTGGTCATCACCACCCACCGCCAACTCTTGGGACACTTGTTTACAAACGAATAGTGGGACTGACCGTCACATTATAATGCCCTCACGGCTAGAAGGGTGAGCATGTTTGGTGCGACCGGGATTCGAACCCGCAACCCTCGGATTACAAGTCGAACGTCTTTACACGCTTGGCCATGCCGGGCCAATAAATAGTTAGTGTTAAGCATAAAATAAAAATTAATGTTTATTTTTAAAAACACGATTTGTAAATTATGCAAATAAAAATTATAATAATTACGATTCGCTTGTGTAATGTAGTTTACACAATAACAGTTGTATGGTATCCCAGCTGTCCTAATGTGTCCTAACATAGAACTGTAAAACATTCACCTTTACTTTCATTCATGGGTTCTTAGATCTGCAGAGAGAGAGAGAGAGAAAAAAAAAAGATTCTACCTGTAAAGAATGTTAATTTTACATCCATTCAACACCAGTAAACACTGAGAATGTGTCACAGGACACAGTGCAATACAGAGTTGCTTGAAAATCAGTTTTCATTAATAACGGATTTTTATACTGATGACCGTATGACGCTATGTATTGGCCAATCATGTTCAAGTATTATACAACCCTACAATAAAAAATATAAGACATGGTAAAGAAATGCGATAATGATAAATACAGGCAGTATCAGATAATTGCTAATTTACTCAGCATTTTTTCTAACATAAAAAAACGCATAGAGGGCAAGAATACAACACAAACCAATAACATTTAATTTTTGATAGACCAAACATTTCGTGTTCCTCAAGCACAAAAATACACGACGAAAAAAAACAACAACAATGTTACGTAGCACTAATTAATTCAGGCGAAATAATACATTGATTGAGTGCGTTAAACGTTAAGATATTGAATAGCATACTTTGGGAAATATAGTATCATTAAACACGTTTGATTATTTATCCAGTCGACACTTATGCACAATAATCGTTTGGAGACTACTCAAGGATAGTTATAATGATTGGTTATGCTTTCTTGGACAGTTTTCTCGTCTTTTCAAACTTAGAGAATCACTGAAAAGAGCGCAAGGCGTAGCTCGAATGCAGAAAACTTCCTACAACCTAAACAGCGCTTTAGAGTTCAGTAGTGAAATAAAATACATTTTATGAGTTCCAAGAAAAACTAAGGGGGTGGGTCGTTGAAATGAGGGGCAGGTATTTCTACTGTGTCTTAGTGTATAATAAAACCAGCCCTTCACCGCCAAGACTGATCGTCATGCCGTTAGCAACGCTTTTATTATTACAAAGGTGGCATCCAATGACAGGAGGCTTGGGATTCGGTAAGTATATTCAGGAACACGCCCATCTTTTTCACTCCCCATTACTTTTAGCTTCTTTTTTCCCCTCTGTCGCTCTGTTTTAACCTTCGACTTACCATCTTCCACATTCCTCTTTGTCCTCCAAATCTATTTTTACTTACCCTTCTTCATAGTTACTTTGATGTCTGTTTTTTCCTACCCTGGTTTATAATAATATCTTCTTTCTCCTTCGGTGCTTCGATTCTTCCCCAGTTTCTCCTTTCTCAACTTCCTATCTTACAAACAGATTGTAACACGAACACTTTATCTTTAAACATACAATGTTTGAGTACATAACGAACCTTACAATTTAAAGTTACATGTTAGTAAAATAAATGAACTGATTTTCAAAGGTAAAACTACAATATGTTAATGTATAAGCCGCAAGAAAAATATATAAACGCATTTCATTCACGTGATTTCTAAGAATTTTACGTGCACTAGTTGTTCTCCTAAATACTCACAGAGACGAATGTGACGTCACCAGAGATAACTTATTTTATCATTCCTAATAGAGAGAAACCCAGTGTTTCTTAATTATTAAAGTGTGGTAAAACTTAAAGTTCTTTAGCTTGTCTACAAAAGTATGCTGGAACGTATTTTTGTCTATTTTGTAATTAAAAGTACCTTTACGATGTACAGATATCAATAAGTGAGTAATGGGTTAAACGTCACATTGTTCTTGGATGTAGAATATAAAAGATTGCAAAGAAATGAGTTGTTTTAAGATACTTTAAATTCTCCAACAAATAATTTATGTCATGATTTGTTTTTTATCCTGTTTTATTTTGCGTTATTTAACTTTACAAAACATTAAGAAAGCTCATAGAAAAGTACCGTACTAAATAGCAGTGAAAATAGAAAATATAATAATATTTACTCGTCACATAGGACAAATATATATATATGTATTTATGTGCGAGTTTTGTAGACATCTCATTCAACGCTTACCCAAAAGTACAAGTAGAAAATTATATATTTTACAATATTTACCGGTATTTCCTGGAACGAATTAAGTGTGTAACTCTAGCATTCATAGATTTATGTTTGGTACAATAACTGAAGGAACATTCCAACGCGTCTAAGAAACGACTAATACAGGGTTTAACAATAATTCTTAACTGATGTTAACTTACAAAGCACAATACGAAAGTTCTAAACTATTGTGTTGTGTCATAGTTTAGAACAATACAGACGATCGTGAAATAATTGACAGTGATGGCTGAAAGACTGAACATTTGTAATAACAGGGCGCCAACAACAAGGGCGCCACCTTGCATTCACACACACACACAAAATTGTATGTGTTATGATGTAAAATTAGCATCGTAGTTAAACTAATTGTTAGTAATTTTTATTAAAACTGTAAATTTGCGTTCGTGTTTAACCACATATAACACTATTATTTTAGCCTGTTGACATACACTATAAAAACGATTCTCTTCGTACGGTTCCAACGAGGACAGACTATGTCTACGGATTTACAACGCTAACATCAAGTGTTCGATTCCCCTCGGTGGACACAGCATACAGCCGATGTGGCTTTGTCGTTAGAAAAACACTCTCAAACCCTATATAAATGTTCTAACCCCCACCCTGTAAATGAAAATATTTCTGTGGGCGTCCACTTCTAAAGACATTTTTTAACTGTATGATATCACACAAAATTTATACGATACATACATACATAATGTATCTCAATGACATAACTTTCACAGAACACAAACACATATCTATCTACCTAGAAAAAATATTCGCAATTGTTTAACCTTCAAGGATGGTTTTGATAATATAAAAGTGTTATTGGTGGAATTTAATTTCTTAAATTTTGCGATTCTTTGTAGACTAATCTTGATTTGTTTATTTAAAACTTGAATGAAAGCAAGCCATAAGAAACCCATCAGGACGACTCTTATGATACGAAACCTTATCGAACTAAGAAGCGCGTGAAAATTGAGACGATTTGAAAAACAAGAACTTCATTTTAAACTATCGTACAGTACCGGTTCCAGGAGGTAAGGCCTCTGGGACTGTTAACATTTTTATATTGAATGTATTATAAAATTGTTGTTTGTCGTCAGTTTTGTCCTTTCTCTATTTTCTGTAACATTTAACCTTGGTTTAAGAGATCGTATTAAAAGTCTCTGGATCAGAGCAAGGAAATCATGACGCTGGGCCTACTCTCGACTTTAAACAAGATTATATTTGTTGTTGTTTTGTTTTTATCAGTCTATTGCGGGACGACTAAGAACTTTAGATTCGTAATAATCCAAAATATTTAGTTTATAAGAGACACGTATGAATTTTCAATTAGATAATAAATTTGCTCAGTTCATTTTCTAGGTAGATACGGTCAATATTTATCATACGTATTGGTTTCTTCACATAGAGGTTTCACGAACCTACATGCACCAGATTCGTTGCGTGAGCCTTCAACAGGCCACATGGAAACCACTACGATTACGAAACATTTACTGCGTGTTACTTGACGCAGTACGAAATGTTCCTGTTGTTTTAGACAATTGACCATTCATAGCTGGTCCAGTTTTATTTTCCTAAGGGCAACTCACCATTGTGTAGAATTTCGATGGTATCTTCGTCTAGCTCGATGTGTCTTGGATGTGATTGCTTCTTTCGCGTCATCTTAACAGCTCAATTCCGTGAGTAACGGCGCCTTATCAGAGACATCCTGTTTCGTTAAAAACCCTCGTCTCAAGAGAAACTAACGAATCTCGTGCTGTGTGTGATCTGTGCGGAATGACAGCGTTCCCACCACTTCGACACTCAGGCTCAAACTGAAGACGCGGACAAACGGTCACATGTAAGTACTGTCGAAGCGATGTAGCTAACGAAGAAACCGAAGTCACGTGACTGCTCGTTGATAGCTATCACGTGACTGAATAATACTGAACGTCCTTATTTTACAATAACTTATTAATAAACTATTCTATTATAATTTTTATCCTAATCTTCCAATTACAAAGTAAGTGGTTTTGGTTATGTAGTTTTTGTTGTAGATTTTTAAACAGTTTCCGTCATAGGGTAATAAACACATGACAATTTTGCCGTACATTTTCACAAAATAAACTACAGCTACGGTGTTTAGATGCATTAGGTCAATATTATTTGCAGAAAACATTTATTTACGTCATAAACTTTAGGTAAACCACACGAGCATATCTCTGATATTACAGAAAAGGATTTAAAATCGTGTATATCCTAGGCCACTCTTAAAGCCGGATAAATATATAAACTCTAAAAAAATGACATTATGGGTTACTTGAAATAAAAACTTCTAACATATATTACTTTTATTTAAAAGCTATTTAGCTTTTCAATTTTTCTGTTTTGTTTTTAAAGCTACGGGATAGGGTTAGGCACAGCCCCTTATCTAGTTACGCTCGTGAGTTAGAAGGTGGTGCGTGCGTCCACCACAACAATGTAAAATATGAGTAATTTCAACCTTCAGACAAGCCTGAACGAGTTAATATGGATACAACATTGCTTGTTTTACACAGAAATATTATGTCGTTATGACCTATTAAAAATCCGAGGGTCGCGGGTTCGAATCCCTATTACAGCAAACATGTTCGCCCTTTCAGCTATGGGGACGTTATAATGTTACGATTAATCCCACTAATCGTTCGTTGGTAAAAGAGTAGCCCAAGAGTTAGCGGTGGATGGTGATGACTAGTTGCCTTCCATCTAGTCTTACACCGCTAAATTAAGGACGGCTAGCGCAAGGTAGGCCTCATGTAGCTTTGCGCGAAATTCAGACCAAACCTAGTAAGAAAAAATATATTGTAACGCCATATCTGTATATAGGTTTGTGTTAGCTTGTGTTATCAACAGAACGTGTAATTCTGTGAACTTTTTTTTAGTTTGTTTTTAGGACGAGACGATTATCGGCTTATCTTGTTTGATTACAGAGCTGTACCAGTTTGTTTATTTGTGTGACATGTTATTGTGTCTGATTAAAGAGTTGTATTAGTTTGTGAGTGAAACGTACGTATGTCTGTTTACAAATGTATATTTCCTTGTCTACAGGAGTAAGGAGTTATCATGTCTGATTACCGATTTATATTAGTTTGTTTACAGGACGAGTTGGCCTGATTAAATATTTGTGGGTAGAACGTAATAGAACTATGATATGTAATTGTTGGGTGAAACTTGTGATGAATTATAACTTAGTTTAGAACGATCGTATTTCTTTGTGTTTGTTGTTTGAAATGATTACGTAGCTTTTGTTTACTTATTATAGTTGTACATGTAACACTCGTAACTTCTCTTACCATTAATTAAAACTAAAATTATCAATAGCGCCCTCTGGCTTTTTAAACAACATTTTGTAATTGTACATACTATAATGTTCCTAAAAAGGGTCCTTAATAACATATACGTAATAGAAGAAATTATAAAAAAACAAGAAAAATATCAGTTTCTTACTCAACCCCTCGAAACAGCCCTGCGATACCCTATGTAGTTAACACAGAAAATGGGCGATTTCACTAAGCTGTTTTCTTAAATTTCCAGTACACTGAGAGTTCTAATCAAATGAAAACATAACCACACTGACAGTAAAAGGAAAATAAGGCGACCTGTACTTGTCTTCGTTCAGTACTGGAAGCAACAAAATTGTTAATGCAAGAGTTAGAATTAGATGTTTCTTGTTGTTAGTTTTGAAAAAGTTACGTAATCGTTTCTTTGAGATAATACCAGAGCAGGGGAACGAATCCGCGCTTTGAGCTTGGAAACTATGACGTATTTCCGCATAGGTTGCCCAGGCCTAGGGCGGCATCGTTTGTTTAGGAACACCGTTCAAGTGAATATTTATATATAGCGAATACAACACTAATAAGCAGTTAAAATAGGATTTTCGACTATCCTCTATCTGCCACTCCTTCAATAAAAAAACAAAAAAAAATGATAATAATTTTGATTTAAAACGTTTAAGCCTGAACTTTTTAGTTTAGGTTTAGACGCAATCGGAGCTGTTCAGAAAATTTTGTTTCTCTTCACAAGGGAATTGGTCACTCGAGAGAAAAGAAAACGTCCGGATGCTTTTAAGAGCAAAGTAATAGTTGGACGGAGTGAAAACCGAGGATGATTTGAACAAACCCAACAGTCCTTTTAGGACTGCCTGTGATCTGTAGATCCAATGTTTAGAGGTAGATATGGAAGTCCCTTGCCTTTTTACTATTGCTAATAAACTGCTGTTTTCGACCCCGCTGCTCTAAAAATTTTATAGCTCTTGGTTGGGACTATAGCCCTATCCAGGGAGCGCGCGGGTGGCGCTTCCGAATAGGCCTAGGGGTGGCAAAAATTTAATACGTCATTGCTTAGAAAGCATTTCTACACGATGCTACTTGATTTTTGGCCAATAGAGAATATGGAATAAAGATGTTTTCCTTGTGTTATAGCTCATATTGTGTTAAGACTGTTTATTCAGGTTGTTTATATTAGTATAAATGCTCACTCCTTCATTAGGAGCATGTAGTCCCTGATTAAAAAAAAAAGTACAGGTATACAATCCCAAATCTGGTATGCCAGATTTCGGAATTTACTAGTTTCAGGGTTGTCAGACCTCACGTGTATGAAATACATACTTGAAGGTTGTTTTAACTTGCTTTTTGAATATTTTCATGACGAATAAATAGGCAAAAATTTGCCAATGCAACCAAAGGGAAGGTTTGAACTGAGGTCACGTAAACATCACTGACTTATTCCTCCCCTGCACCCCGCTAGTACAGCGGTAAGTGTACGGATCTACAATACTTAACTCAGGGGCTCGATTCCCCTCGGTGGGCTCGGCAGATAGCCCAGTGTGGCTTTGCTATAAGAAAACACACACACATACTTTTCCCCCGCCAAACAAAGCGGCTATGTCAGTATTTAATCTAATTTAAGCCTAAATAAAAATGTTTAATTAGTTATTTCTGTTTACCAGTTTGTACAGTAACTCTTAGTGCAGTTTTCAGTAATTTCAAGATTCTGGTTACATTAGCAACCAGAAAAAACTGAGCTATGAGGATATTTCTCCATGCTAATGGAGTGTTTGCCAGAATATAATGTTTCCAGAACAGTCCCGTTTTCGGTCCGCTGAATTTGGGATCGTCTACCTGTGTTATTTGAATCATAAGTTAACACTCCTACGAAAAGTGGAGCAACTTGAAAGGTTATTAATATTAGGCTAATAAGTTTGTATTTAAATGAAATTGCCATTTAAATCCATTAATGAATGGATTAACGAGATTCACACTGTCCCTATCTACTATCTAGCGAAACCACAGCCAGGGGAACGGGCTTGGAGAAATCAGGACTAGAAACGTCTTTTCGTAGAGTGTTAAACGGCGGTATTGTTAACTGTTTTGTGCGTAAATACGCACATTAACCGACTGTGCTGAATTGCGTTGCGTGGTCTTAAAGTTATCACAGTGTGTTGTTGCCACAGTGTGTTGTTGCCTAACTTACGTTTTGGTGTTTTGTCGTATTAATTACAGTGACTTATTAATAGGTTTATTAAGTCCCGTACCTTCGTTCTTAATATTACACGTGGGAATCGGAGTCTCTAATTTATCCGAAAGGTGGACCGAAAGCCGCGTGGACGGGCTCACCTGTTTTGACCAACTGCACCACTATATAGTACAATGTTGTCTGTCAATCAGTCAGTAGATATTAAAATAACGTCACATAAGAAATACTTAAAGTTGCAGTTTGCACTATCGTGACGTCAGTAAAACGTGCGCGTGCTATGAATGACACTAAGAAATATGCACTCTGTAGGCTACAACACAGTATGGCATACGAAAGTCAAAAGTAAGAAATGAAAATATTTATTACTGATAATTTTGCTTTTACTTAATCTTAAAACAGAAAACTATATTTAGTTATAGTTAGAGTATATGGTAGTATTTGAATGTGGGTTCAATGTTTTAACGGGCCTGAATACAGAAACAAATGTATTCATCTTACGATGCTAAATAAACCTAGCGGAACGTAATAGTTTTAACAGTACGAAAACAACGTTTTTCGAAGGATATTACTCGTTTTATCCATAAACAAAACTTGAATTTTCGTGTTACAAGTTTTTCCTTTAACTTAGTTCATATATGTGTTAACGTACCTGGATACAATTACCTCCCAGTATTTGGATAGGACCAATGTACTGATGTGACTGAATATATACACATACCTATAAATGTTTGTTTAGGATCAAGAGATTAACGTGCCTTAATACAGTTATCTGATAATGTTTGTATAGTATCAACGTGTTAACGACGTACCTGAATGCAATTATTTGAAAATGTTTGTGTAAAATAAATGTGTTAACGTGCCATAATGCGATTATCTGATAATGTTTGTATAAAATAAATGTGTTAACGTGCCTGAACACAGTTACGTGCTGATGTTTCTGTAGGATCAATGTGTTAATACGCCTGAATATAGTTATCTGTCAACGTCTGTATAGGATCAGTGTGTTACTCCGCCTGAATGAGCTAATTGATATCCTTGCACTATATTTTTAAGTTGTTTATGGAAACATCAGTGAACCTAGCGTTAAAACTTTAAGATACATATTATGAAATTATTTGCACTTGAGTGTACATTCAACCACGTGAATATTCATGTAAAATATTTATTATTTTTTCGTTGATACGTGCTGAACCTTGAGCTCTTCTTTTTGTGACGTAACAATAGGTCTGACTGAGTTTCTTGCCCGGATTGTCACACACACTCGGAGATCATTCGCTATTTCTGTTATAACAGTTCTGCTTGAAGCCAAATACGCAAAAGTCTAAGCAATTAATTCTCGTAAGACTTGATCTTGCTACCCAAACTTAGATTTTTGTGGGTAATTAACAAAGATGATGTTAGGGCACGTTGACAAGTGAGATAGAGTTCCACGTGTCTTATCCCTATACTACGTAGGTTAGGGCGCCGGCTGTGGTACTTTGGAACATGAAAATGAAGCCAATAAACAGTGAAAGAAATACAGTTATCTTTTGTACGTCCGCTTGTTTCTAGATATATTTTGTGGGGGAAATTCCATACTCGAATAAAGATAGACTTTAGCACGTGCCTCTCGAAGCAATTATTGCAAATACCGGAAATTCCATTTATGTGAATTTTCCGAAAACATTCTTATTTTCTTTCTTCGTACTGATACGTTTCAGGTAATTTTAAGTTTATGTAATTACGAACATAATGAATGTTTCATCATGAAACATGTACGAAAAATCAGAAGAACTTTCAAGTAACTTGTATCTCAACTTGAAGATGAATCACATAACTTAATGAAAGGTGTAAACCAACACATGTAACAAATATATTATGTCCTAAAGTTCTTGTACTGGTAGTGTACAGGTGAAGTAAAAACAAACAAACCTGAACTATTATATAATAAATCAGAACCTTGAAGCACTTGGATGACTGTATATCATTAGGTTAACCTACCGAACACGTATTACACAGTCTATTGTTGCTGGTTAAGCCTGCCAATCGTGATCGGCAGAGAGTTTGTGTGTGTAAGTGTTACGGGTTAAGCATGTTGTATACATTTCGTATAAAATTACTATAAGTCTTACTGGTTAAGCGTATTGTACACCGTTTGTATATAGTCTTGTAGGTAGTAAGCCTGTTGGTCAAGATTGGTGTAGTTTGCCCAAGGGTTACTAGCTGAGCATATTCTATACCAGCCGTATACAACAGGCTTAGCTAGTAATCCTTACGGTTTTGTACGAAGAATGTATACAGGTAATCGAATACCTTTAAAATATCGTTAAGGCTATAAGAAATCACTTTTACAGAGTTTCTCTTGAAAGGCATTTCACTTGTTAAATGTTGGTACATCCTCAGTGAAAAACTTAGCTAACAATACCTTGTAAATGAAGTACACTCTAACTAGCTATCTGCTGCCTTTGTGTTACGGAAAGCGGTCTGTGCTACCGAATAACATATATTAGTGTAAACCAGCTTTCATTGTTATTCATCACTGTCTAAATCTACATTATCAAGAAATTCAAAATGACAACTAATAACTAACACAATTATTTTAGATTGCATAGGTTTGTTTGTTTTTGAATTTCGCGCAAAGCTACACGAGGACTATCTGCGCTAGTTATCTCTAATTTAGCAGTGTAAGACTAGAGGAAGGCAGCTAGTCATCATAACTCACCGCCAACTCTTGGGCTACCCTTTTATAAGCGAAGAGTGGGATTGCCATCACATAATGTTTGGTGCGACATGGATTCGAGCCCACGGTCCTCAGATTACGAATCGAGTGCCTTTACCAACTGCTTACTGTTTTCCATTAGGTTTCTTACCGTGCTATGCTTTCCAATGTAATGTTCTGTTTAATCTTAGTTACCGATGGCCTTGTATCTTGGAAGAACATATGAATAGGGTTATAATAATACAATATGCAGTACGCACTATTAACAATTACGGCAACACAGTCTAGAGGTCTAAAATGTGTTAAGAAAATCACAAAAACTTTAGATATATTTGTAATATTCCTCTTAACAGATAAATCTGAAAAGCTGTTTTTAAACGTCTCTGCTTTTGAAATTACAATGAACAAGTTAAGAGAAACATTACGTGCGAGAAACGTCCTCAGTTAATGTGACGTTTCTAACAAATTACAAACAGCAATGCGTAGAAAGAGTTCAAAGTTACAATAGTACAGTTCCAACAACAATAAACGTGACTAAAAGATAACTTGAAATGTCATACATATAATAAGAAATACTAATAGTTACAGTTAAACGATTTGAAGAAATGCTGACAACCTCAACGACCCGATAGAAAATTGTGTGAATTACCGACAGTTACAAACGTATAGTGTGAATTATTTTGTTTCCTTGACGTTAAACACAAAAATACATAATGGGCTATCTGAGCCCTGCCCACCGTGGGTATTGAAACACGATTTCTAACATTATAAGTCCGTAAACATGCCGCTGTGCTACTGGGTGGCGCACTGTAAGTATAATTAATATTTAGAACAATAAAAAGCGTAAAAAGTAATACAACTTAAAACAATACAATATAAAGTAATATAACTCAAAACAATACGATATAAAGTAATACAACTTAAAACAACACAATATTAAATAATATAACTCAAAACAATACGATATAAAGTAATACAACTTAAAACAACACAATATTAAATAATATAACTTAAAACAATACGATATAAAGTAATACAACTTAAAACAACACAATATTAAATAATATAACTCAAAACAATACGATATAAAGTAATACAACTGTAAACAATACGATATTAAATAATATAACTCAAAACAATACGATATAAAGTAATACAACTTAAAACAACACAATATTAAATAATATAACTCAAAACAATACGATATAAAGTAATACAACTGTAAACAGTACAATATAAAGTAATACAACTTAAAACAACACAATATTAAGTAATATAACTCAAAACAATACGATATAAAGTAATACAACTTAAAACAACACAATATTAAGTAATATAACTCAAAACAATACGATATAAAGTAATACAACTGTAAACAATACGATATAATGTAATACAACTTAAAACAATACGATATAAAGTAATACAACTTAAAACAACACAATATTAAATAATATAACTCAAAACAATACGATATAAAGTAATACAACTTAAAACAATACGATATAAAGTAATACAACTCAAAACAATACGATATAAAGTGATACAACTTAAAACAACACAATATTAAATAATATAACTCAAAACAATACGATATAAAGTAATACAACTGTAAACAGTACAATATAAAGTAATACAACTTAAAACAACACAATATTAAGTAATATAACTCAAAACAATACGATATAAAGTAATACAACTTAAAACAACACAATATTAAATAATATAACTCAAAACAATACGATATAAAGTAATACAACTTAAAACAACACAATATTAAATAATATAACTCAAAACAATACGATATAAAGTAATACAACTGTAAACAATACGATATTAAGTAATATAACTCAAAACAATACGATATAAAGTAATACAACTGTAAACAATACGATATTAAGTAATACAACTCAAAACAATACGATATAAAGTAATACAACTGTAAACAATACGATATAATGTAATATAACTCAAAACAATACGATATAAAGTAATACAACTGTAAACAACACAATATTAAGTAATATAACTCAAAACAATACGATATAAAGTAATACAACTGTAAACAATACGATATAATGTAATACAACTCAAAACAATACGATATAAAGTGATACAACTTAAAACAACACAATATTAAATAATATAACTCAAAACAATACGATATAAAGTAATACAACTGTAAACAGTACAATATAAAATAATACAACTTAAAACAACACAATATTAAGTAATATAACTCAAAACAATACGATATAAAGTAATACAACTTAAAACAACACAATATTAAATAATATAACTCAAAACAATACGATATAAAGTAATACAACTTAAAACAACACAATATTAAGTAATATAACTCAAAACAATACGATATAAAGTAATACAACTGTAAACAATACAATATTAAGTAATATAACTCAAAACAATACGATATAAAGTAATACAACTGTAAACAATACGATATAATGTAATACAACTCAAAACAATACGATATAAAGTAATACAACTGTAAACAACACAATATTAAGTAATATAACTCAAAACAATACGATATAAAGTAATACAACTGTAAACAATACGATATAATGTAATACAACTCAAAACAATACGATATAAAGTAATACAACTGTAAACAGTACAATATAAAATAATATAACTCAAAACAATACGATATAAAGTAATACAACTGTAAACAATACAATATAAAGTAATACAACTCAAAACAATACGATATAAAGTAATACAACTTAAAACAATACAATATAAAGTAATACAACTTAAAACAATACAATATAAAGTAATACAACTTAAAACAATACAATATAAAGTAATACAACTTAAAACAATACAATATAAAGTAATTAAAACAATACAATATAAAGTAATACAACTTAAAACAATACAATATAAAGTAATACAACTCAAAACAATACGATATAAAGTAATACAATAAAACAAACAATATAAAAATACAATACAATATAAAGTAATAATACAACTTAAAACAATACAATATAAAGTAATACAACTTAAAACAATACAATATAAAGTAATACAACTTAAAACAATACAATATAAAGTAATACAACTTAAAACAATACAATATAAAGTAATACAACTTAAAACAATACAATATAAAGTGATACAACTTAAAACAATACAATATAAAGTAATACAACTTAAAACAATACAATATAAAGTAATATAACTCAAAACAATACGATATAAAGTAATACAACTGAAAACAATACGATATAAAGTAATACAACTTGAAAAAAATACAATATAAAGTGACACAACTTAAAACAATACAATATAAAGTGATTCAACTTAAAACAATACAATATAAAGTGATACAACTTAAAACAATACAATATAAAGTGATACAACTTAAAACAATACAATATAAAGTAATACAACTTAAAACAATACAATATAAAGTAATACAACTTAAAACAATACAATATAAAGTAATACAATTCAAAACAATACAATATAAAGTAATACAACTTAAAACAATACAATGTAATGTAATACAACTTAAAACAATACAATATAAAGTAATACAACCTAAAACAGTATAATATAAAGTAATACAACTTAAAACAATACAATATAACCTTTATTATTCTTCATTTTTTACTCTTTTAAATTTTTTGGGACTGGGCAGGATTGTAGAAAATCCAATAATAATGCACTACACTACCAAAAGTGCATATATAACTAAATAAAAAAACGAAAGTCCAACCATTTTCTTTTTAAGTAAATTTAAGATTTTTGTGAAATATTCAATAGTTCTTAGCTCTTTAATGAGATGGTGCTGTCAGTTAGTTCTTTCTGACATCAAGCCAAACTGAAGACCTCTGTAGCAATCAAGGATATCTTCTAAACAATTTTAGACACTGAATACGCTTTACCACGGAACTCGGGCTAGCTTTGCGGGCGTCGCGAAATATGGTTCGGGTCAAGGACAACCGCCGAAGGCGATTGGTTACTTTTACGTTTGTGGAAAACAAAACAAATTTAAACCCTTTTCACGTTACAAAAACCTGACGATTATTAAAATTACAGCAAGTTTATACTTATTACTGCGTACAAAGAAGAAAAAGAAAACCTCGTGTGAAATTGTGGAAAACTGAAACAAAATTAAACGATTTGTCTGTTTAGTTTTATCTCGAGAGTTCGGTTTCTTTCGGATATGACCGAACAATCGACGCATTTTCACTCGTAACTTTGGATTGTGAGCTTCTTTCATTCTTCTGTCTCTCTTTTTTTAGGGCAAAGTCATACAAATAGTGATATTTCTATCCATCGGAGAAGGTGGGGAGTCCAGATTTGTAACATATTACGTCTTGGAACTTATCTCTGACCCAACAGGGAACAGTTTTGGGCTGATTACCCAAAGGCAGCTGGTCAACAGCACCAATCGTCAACTCATAAGCCACTCTAAGAAGTAGTGTGATTTGGTTGTCGCTCTTGCAACAGATCCAAAACGCATACTTTCTAAAAATACATTAAAACAAGTGAATTTTAAAAACAACTGTTTCTGAGCCCAATTAACTTATTTTTTGCAAATTTTGTTATGATAGTTGTTTTCATGGTTACTTCAGTAAACCAATTAGGCTGTTTTGTTTATAATTTGTTTGTCTTTGCATGAGTGAATGGGTGTTTTCTAATTGCAAAGTCACATCAAGCTATCTGCTGAGTTTACCGCGGGAATCGAACCCCTGATTTTAGCATTGTAAATCTGTAGACTTACCGCTGTTCTAGAGTGTGTGTTTTTTTTCTAACTACAAAACCACATCGGGCTATCTGCTGAGTCCACCGAGGGGAATCAAACCCCTGATTTTAGCGTTGTAAATTCGTAAACTTACCGCTGTTCCAACGAGGGTTTGTGTTTTCTTATAGCAAAGCCACATGGGACTATCTGCTGAGTCCACTGAGGGGAATTGAACCCCTGATTTTAGCGTTGTAAATCCGTAGACTTACCGCTGTTCCAGCGAGGGACCTTCATATGAAATAAATGATTTTATTTTAGTTTTTTCAGTATCAGAAGCCATATTAAAATAAAATAAGCGGTTGTTATCACAACTGAATTAACGTAGGAATTCAACAAGAAGTGTTAATATTAATTGTTCGTGGTTGGGTCAGCAGGAGATTTGTAATTTTGAAGTTAATCCTAAGAAAGCAACATTTTCGTCAATCCTGAAAATAAAAATATTAAAAAAAGAAAAAACTGTAAAATGTAGTGTCATCTGTTGGAAGTTTTTTAAAGAGTTCTGGTTTCTAATGTATTAAATATTTCACTCTCTTGTGGTGTGACGTAAAAATATTTGAGGTAGTCAACTACTTCACAAAATCTTATCTGTTTGTTTTGTAAACTTTTTCATTATCAGACTTTCTCATTTCATGCTGCACGTTTAAAGTAGCAGTAATTTAAATCCGATTTGTGGAGGTTAACGATACATATGTTTTACTCAATACGACGTTGATCAGGGTGACCACACAGTACGAATAACTACCCCTCGGAACACCATTATAGGGAAAGGTTCCGAGAAGTATAGCTATCGGCCGATAGGGGATGATTTATTCTCTGTATGTAATTACTATTTTAACCGGATTTTGAATCTGTGGAAGTACAAGTCCCGCTTCTTTGAACACGTGCAACAGAAAGTAAACAACAACAAAAAAATGATTGCAACTTTTACGACTTAAAATACGTGTGCAAACAAAGAGAACATTTTCACCATCTCTTCAGCTTCCGCTTCTAATTAGTGACTGCCTCAATGAGTGGATTATCTAAAGATGTTTGAACACAGTTTTCAAAGACACAACAATGTCAATATTTTCTTAACAAATAGAAACTAGATTGAATAAAATATCTTGTTTTGTAATTATTACCTCGACATTTGTATTATTTATTTTAACTGTAGAATATTCCACACAAAAAAGGGGAAAAAAAGAAATGAATTTCATTTTCTCCATTAGTTTATCAGAATCTATTTTAGAAAAAAGTAATACACAAGATAGGAGATGCTCGATATTAATTCGTGTAAAATAATGTGTTTTTTTATATATTTAGTTGCATAGCTTGAAAGCAACATCAAGAACATTTTTCTCTGTAAGTTTCGATTTCCCACATTTCTAAATAGTATTAAAAAAAAGCAAGTGAACATGTATTATTACCACCTTGTTGAGAGGAACATATCTTAACACTAAACTTTACATTAAGAGGAAGCTCATGTGTGAGAATACATGTATTTCCAAGCTTCAATCATAGTACATTATATGGTCTTTTTTTGTTTGCTGTTAGGCTCAGCATGGCCAGGTGATTAAGGCAATCGACTCGTAATCCGAGGATCTCGAGTTCGAATCCCCGTCACACCAAACATGCTTGCTCTTTCAGCCATGGGGGCGTTATAATGTGACGGTCAATCGCACTATTCGTTGATGAAAGCGTAGCTCAAGAGTTGGCGTTGGGTGGTGATGACTAGCTGCCTTCCCTCTAGTCTTTAAATTAGGGACGGCTAGTGCAGACAGCCCTCGTGTAGCTTTGCGCGAAATACAAACCAAAACTTGTTTGTTGTTAAACAGTCTTGCACAATGAGCTATCAACGATGTTCTTATCGTACAGCTATGCGAACAAGTATGTCACGAGGGCCGTTACAAAGTCTCAAACTTCCTATAACATCTATACGATTTGTTACGGACTCTTTAATGATTCACACTTTTAACAAAATTGCGTCATATATTACTTTTCATTAAAATTTTGTAAGAAGAAAAAAAAAAGCTAACGTCTGTATCTTAACCTTTTGTTGAACATAGAAAATGATTATTTTATTCAGATGTTGTCCGAAGTAGAATACAACTCAGTATTCTATTATATATTATATATCTATTAAGTTCTCCTTAATAAAAAACAAAACTATTGTATCAAGATTTTTAACCCTAAAAACTGTTGTACACCAGTATAACAAAGAGTAGAAACAGACGTTGTATTTAGATATAATTAAAACTCTGCTCAGATGTTGTTAACAATTTAAAAAATCAAACAAAAACTGCTCCATTAAAGTGCGTTAACAGTAGAAAAATATGTATTTATATTTAGTTAATAGTCGAAAAAACTGTTGCACCCAAATATTGTTAGCAGTTGAAAAAGCTATTGTTTTTAAATATAGTTAATAGTATAAAAAATTAATTGTTGAAGCCAGATATTGTTAACAATTAAAAACAAACAAAAGCTTCTGTATTTAAATGGGTTAACAGTAGAAACAGATGTATTTATATTTGGTTAATAGTAGAAAAAATTAATTGTTGAACCTAGATATTATAATGATTTCTTAGAATATAATATTACTCGATAATTCATCTTTAATTACAACAAAAATATTCCTTGATGAAATATTTGGGATATAGTGGGTCTCCATTTGAATCTCTGATTGCTAACATTAAAAAAAAAATGTTACTGTGAAATAATGTTAATAGTAGTGAAACGTGTTACATGCACATACTGTTAACAATAACATATTTTTCTTATGTATCGACTTTTAGTAGTGAAAGCGGGTGCTATATAATTATGGTGTTAAAAGGAAAAAAAACGATTATATTCTGAAAAAAAATGTATAGAAAAGGAATAAGTAAGATAAAAATAATCGTTTATGAATTTTAATGGACTTTTATTTTAACCGAAATTTGAGGTTAGTTTTCTTAATTCCAAGGGTCGTTACTACCATACTAACACTAACTGTTTTATAATAATGTTAATAAAATGAACTTTTAAATAGAATTATTTTGGTCACACTTACCAACAGGTTACGCTGGGTTCCAGTGACTTTAGAAACACGCGCAGCAACTGAGCTAATTTGAGTCTCATCACGTGCCATAGTTTTTGTTTTAGTCTCTAACCTATTTATTTAGAATCTAAATATTTCATTCAGTTTAAGATAAGGACAAATGAGAAGATAAAATAAGGAAACTGTAGAGAAATACATGCATATTTTCAAAATAAATCATAACAGTGTGAGGGTGGTTTTTGTGAAATAATTTTTCATTTTTATTTTTTTTGAAGTTTCCTCAGGGGTTCTGTTCGTTTGTTTTCAAACCATTGTGTTTGTTTGTTTTTGAATTTCGCGCAAAGCTACTCGAGGGCTATCTGTGCTAGCCGTCCCTAATTTAGCAGTGTAAGACTAAAGAGAAGGGAGCTAGTAATCACCACCCACCGCCAACTCTTGCGCTACTCTTTTACCAACGAATAGTGGGATTGACCGTCACATTATAACACCCCACGGCTGAAAGGGCGAGCATGTTTGGTGCGACCGGGATTCGAACCCACAATCTTCAGATTACGACTCGAACGCCTTCACCCACCTCGGCATGCCGGGACTAAACGATTGTCAGCTTTGTGCTAGAATACAACAACGTTCTCCGAGTTATTTAAGTTATGAGTTGATTACATTTCGTATTATTTCTAAACATGAATTACTTAAACTCTGTTACGACCCGCGTTTCTTATTAATGATTTATAAAATTAATGAAAACAAATATAAAAGTACAAACATTTTTTTTTTATCGTCTGAGCCTGGAATCGTGCAGTCCAAGGCCAAACAATGATTTTATTTGTTTATTTAAGTCGCGCAAAGCTACACGAAGGCTATCTGCGCTAGCCGTCCCTATCTTAGCAGTGTAAAGACTAGAGGAAAGGCAGCTAGTCATCAACACCTTCCGCCAACTCTTGGGCTATTCTTTTACCAACGAATAGTGGAATTAACTGTAACATTATAACGCCTGCATGACTGAAAGAGAAAGCATGTTTGTTGTAAGTGGGATTCGAATCCGCGACACTCAGATTACGAGTTGAGTGCCTTAACTACCTATTCATGCCGGACCTAAAGCAATGATGTTGACGAGAATGCCATTAGGCGTTTTGTGACTTTTGAATGGTGTCCTTGAATAAGAATGACAAGTTACTTTCCCCTTATAGAACAGCTTTAAGATTCTTATGTAGCTTTTGAAATATAGAATACCATTTGGTCAATTTTTCGATTATACTAAATTAACATAATTCTTAGATTGTGTGGTATTATTTTGAATAAATTCATATTATTCGAAATTATTTCTTTTTTTCTTTCTTATTTCCAATTGATAATACTAAAGCAAATAAAGCCTTTTTTGTTGGTTTAAATAGTTATATTTTTAATATTTTAATTTAAATGTTTGTTTGATAGACAGACGTTGACGTAATGTAGTGACGAAATTTAGGCTTCAGTAGACTCAAGAAGCTTCATATGTATAAATAAAGAGTGCAATATAGAAAGGGCAGGTTGAACGTCTTAGTTAACTATTGAGTTAATTAGTTTTCACTTTAGGGAGTTACAAAATGAGTGTTATTGCCATTCATCCGTGATTCAGTTAGTAGGCTTAGTCAGTTAATTAGTCAGTGTGTTCTGTTTACTTACTCGTTAGGTGAGGAATTCTGCAAGTAGGTTTATTTGTCAATTTATCGTACGTTGGTTTCAGAAGAATTTCTGTTGAAACGTTGTTTGTGAAGTTAGGCATTTCAGTGAAAACAGTACGTAGCAAATGTTATTGAAGAAATAAATAAGTTTGTTATCGTTTCGTGTAGTGTGCTTTCCTTTTCTTTTTTTACAAATAATCCAAAAGAACGTGCCAAAAGATAGAACATTTTACAATATTGGTATCAGAAGTGAGATTATTTTGATGAGAAGGAAATAAAACTTTGGATAAACTTCAAATTCAAGGTCACAACATAGAACAAAGTAAACAGAAACAAGTCATTAAAGAAAGATTGAGGAAATCAAGATAAGAAATCAAATAATAACAAGAAGAAAGTTTGATTTGTTTTGAATTTCGCACAAAGCTACACGAGGGCTATCCGCGTTAACACTCCTTAATTTTGCAGTGTAAGACTAGAGGGAAGGCAGCTAGTCATCACTACCCACCGCCAACTCGTGGGCCACTCTTTTACCAATGAATAGTGGGATTGACCGTTACTTTGTAACGCCCCCACGGGCTGAAATGGCGATCATGTTTGGTGCGACGGGGATTCGTTGTGAGTCGAGTGCCTTAACCGTCTGGCAAAGCGTAACAAGTACAAGAGTAGAAAAATAAGACAGAAAAATAATAAAACAGAACAAAAAGTACGGGATAAGAGACTAGAAGAAATGGATGAAAATTAAAAGAAGACTCTAATGAGATTTACTTAATTTTTAAAGAAGACTCTAATGAGATTTACTTAATTTTTAAAGAAGACAAACAATGTAGATAATTAAAAGATTAAGAGATGAAACCGAAAATTTAACAGGAAAGTTAAACGAAAGAGACAAATATTAAAAATAATTAAGAACATGATAAGCTTTGATTGAAGACAGAATTGGTGAAGCTGTTGGAAATGTACAGATGGATTATAACAATGACCTTGAAGGAGTACACAAATACATCAGTGAAGTACAAAGGGTTAATGACAGCATAACCTATGAAACAATAAATAACTTTAATAACAGAATGAAACATTTGGAAAATGAGTTTGTAATTCTAAATGTCAATCCAGTCACACCTCTTTCTGCATCTGTCCAAAAATTATGTATAAAACATAGTGTACTATAAAATTTGGAACTGGAAAGTCAGTCTGGTCTATATGTGTTACCACTATCCTTGTGTGACTGTCAGTCTGGTCTATATGTGTTACCACTATCCTTGTGTGGCTGTCAGTCTGGTCTATATGTGTTATCATTATGCCTGTGTGACTGTCAGTCTGGTCTATATGTGTTACCGCTATGTCTGTGTGACTGTTACTCTGGTCTATATGTGTTACAACTATCCTTGTGTGACTCTCAGTCTGGTCTATATGTGTTACCACTATGCTTGTGTGACTGTCAGTCTGGTCTATATAGGTTACCGCTATCCTTGTGTGACTGTCACTCTGGTCTATATGTGTTACCACTATCCTTGTGTGACTGTCATTCTGGTTTATATGTGTTACCACTATGCTTGTGTGACTGTCATTCTGGTCTATATGTGTTACCACTATCCTTGTGTGGCTGTCAGTCTGGTCTATATGTGTTACCACTATCCTTGTGTGGCTGTCAGTCTGGTCTATATGTGTTATCATTATGCCTGTGTGACTGTCAGTCTGGTCTATATGTGTTACCGCTATGTCTGTGTGACTGTTACTCTGGTCTATATGTGTTACAACTATCCTTGTGTGACTCTCAGTCTGGTCTATATGTGTTACCACTATGCTTGTGTGACTGTCAGTCTGGTCTATATAGGTTACCGCTATCCTTGTGTGACTGTCACTCTGGTCTATATGTGTTACCACTATCCTTGTGTGACTGTTACTCTGGTCTATATGTGTTACCACTATCCTTGTGTGACTGTTACTCTGGTCTATATGTGTTACAACTATCCTTGTGTGACTGTCAGTCTGGTCTATATGTGTTACAACTATCCTTGTGTGACTGTCAGTCTGGTCTATATGTGTTACCACTATGCTTGTGTGACTGTCAGTCTGGTATATATGTGTTACCACTACACTTGTGTGACTCCTTTACTACTCCAGTCATATCACTACTAAACCCAGTTCCAAAACTTAGCTAGTTAGATCAACAATATTGCACCTCAACTGAGAAACTGATGGATTACAGAGAAAAGGTACCATGGAAAGAATACTAGGCTTAGTTGTAAATAATTTTCAGAGTGATTATATGGAATAGTGAACAACATGGTATTAATTATACTGTCCTTTAAAATACCCAGCTTCAATGACATCAAGCAACCATCCAACTGAAGGCCATAACAACTATCAACCGTTGGTAGTTGCCTTATCTGACAGGCTTTGAGCAACAGACCATAAGGAAGTATTAAAAGGAAATTTCAGAGCAGAGTACAAAAGAAAGAACAGAAGTTACAGTAGATTTGGAAAGACTTGTCCAACTATCTTACCTACTAGTTCTACAAACCTCGGAAGCTATAATTGTGATAAATGATTATTAACCAGAAAACCATAGATATTTGACCAGAAACATGTATAGATTTCAAACCTTACAAACCATTTAACTTTAGTAAATTAACTTCAGACGTTAGATATTTTTGTCGACAAAAACTCACGTGTGAAGAAGCTAGCTAGCTTCCCGTCAAGTGACTTGTTCTTGTGTATCAACACAGAATTAATTCGCTCATCATGAACCATCGATAAAATATTCGATTTAAGACCAGATAGAAGACTCAGTATTGTTTGTAAGTTTGTACAATTTTTGTATATAGATTATTATTTGTAATAAATAGTTGCAATAACCGTTACTATAAATTGTATTATTGTTTGTATATTAAAATATATTTGCTTTGAGAGAAAATTGTGTGTATCAATCTTGTTGGCAAATATCATAAATTTGATACATATCAATAAATTAACTTCTAAATTTAAATTAAAATTTCTGGCTATTTGAAATCATAACACATAACATAATAAGTCTATGATTAGGAAGTTCCTTTGTACCATATGACAGTTACCACAGCTGAGGTTGAATTCGAAGAGACAACAAAGAGTGCAGTCATTGTACCATAAGAAATGAAATACTCTTACCAGATCTTGTTACAAATTAATTTATACATAACGGTTAGGCTGTTATAGGACCACGCACACCAGTGTATCTGGATAGATTAATATACTGATTGGCATTAGAAATGCAACAACGTACATACAGTTAAACAATTTTAATACACTGGGTTGAACGTAAGTTTTGAATGTACATATCATGAAATCATCATGTCTTTGCACTACACAATATTCAAATTTGATTAGAAACTGCACACAAACAGTTTAATCAGGATTTCAACGTCCAGAACACTAATAATGGGTATGTCTTCCATTCGCCACCAGAAGAGCCTGGATCCTGCGTGGCATAGATGTCACCAGATTGTCAATCTGCCTCTGGGGGATGATGTCCCACTCAGCCAGAAGTGCTGCACATAGTTCAGCGAGAGAGCTGGGGGCAGGATCCTGATGACGGATGTGCGGGTCCAGAATGTTCCAGAGATGCTCAATGGGATTCATATCAAGCAAATATGGAGGTCAGTCCAGAATGTTTATATTGTTCTCATTCAAACAATTTGTACACACCCTTACCATGTGTGGACGTGCATTGTCGCCCATGAAGGTGCACCCAAAGTGTGTCGCGACCCTAGCTGGTGTCATTCCTGTCATTAGCATCCCGACCGTCTGATCTCTACTTTCTTGCGTCAGCCGTGGCATCTTTCCTTGTGGTAAAATTAAACTTTTAAAACCCGGCATTTTATAGGCTGAAGGAACAGTGTGTACTGCATACAAATTTTTTCCATACTCTCACATTATGTACAACAGCAAGGGATAGGTAAGTTTTGACTGGTTTAAATACTGACACGTGATCACATTGATTAAAATTATCTGAACTATTCAGTTGTTTTCAGAGGATACTCATGATTAAAATTCAGACGTGTTTGCACTGTTATGCTTAGCCTGTAGGAAACAACTCATTTTATTACTTATTGCATTTTAATGCCGTTCAGTACAGTTGGTAGAGCTCTCGTGTGTTTAAATAATAAAGAAGCCATTATCAGGGCTATGAACACAATAAACCATAAAATGTAAGTCAAATCAGGATGAGTTGGTGTAAGAATTGAGACTGTACAACCAGTACAGATGTAGTCACCTTTGAGAAAAAAAAATGTAGGAAGTCTGACTTGAAATCTTCACATAACTGTGCAACTTCAGTTGTGGAGACCTTACAGTCGATTAATCCCATATATTACATGACCTTTTCATAGAATATCGAGATACGTTCTTCATTGAACCTTATGACTAAGACCAAATACAAGAAATACTTCAAAAATTACCTCCAACACGCCAGTTAGCCAGATTATTTTCACTTGCAAAAACAGGATGAGGCTTTCAAAGAGATAAAAGACATCAGGGAAAAAGAAGTAACAGAACAGAGTATTAGTCCTTGGACATCACTTATTGTACTTGTCAAGGAAATGAAAGATAAAATAGCATGATTCTGTGTGAACTACTGGAAGTTGAATGAATTCTCAAAGAAGGACGCTTACCACTTCCAGGTTTGGCTCTACTTTGAATACTTTATCCGAATAAAAATGGTTACAACCAACGTTAGATATGAAAAATGCACATTGATTATTTAAAGTTGATGAAGAAAATGGAAAGGAGACCCTAATATTATTAGCAGATATATCCTATTACTTGTACAAAAATCTGTTTATCTGATAATATCACAAAGTTACTATTTTATTTTTGTATTAAAATTGTTCAAAGTAGTTCCCAATCTAAAAAGGGACAGAGTTGTGAGTGCATTTTAATATTTTAATTTAGATGTTTGTTTGCTTGAGGGAAATTGTCCTGACAAACTATGATGCAATATATAGAAATTTGATGAGGTTAGGGCCTCTGTAAAATCTAGAATACTCCTACATTGTGTAGAAATAAAGAGTACAATATAAAAACTCCGTAATGTGAGAATTATTTAATTATTGAGTAAATTAATTATTTAGTTCCAGTTTCAGCCTGTATGAGATATTGGATCTATTTGTCTGTAATTCAGTTAGTAAGTTAGTCAGTGAGTTAACATGTTTGTTATCGATTTGTTAGGCGATACAACGATGCAAATAAGTTTACTTGTGAGTTAGGCGAAAGTTACTTTCGAAATTTCTGTGTTATGTTAGGCTTACAAAGACAAGTGGCAACGTGTGTGCTTTGAGGGCACCCACTTATTTAGATGGGGTTTAGATTTTCAAAAATGTAAGTGAAATATAGTAGCTTGTATTTACTACTGTTACGAATCACTATACATGAAGTAATAAATCACAAAATGGTGTAATGTAAGGAAACATCGACACGAATATACTTTTCCAGATTTCTTTACTTATTGGAATTATTATTAAGAATTAGGAACATTTACAATTGAGATATTTGAAATTAACGCAATAAAAAGCAGAGACCAAGTCTTTTACAGAGAGTAATAAACAGATAGTGATCCACACCAAGTTACTGTAAAATAGAAGCTAGTTATATCACTTTGTAATGTCATTATGTGGGAGCACAGGATCTAAAATGTACATATAAGGCCTTCTAAGACTCCCATCCCCATGGCGCCAGCTTTGGGACTACTAGTGAATGTTATTCAAGAAATAAATTAATTTGGTATCGTTCTACGGACTGGATTTTGCACTATTTTTACCAAATAATCCCAAATGATTCGAGGATGACAGAGCAAATTACAGAAATAACACGATCTATTGGTTAGGCACTGGACTACCAGAGAATCGCAGGTTCGAATCCCATCACCGAGCATGCTTACCTTTTCACCAATGCGGCGTTATAATATGACGGTCAGTCCCATTTTCGTTGTTAAAAGTAGTCCTAGAGTTGGCAGTGGGTGGGTAATGGTGTTGACTAGCTGCCTTCTCTCTAGACTCTTACTTCTAAATTAGGGACGACTAGTGCACACAGCTCTCGAGTAGTTTTGTGCCAAAGTCAACAAAACAAATAATAACTATACATGCCAAACGTGTACCAGGAGTTACATTCTGTTAGAAAATTTTCTACAGTAATAAAATTCATCTTTAACATTATTTGTAAAAAAAACGATAGTTTATTAAGCTTTGGACATGATGACATCATTGTATTACATTCGAATGTAATCAAGCCAACCTTATGTTCTGGAATTAAACATCAGGTTTTTAGACAGAAAAAAAAAAAAAAAAAAACTGAAGTTAACTCAATGTTGTTTTGTTTAGTATACTATTAATCATCAAATTATTATTTTAATATTCGCTCAGTTAGGTTATTAATTTAATTATAGTGCTTAGAATCGCCGGCAGGGGTGCAAAAGGGCAACTGCTCAAGGGGCCAGGCGAATGAAATATTATGCTCTAAAGCCCGCAAAATACCTTTAGGCTATGTCTTTATTTAATCATAAAAAGCATAGTTTTGGATCTTCTCTGTACATAGACGCTTGATACATCAAGAATAACTGAAATAATTTGAGTAATAATTAATATATATTTGTTACTTTTTACATTTAATATTTATTTCTCGTTAATTTATCAACGTTCTTACGCTTAAGCTGCGAGCTAAAAACAGCTGATACAATGAATTTGCCTTTTTTTTTTTTATGAGCTCACTGCCGTCCTAATGTAAGATCTTTTTAATAAGTCCTCAAAAAGTTTGAAAAGAGAGAGAAAAGGAACATGCTGGATCCCGACTCTCCAGAAAGTTCTGTAATATCTTTGTTATAAAATAAAACCGACTTTGATGAATTTGACAATCACAGCTAATTTTAAGAAAGGTTAAATGTGAGAGTGTATAATGTGTGTGCGTGAAAGCTTATTTTAGGCTAGTAAATAATAAATACATGTACATTTTGCACCTTCTCACTATCTAGGAGTGACTTAGTAAATGAAATTCTGCTGAACATGCTCAGTTTGTTGTTGTTTTTTTCATCTGTGTGACGGATAAATAAAATCACTGTCAATTCAAATTATCCAGTCGTTGTATCTAGCTGCTTGTTAATTATTTCATTAATTAACGTCTGAATATGCCATATCTTAAAATTCGTGAAACCAGAAACTCTAGAATCAGATAAGAATAGCCAAATATTTAACTGTGGGTGCTGATGATTAGATGTGTCTTCTTTAGTTTATCAGATAAAAATTAGGGGCGACTATACTGTATCTGTAAACGCAAGGCCGGATTAAAGGTTTTATTGGCCCTAGGTTTTTCAACTTATGTAGACACGTCCTAGATACAGAACCTCTACGTGCAATACATTTATAGTTATAGCTTGAAGCCCCTAATTAGTGTGAGGTTCTGGGCTTCAGCCTGGTAAGCCCATGCCTTAATCCGGGATTGCTTAAACGAAGTTCTAAAATAAACAAAGTGAAGATTATTGTGATCTGTACTAAAACGTCAGAAAATAATGTTCAAACTTAACACGTTAAAGTTGTCGGTATTCTCTTTAAAAATTTCGCCAGTAGTTGTAAGTCCACGCTGCAATATATTGAGAAAATATAAGATTCAGTAAAAATAAACTGGAGATTTGAAATTTTTGTGTGACAACATTTGGGATATAAAAATATATGATTCATAAAAATTTGGAATTTGATACCTACTCGTGTTTCAAATTAATGCCAAAATTTAGTAAATTAACGTTTGACATTTGCTGTTAAAACGACAACAGTATCATTGGAAAGAAAAAACTCTAAAGTATATAGATTCTGGCCCGGCATCGCCAGGTGGGTTAAGGCGTTCGACTCGTAATCTGAAGGTCCGGGGTTCAAATCCCCGCCGCACCAAACATGCTTGCCCTTTCAGCAGTGGGGGCGTTATAATGCGACGGTCAGTACCACTATTCATTGGTAAAAGAGTAGCCCAAGAGTTGGCGGTGGGTGGTGATGACTAGCTGCCTTCCCCCTAGTCTTATACTACTAAAGTAGGGACGGCTAACGCAGATAGCCCTTGTGTAGCTTTGCGCGAAATTCCAAAAAATAAACAAATATAGATTCATGCTGACGATTAAAACTGATGTTATATTTTAAATATCTTTAAGAATGAAATTCTGAAACTCATTCTGCTAAGATCTCTGTTTAAAATTATTTATTTTGAGATATTTCAGTAAATAAATAAAACAAATTAAACTTTTTTTTTATAAATCAACGACCGTTTTCATTGAACAACAAAAAACTGTCACATAATCAAAGAAAAAACAGGTTGTTCGTTTTTTATATTTTATATTTAATTTAAAGTTTTTGTTGATTGTTTTTGCCGAAGAAAATTAAATCCAGAGCACATATGTTGACACATTTATTTAAATAAAAATTCGTAAATTATTTGTTTTATTTACAAGTATAAATACACATACCTAGAAATAACCAATAAAAAACTTTAGTCACCCGATGATAGAGGGGCAAACTTACAGACTCGCAAGGCTAAAATCTGGGTTTCAATTCTCTGCAATGGACACAACAGATAGGACTTGGCATAGCCAGGTAGTTAGGGCACTTGATTCGTAATATGAGGGTTCGAATGCCCGTCATAACCAAACATACTCGTTCTTTCAGCCGTGGGGGCGCTATAATATGACTATCAATCCCACTATTCGTTGGTAAAAGAGTGTCCCAAGAGTTGGCGGTGATCACTAGCTGCCTTCCTTTTTGTCTTACACTGTTAAATTAGCAACGACTAGTGCAGATAACCCTCGTATAGATTTGCACGAAATTCAAAAACAAACAACAATCTTGGAAAGTATATATATATTTATCTTGAATAAAACCGGTAAACAGCTTTTTTTTTTTTTTTTTTTTAGTATATAATAAGTAATATCAGTTGGTTAAGGGTAAATGAAAACTTAGTGCTTTTGAAAACAAACACAAATTACCAAAACAAAGGAACGAAAGGGTGCTTGTTTGTTGGGGGTGTGAATTGAACTTTAATCTAAATACATGTAAGGTTGCCAAAAAACAAACCAGTACATATAATTAAGGGTAGCGTCTTTAGTAAGCTTTGGGACAAAGTCCCAGCCGAAAATGCATTTCGTGCATTTTAAAAGTAACATTTATATATAAAATTGCACATTAATATAATAAGATTCAGTGTCTGTGTATAACGTAACTTTTTCTAAACACCGATTTCCAAATAGTGCCAAACAAATCTTCTCTGTCTCAATATTTCAAAAGTAAAAATTTTAACCACACCCCTTTGGGAGCCCGGGGATTTCTCTGGGCTGTTAGACTCGTAGCTTCTAAATGTGCCAAACGAATTGTCTCAAACTGAAGTTTGCACGAAGGCAATACTTTTCACACAACCCCTTAGAGAACCTGGGTATTTCGTGAAAACACTTTTAGGGGACTCCCCTTAAAATTTGGCATCGATTTGCACTCTAGCATATAAATAAGCAGGTCTACTAATTACCGTTCGAAACTTGGTTAAAGAAATTAAATTTGCAATGTAGTAGCAATTACACTAGAAGTGCCGAATAGTACTTCAAATATTAAATATCCATTACAGCGACTCTGTAAATATAGCCTATACTCGTAAGCTCGCTAGTCACGAAATGAAATTTTCATTTTTTTATTTGAAAAATCACAGTTATTAAAAACTGCTAGCTTTTGATAAATTAAAGATAGGCATGCATAGAGCTTGAAGCTGGCGAAATATATTTCTCTAGTCCTATCTTGACAGACTGACTGTGTTGAGTCTAAACTGTGTGATACGTTGGGATTGTATACAGTTACTCTTTTATGCATTTGAATCTCGGAAATGAAATTGAAAAAAAATATGAGAGATCTAAAACGCTTTATTTTTGGCATAAATTGTACAAAGCATTGTTTTTATTTGCACTTACATTTTTGAAATTTAAACCAGAAATCTCGTGATAACAAGAAACCAACCCACTTGAAGTAAAAATGTATTTTAAAGATGACCTAATAAGGACGATACATTGTTCTGTAGTTTATTATAATTAAAGTTTTAACACCTATACCAGCTGTCTTTAGAATACATTTAAATCAGAAATTTATAAAACCGGAACTTATTTTCTAATTTTTCACTTTCTAACAAGGGCCCTGATATCGTATATTACCAATTTTGTTTTCTTAGGCAGGTGAACTAAGCATAATTTCGTTAGTGATCAACGTCAGTAAACTAAAACTTGATTTTCAAATTTCTATTTTAAATTAGAAAATATTCAACTTATAAAATGACTCTTCCTCAATTTATATGATATTCATTAATGCCGATTACTAAAATATGCTTATTATAACGGAAAGCCAAGAATACTGAACACGGAATAAGCCTCGTATCATAAATTAGTAGTAGCAGTTTATTTGTTAATTTTCATACAATAAATACCAGATAGCTAAGAATATTACCTGGAAACCCTTCATCCTCCTGTTCTATCGGGTAAACACATTACTTGACAGACTTTCATCCTCATGTACCAGGAAGAGCTGATTTAGAGGGGTCTTGAATCCCAGAATGTGACTTCAAAGGGCCTAAATCCAGCCCTTGTAGCAGGCAAACTTGTTACTTAGAAAATGTTCATCCTGGTTTCATATGAAATTACTACATGTAAGGTCTTCACTCTACTTCAGTACTAGTCAAAGCTATTATACAGGAAGCCTTTGTTCTGCTTCCCTACCAGGTAAAATTATTAATTGGAAGATATTCATTCTGCTTCCTACCAGGCACTTATTATTGGAAGGCCTTCATCTTACTTCAGTACCTGGCAAACTCATTAAATGGAAAATCTTCATCATCTTTGTGTACAAACCATACTTGCATATTTCTTTACAAAATTAAAAAAATATATTTGATTACATTTAAACCATGGTTTTTATCTACCTTTTTCAAAGTAATTTTTATAATGAAACATGTTCTACACTTCCAGAGCAAGCTAGGTAATTCTTAATATGAAGACATGGTCATTCTGTCTTCATCAGTACACTAGTTCCTTCTTAACATAAAGATATGGTTACTCAAGATTGTTAGAGTAAGATAATTTTCTTACTTGTCATGGCTTTCACTTTCAAATTCATAAGATATGAAGTTCAATAACTTTAAAAGTTATTTGGTTCAAACTGTTTATCAATTGGTGTGTCCAAGGATAACTGAATCTTCTTCCCCTGTCCTGCACCAAGGAATTTAATTTAGACACAATAGTGAGGTGGTTTATTTTATGAAGCTGTGATAGGGAGAGACTGATAGAGGATAAGAGGTCATGACCTGAAGAGGAGTGAAGCAAAGACAAGGTCAGTTAGGTCCACTGACAGGGATATGACACACAACTTTAACAAACAGGCCTTTACAGGACTGGGATCCATAAATCTTATGCCATACATTTTTGTTGTTGCAATGACATTTCAGGATGCTATCTCATTGGTTCCCATCTTAACTCCAACTGATACCTTATTGTACTTGGATGTAAATATTAGCCATATTCACATCTTCAGACACACAGTAGTTGAAATGATAGTAAATAAGATTAGGAACCTGATGCTAACACAATGAAGTAATAATAATTAGTAGGACTACAGTAGTCTAATGATCTTTGACATGGTCAGTAGCAGTAGTAATACTAGTGTAAAATCTGCTATATAGTCAGGTTATTTGTTTCTACACAGAAGTGCAAAGAAAAATAGCTTGGATGAGAAGTGTTATATTGTAATACTGTACTGGTATTTTCAACCTATGCAATACATTCATCGTCTAAATCTCTTGGCGAGAGTTTTCTATATAAATCAAGTACAGTAATCCTAGTAAATTTAAGCCAAATTATAGGAATAACTGTCACACTTATACCACAGCCACACCTAAAAGTGCAGAACATTTTTAATGGTACAAAACTTTATAAACTTTTTAATCCATAGTCCAGCATGTTAACTGTGTAGTATGCTGATTATTATACTGTTCACAAATGTTGGGAACTTGAATTATTTTGTGTGTAAGGAAGGTATTCCAACTAAACAGGTTGAATTTGATGCTTTTCACACGTAACTGTGATGGAAAATTTCTCTTTCAAAAAGAGCTTGCTTTCAACACTACTTTCTGATGTTAATTTTATTTGTGAACAAGAAGATGAGAAAGGATAATTTCTGTTGTGTAATTGTAAACAGGAAACACAAACATGAATGTGGACTTACAGTGTTGAATGAGTGATGACAACTAAATACAGTCAAATATGTACACTTCTCATTTTTTAATATGAACCAATACATTTATGTATCAATCATATAAAAATCTAAGAGTTTTACTAACCCAAGATTTATACTGAATTTAAATAAAATTACATTTATTACACACAAAGAAGAAACCAGAAACTTTATTTTTCTGTATTTTATAGAAACATGTAGTCTTGCTGAGATCTAAGAATTCACACAACTAGGATAACAAAGCTCACTCTACATTTATCAGCATAACAAATGTTAGCTGTTATTAATAAATCAATCTTGAACCTTAGGAAAACAGTTTGTTCCATATTATTTATAAAATATATTATTAAAAATAAAAACTTAATAATTGTCTATCTTAGAAAAATAGAAGTGCATAGAAGTATTAGGTCTAAAATGACAGCTAATGGCTCGGAATAAGTTTGTGCAACAGAACACGACCAGCTCCATTATAAATATCTTGAGGATAAGTTTTAAAAATGTGACTGACTGATTGTTTCAGAAGTTGATCCTACACTGTGCACTTAGCATTATTATGAAAGTTTTAATTACAGCTTTGGTTCTAGAAAGTTTTACTTATAACTTTGTGACTCATCTGTAGATCCAGAATTTTTATTTCTTACAAGTGAAAACTAGTTTAAAAAGATTTTTACAAAACGTAAACTTTTCGTTGATTCAGTCTGACAAACAGCTTGAAATCTTATAAAATATAAAATAACTGCACAAGTTGTCCTTGAAACAACTGGTTACCATCACCAGCATTTTTTAATTTAAATAAAAAATTAAGTGCAAAAGATAGACTTTAAATCCTATATGTTATTTACACCACATACAAATTACCTAAGTCAAATGTCTATATTTATAAGGAGTTTCCTCTTGAAAATATCCAAAGTTCTAAAAACTGAAATTGCACTAGTAATAACAAAACAGAACATCCTAAAATTTCAATTTTTGAAAATATAAAAATAACTGATATTTTAAATAAAACAGTCTAAAATAAACAGCAACAATAACATAAATACTTTATACCTTTTTGTCATTGGTAAAATAAAAAAACCTTATCTGAAACTTAATATGAAAAACTTAGAACCAATAAATAAAGGAAGTGGGGTAAGAAGGAATTTAAAAATTAAATAGCACAAGTAAGAAACATATTTTAAAATGTTCCATATTCATACATGCATATCAATTGTTAATCTCTATAACTCTTAATTTACACAAGGTGTTACTACCTTGTTTTGACAATGAAACTGTACACCTCTGAATTAAAACTTTCAGCTTTCAAAAGTTAAAGATATGCTTTATATATTATGTAAAATTCAATCTAATTAATAAGAATTTAATTAAATAAAAAGAAACTTTGTTTCTTTAGGATAAGAACCTACAAATCAATCAGGCAGCAACTGTAAATAAAAACTATCTAGTTTTCTACAAACCAGCAACACATAAAACTGCACTGTTTTCATAGAAACTTTTGAATCAATAACACAACTTTTGTGGTCCACTTTTCAGTTTTAAACTAATAAAAATGATAATGTTTTTTATTATAATTCATAATGAATCTACCTAAATTTACAAGAAACAGCAGAAAAACACGGAAAACAGCTAAACCAAAACTATGCAATATCAAACTCTGTTACTTACAAACAAGTATCAATATTTTGTCATAAGTCACTCTTTACTTTATATAATTTCAGTAAATTCTGAAACTACTAACACAGATGCAAGTATCACAAATCCATACAACTTATAAAACGTTATGGTAAAACTAACCTACTTGCATGCCACAGAGTAATAGTTGGTCCAAAGAATTAAGTTACACAAGTTTTTTTGTGTCTTCTTTTTGTGGATACTTATATCACTCCAAACCTTACTTTGACATTATTTTAGTTTTCTTTCAAATGTAATATAAGTTCTGTTTCAGAAACTATCAGCAAAAATGTATCCCAGAACTTGAAATAATTCAAGCATTCCACCAAATTTGAGCGGTATTAATAAATATTTCTTCAATAACTATTAATAATTACACAATGACTTCGTTTTAAGTTAACACATATTGTTTTGTTTACAGTCTTCTACAAAATGTATTTGTGAATTTTGATTGGTTCATTATTTTCTAGATAAGAAAACATTGAAACTTATGGATTAGTACTTAGCTATTTCTTTGAAAGATCACATTGAAATATGGATTAAACAGAAATAGTGTTATTTGCCTAATGCCAAGTGTATACTACATTATGTATTGTATTTTTTATACAAGTAAAGTATATGCATTCATATGATGTTGCTCAATTTTTTTGCAAGCTAATAACATCAAAAGAAAACATTTTAGACAGTCATTATAAGAGGTACACTGGTCAGATACTTTGTCTTTATGTCAACTCTTTAAAAGAAAAATTACCTTTAATTAATTTAAATTTTAAAATCTTACTTTGAATTATTCACTATGTCAAAAGTCTTTAATACAATGAATAAAGCAAAAATAAAAATATTCAAATGCTATCAAATGTAATGCTTTATATAACCTCAAACACACATTCATATACTTATCTCTTACAAATCTCACTTTTCAGAGATTTCTACCTTGAACTGTTATAAACGCACAGGTTAAAATCTTTTCTTTTAACAAATTCCATAATTTTTCACAAAACATTCTTAAATTTATATAAAACACCTTTGACAACAATTACATGCAATTTTCATGGGACTAAATAAATACCATGTTCGTTTATACTTAGTTTTAAAAAAATACCAGTAATAAAATTAAATTTTAATAGTTTAAAAGTTATAGGATATCAAAAATATGTTCTTCACATAAAAGCTTTCCAGGTGGAAAAAAAATAGCATAATGTTATAACTGCATAGTTCGATATAGTATATAACTCAGTACTGTCCTTAAAAACACCACAAAGCTCGTCTTTTTTTTAAAAAAAAGTTTTCTTTTGTGAATAGAATATTCTGTTAATGCACAACTTCAGGAAGAATAAAGGTCATCTCATTTTAACACTATTCCGACCAAAATTTATCATTCTTAACACGTTGTATCCTAAGCCTATTTTGCCGATACTTTCCAGGATCCTACTAGTCATTTACAATTACTTATTTTAGGAAGACAGTACATGTAGCCACTGTGTCCCAGCCAATAAGTGACCCTTCAAAAAGGAAATAGAGCAAGACTCACCAGTAGGTCATGTGGGTCTTACTGGAAGACTATCATGGCCCACCGATGGGTCGTGTGGGAGACAGCATGTTAAGTAAGATTATTCATCTGCTTGCATGAAGACAGCACTGTCTCTCCTTACACCAAGACGAGTACTTAACTGCTTCTAAGTGACATTTTAATTTGTTCTACCCTACAGCAAAACTCAGATTATGTGAGTAATGTTTTAGTAAGACAATTCAGTTCCCCTGGTTACACAACTGACTTGTAGTTTTTGAAGACATATTTAAATAATTATGTTTCAGAATATAAAACAATTCATATTTACTTCAGTTTCCTCAAGATTTTGTCATTACACTTTTATCAGGTGATCACAGTTTCTGTATTTCAGCAAGGCTGGAGTCTAGTCATTTACGATTATTTAAATACCAAGTATTTGAAAAGTGAGCCTATCTATTCAGACAACTGCCTTCAAAAAAGTAATTAACACAATGTTGTGAAGTTTGGCGTGTCAGTGAAATAAACTGTGTTGAAGGCAATGTACAAAACCACAGGAATGTGATTTTCAATGATCGCTTTTATATTCGTATGTGCCATTCAGTGCGGCCATCATAACACACCATTCAATTTTACACTATTTTCTATGCTCAAGACAACGTACACATTGCAATAACCTTTTAAAAACTGCTTGAATGTGGTTTTGGATGATTGCTTTTAAACCAATAGGTGCTATAGGGTGTGGCCAATATTGTGTCCACTGGTTGAAACACAAAATATGTAAGAAACTCTTCAGCATACATTATGCACACTCAATTATCTGAAGACTTTTGAAAATCTTCCCATCAAAAAACATTAATTGCAGAATAAATAGATCAAAACTGTTAGGATTTATTTAAAATCAAGTTTTGATACTCTTATCGATGCTTAGCTTTACTATGTCAATAACTTTACCTGGAAATATTCCTGCAGAATAACTACACTTTTGAACGAGCTTCATTTGTTGTATTTGAAAGAAACATTATTAGATGATATATAATCAGGTCTTAAAAGTTAGTAATTGTTCCAGCTGTTGTATTTTGTTAGTTTAATTATATATTTGCCATCACTCACTATTTTGGTAGATAATAAATAGATTAACCCCATTACATTTTTTTTTACGTTGTGAACCTTTAAAAATGCATGTTCCACTGTAAATGGTTATAATAGCTAATTTGAATTATGATCTAGAAAATTAAATACTTTTATTTTGTTTATCCATATGGAGAAGAAATCTTGCAAATTCATTCAAATTTTCCGTTTTCAAGTTCACTGACTAGTAGTTTTTGAATGAAAGTTGTTATTCCTCCTGGATGTAGAAATAAAGAAATGTTTTAATGATGACTAACAGTAATTAATGACAGGTTTATAAAAATAAATATACATTTTAAAATACAAAGAAGTTGCATTATTTTCATTCCTATTTTACATGAAGAAATATATAAATCAAATAAACTTTTTTTTTTCTTTATTAACTAATACAGTACCAGCTGTATTATTAGAAGGTATTATTAAATATCTTAAACAGTAGTTCCATCTAGTGTTCAATATATATATATCCTCTACTTTTGAACAAATGTTAACTAGACTAGGTTGACTTATGCAAAAGAATTAAAGTAACTTTTATAGAAACGTAACTTTGAAAATAAATAGTATATTGCTGTTGTAATATGAAAGATTGACAATCAACCTCTAATTGAAAGGTTTTAATACCTGTTTATTTTCAAGGTAAGACCATTCATAGCTCATTAAAAGTTTTATTTAAGACAGGTATGAGGATTATGCCAGTTTCTGCTAGCAACTAACAATAAATAAACTAGTCTTAATTAGTTTTCAAACTTGGCTTAATTAGTGCATATATATATATATATATATATAAATAATAATTGGAACTAATTTGTATCAAAACATTTTGCTCAAAAATGTTTTCAAAATTCTTGACTTCAAACCTTTGAAGTGTAGTATTCTTCATAATTTATGAAAGATCTATATTGATAGAATTCATATTGTTAGAATCATGCCGTAGCCAATGAAAAATACTTAAAAACTATTAGTTAATATTTATCATGTCATAAAGCTTTTGAATACAACCATTGAACAATCTTATATTGTTCATTAGTTCCACCCTAAAACAGGTATCCTCAACTTTCAAAAATATGACAACATTAATCATGTAAAAAACAACATGCATGTGTTGTCAATAATGTACATGGTAATTTTCACTGGAAGGTAATTATACATTGTAAAATAGAATAACCACAATAACTTTATTAAATCAATATTAAAAATGTATTGTATTGTGAAGCTGCAACACAATTGTATTGATATATTGTCAAATACAATTTATGTATCTTCCCAACATTTGGCAAGTTTTCATTAAACATTACAAGTCTTTATAACGAACAAAATCAGAATTTCAAATAAAGTATTTGTGCTAAAAAGTTAATAATTCACTACAGGAAGATGAGTACTCAGTACAACGCATTATCTTCATTTCTTTTATTTTTATGACAAATAAAAATAACATAAATATTAACTTTATTTTTATTTTCTTTCTCTACCTAACTGCCATATAGTTGATTAAACTAGAGAATTTGAGACTACTATAAAGCATGAAGTACTTAAATGAGATAACGTTAGTAATATAGATAATAAATTATAGATAAGATTGTCAAACTTTGTAACAAACTATTGGCAAAACTTTGGTATCTAAATAATTATCGCACAATGACATCAATGTTTAAATACATATCATATCTACTACACCCCTAACAAATATTTAACAGTTACGAATACAATGCTATCAGCAAAATACATGAGCAAGTCACTATATAAATAAAGCTGCAAGATATAAATAATGTTTTTTGATTGATAAAATAATTTACAATACAACCTAATACGCCACCTACCGATGAGACGTTTGTAACAATTGGGCTTATTCTTCCAGTAAATTGTAAAAAAGTAAACGGGGATTCCTGATAGCATAATGATGGCTCCAATACCCGTCTCCCAAGGATTAACGTAGAATGGCAGAAACGTCAGGAATGCACAAATGACAAAAAATAACACAGGTAGTATAAGGTTTACCTGTAGTGAAATTTAAACAACACCCATCAAAGAATAAAAAATATTATTAATTTTAATTTAACAAAAGTAAAAACTATTTATTCACAAACCTCCAATTACTAGAATTAAAAAAACAGAAGTTTATTCGTTTTCCAGTACAAATCCATAAAATTCACAATAATTTTTTATGAATATGCTCCAAATAAAACAGCAGCTTAAAATTGAAAAGCAACTTCTACAAAGAACAATTATCTGTTTCTGATGTATTTTCAGCCAAAGCCAATTTCCTGACAAATAACAGACAGGCAAACCTGCAAATAACAGCAGATTCGACCAAAAAATAAAAGGTGTTCTGTGGATGATAACTTGATTGAATTTTAAGTTGTGTAAAATATACACAGATTGAACACATTTAAATGATAGTAAATATGATATTTAGACACAACATAAAAAAACATTATGTGTGTGTATGTAACTCCACAGACAAGTCAATGATTGCTTCTATTAGATCAGTAAATTGCTCACCAACTTTCCATCACAAGATGAATTTTTGTCACATTAGTCATGATAAAAGCCAAGTATGTAGTACTAAACAAAGAAAGCATGCCTAGATTTCAAACATCACCTAGCATTCTTTGTCCAATGGATGGCATTACCTCTGTCCCTTGACAGATCATTGGCCAGCTATCAGTTTTAGCTTGCACCATAGTCAGGCCAGGAAAAGATATCCCAGTTTTGACTTGTTCAAGCCAGGCTCAAGGTACAGCGCTGAAATATCCTCAGGGGGTAGAAAACATCACGTAACAAAAGAGCATAGGGCTGAAAATAACTAGAAGAAGGTATCATTAGACACCTTGCACTATGTGTTGCCACCATGATAATTCATATCTATTTAACAACTTATGGATGGTAGAATATGGTTGCACAACATATTTTAAAGCTTTCTTATTCCTAAGTATTTGAAAATGCATATTTTCAGATATTTACAGTTCTTCCATAACTTACTAGTTTCGTATTTTTGTCTTAATTACTTTCAACATACAATACAACATGCAGTATCTGGTCTCCTACATTTTTACTTACTTTCAACAGATAAAATGCCTTATCTCCTAGTTTTTCCTTACTTATTTTCAACGAACATAATAACTTTTAGCATTTGTTCTTTTCCTTTTATTACAATTACTTTCAACATATAAAATAAAATTCAGTCCATTTTATTACTTTTTTCACTTATTTTCCACAGGTAATTATATACCTGCTACTTTTTAAACCCTCATTATTTTAGACAAACAAAGTAACATCTAGTGTCAAATGTTAAAATACAACATATTAATGAATAATATTATATAAATATGCTTTTCAATCTCTAATAGATTATAAAATTGAAATACAAATTAGGACACAAACAAGCTTTGTCAATAATTGCTGTTTTGTAATACCTTTATGGGCCGTTTCAGATTTGGTCGTTTTTGTCTCAACCACAACAAGCCTGCCACAGAAAACATCACAAAGAATGCCTCACTGAATGTGACATAGTTGATAAGTGTGTACACTTGTACTGTGGATAAGTAGGCTAATGTAAGGGCTCCCTGGAATGTGAAAACTTTGGTCAAACATTCAGTAATGTCATAACAGATAGATTCAAATTAGACTTCTAATGAATTTTTTAACTAATTCAACTGAGCAGTTCACCGCCTATTTTTACACATCTATGGTCTATGAGCAACCTAACAACAGTATCATACAATGAGACTTTATAAAATAAAACAGAAAATGTTTAAATGCTATAATTTTCCAATATTATTTAACTCCCAGCAAAACCAAAACCAAAATGAGAAGTTCACTTTTCACAGTAATGCATACATTTTGCAAGTAATTAATACTTCAAAACTAAGACAAAGAAATTCCATTTCTAATTAACTATAATTTGGAAAAATAAAATGCAACAATTAGATCAACTTAATTTATTCTTACGTCGCATATTTCAGTATTTTCAACATACTTGAAGATATTTATATAAAGTTTCTTATCGTACAGGTATTTGTCATTAACCTCTTAAAGTTAATGCGATCAATCTTTATTTATGTTAACGTAAGAACTCAAAGATTACCTGGTCAATATACGTCCAGAGAATTTTTGTTAGTCGTATCTGAATTCTAATTGAAGTTGGAAGGAACATTTTGTACGTATTAACTTAAGAACTTAAAAAAAACATCTGTTTAGTCTATATCCAGAGAATCCTATGCTCTTGGTTTAAGTCAGTAAGACATTACAAGGTTTTATTGCACTAAACATGTCTTGTACCAGAGGCTAGTTTCATGTTATTTAGTATTCACTAACAGTAATCACCTATGTTCATCTTTTTCTTTATCTCAGTGCAGCAATTCTCCATTTATAGAATTTTCTTTTCAATGAAACATACAGCATATAATCAATATACATACTCGTGCCTTTTAAGAAAGTAAATTTTGAAAACTTGCTGGGAAATATTTCTAAAGCTTAGGCAATAATTTGAATATTTGATATAGAATGCAAATTATTTGTAAAAGCTTGTTTTATTGAAACAATGTAAGATATAAATATGAAATAATATGTATTATTTATGGATGTAACATCAGCTGTAAAATAACTGATACTGCCAATATTGTTATAATTGAAAGACTTTGTACTAAACTAAACAATAAAAAATAAAACAAGAACAATAAACATCATATGCACCAAACAAACTTTATTAGCATTCACAAATCTTTCATACATTAACCCCATAGTTTATGTTTATGGCCCGGCATGGCCAGGTAGGTTTAGGCGCTCGACTCATAATCCGAGAGTAGCGGGTTTGAATTCCTGTCGCACCAAACATGCTCATCTTTTCAGCCGTCGGGGTGTTATAATGTGATGGTCAATCCCACTATTCATTGGTAAAAGAGTAGCCCAAGAGTTGGCAGTGGCTGGTGATGACTAGCTGCCTTCTCTCTAGTCTCACGCTGCTAAATTACGGACGGCTAGCGCAGATAGCCCTCAAATAGCTTTGTGCAAAATTCAAAAACCTAATTAGTTTATGTTTTATGGGGAGAAAAAAAAAGGAAAAAAAAAGTCAACAAAAGAAAAACTGTTGTTGTTTATGGTGTCAGTGAGTACAGAATCACAGCAGACTTACTAGAAATATCAGGGATAATCACTAACATTTAACATGAATACATGACCAGGTGAAGTTCATACAAATTTGTAGTAAGCCTATGTAAAATGCACTATATTTCTGGATACTGTACATCCTCTCTTTCAGGATTTGTCAATACATGTAGTTCTCTCAAGTTTATAACTATGTTAGTTATAACCAATAGATAAGCCAGGTTTTCATCTATCAAATGATGCATTATACCATGTTGTTTCATATACAGAGACTTGTAGATCACTTCCTAATAGAATGCTTTTTTCTACAGAAGTAATATTATGTAGATGGATGTTGTTTTAATGGTTTGCAGCGTGTTGCAGAAAAACTGTTTACTTTTTGTTTATTATGTTCCTTGTTGCATTACTTTATCAAATAAAAATTATTTGGTTCACTACCCCCATTACTGTGATAAAGTAGTGTTCAGAGTGTTATGGGTTTTCATTACTTTTTCTCTCTAGGAGACAAGAACTAACAAATCAGCTCATATGAGGGTGGTGCTAAGTGAGATTTTACTGTATGTATATATATATATATATATATACATAAAGAACTTAATTTCTTAATACAATGACTTTTTTAATGTACATACTACAAAATAAAAGATACTTTTATTGTTTCAAAATGAAAATAAAAAGATATGAACACCTATTATTTCATTTAACACAGTACAAATTGCACTGCTAAAAGAATATAACAAAATTGTCTATCATAGAGTTCACTGAATCTATTAAATATTCCTCATAAAGGAAAAAAATCAAATAACAGATCTGTTTGTTTAATATATTTGCCCAAAGCCATATAAGAGAATATGAAGTGAATGAGAGGAAAAGTGGCTAATTAACAGTACCCACCACCAACTCTGAGACTACCCTGATCAAAAACTGGGATTAGCCCCATCAATCTCAAAAATCAGCATGGCCCCAAAACAAAGAGTGTGATCTTATAGCAACAAGATTCAAAATATGTATCCTTGAATTCATAGTTTGGTACATTAACCACTAGGTACAGTTGGGCTTACCACAAATTTAGCATTAATTTTGTTGGTTTGTCAATAAACTTGCATCATACAATCTTAATAACAGAAAACTGTTACAATCAGTTTTAACTACTTACTAAGAATAGCAAGCTTGACATGGGGGTAAAGTAAGAAGTGTTAATCATTGCCAAAAAAGCAGGAAGTTGGCCTTCACGAGCTCCAACATAAAATAACCTGAAAGTAATACAAATATAAAACAAAATTATACTGTTTTTTTTCAATTTTAAATTATCAATTCAGAATAAAAACAAAATCAAGTTTAATAACTTCTGAAATCCATTTCTAAACTTCAGAAGGAAGATACTGGTAGTTATTAGTTACTTCTGAGTCCTCAGATGATATGCATCATTAAGAAAAGATTATCTATACCCAAAAATATAACTTATCCACAGAGACACTTAAAACATTGCAATATAACAAGAATGTTAAAAACTTAAAAATTGATTAAATAACTGTTGTTTATGAAGTTTTACAATCAATACCAAAATTAACTCACATTCACAATATTAACTATGTATATTGAACTTCATCCAAACCCCTAATTACTGAGTAATTTGATAAAATGTTGAATATAATTAAGTATTACTTTACAGTCATTACAAAAAAAGTTATACCAGATTACAAATCTACAGAAAAGAAAAACTTTTATTTTTATAATAGTGACAAGGCCAAGACTCAACAAAGCAGAAAAATTTTGTACACTGAAAGTTATTAAAGTATACAATTTTATTGTAACAAATATATACATAATTTTTTTTTCTACACATTAATTAAAACATATTTACACTGCTGCAACTTAATACTGGTTTTGTATGTCATATGATCAGCCATTATAAATATAAGAAATAGGGGGAATATTTATTTCTATCTTACAATGATTGGCCATTATAAGGCCTTCACACTTACACTCTTGTATAAAATACTTTGATCTTCTAATGTGTTAAGTGCTTGTTGGGGTCCAATAGATACAAAAGTGAAGTTATGCCATGGATAAGAATAAGTTCCTCTGAATTTCAAAGTAAAATATTTAATGAGTGATCATTATGTAGTAATATGATTGTTACTCCATATGAGTGATCATTATGTAGTAATATGATTGTTACTCCATAAGAGTGATCATTATGTAGTAATATGATTGTTACTCCATATGAGTGATCAGTATGTAGTAATATGATTGTTACTCCATATGAGTGATCATTATGTAGTAATATGATTGTTACTCCATAAGAGTGATCATTATGTAGTAATATGATTGTTACTCCATAAGAGTGATCATTATGTAGTAATATGATTGTTACTCCATATGAGTGATCATTATGTAGTAATATGATTGTTACTCCATAAGAGTGATCATTATGTAGTAATATGATTGTTACTCCATAAGAGTGATCATTATGTAGTAATATGATTGTTACTCCATAAGAGTGATCATTATGTAGTAATATGATTGTTACTCCATATGAGTGATCAGTATGTAGTAATATGATTGTTACTCCATATGAGTGATCATTATGTAGTAATATGATTGTTACTCCATAAGAGTGATCATTATGTAGTAATATGATTGTTACTCCATAAGAGTGATCATTATGTAGTAATATGATTGTTACTCCATAAGACAGCAAATGTCTGTTTGACTTTTAAAGAGACGACCATTACCAGCAGTATAGTTAACACTTTTATTTATTGTCTATTCAAATTCACCTGTCAGCATTTATCAACAGTGGCATTCAAAGCAGAATATGGCTGCCACTAAATCAAACTGAGGATGTTAATTGCTGGTGACAATTCAAAGGATGAAAGATGTCCAAACAAGCATATAAAGTGCAACAATCTTCAAACTATGTTCTAACTGTCAAATTTCTTCAAGATTTGTCAGGTTTCATTTACTTCCAACAATACTATAAAAAAGGATATTGTACAAAACAGTCATAATGTAACCAAAAAAAATAGTAAAGCCACACTGAAAACCCAGAGGTGGACTATAAATGATAAAAAACATGATCTAATGAATCGTATATGTTTGGAAACAACCATAAGGTATTTGACTTGCATCATTTTGATAATGTAAGATGTTGGAGATGAAGTAAAGGTATGAGGAAATGTTTTAACAGCAGATATTAGCTCTTTTAATTCCTTTATAAGAATGAGTAACCTCTAATGTTCCCTAACACTGTAATGATCATGTTCATCCCACAATACTAAACTTCAAATTTTATGGACAAGTTTTTCAAAGATGATCATGCAACAATAAACCATTCTAACAGTGTCCATTCAAAGAATATTACAGTGGTTTCAGTTAGATTTACTGGCAAAATTATCACCATCACCAATAACACTGTCTAACGTTATGGACAAACCTTGGAACAGAACATGTTTAAAATGGTGCTATCACTGAAAGTCATAACGACAGCAAGAAAGTAAAATGTGGCTTATTGTGACCTGAGTGTTACACATACCACACACTGGGCATCAGTTCCAGATAAAAGAAAACAATCAGTTGAAAAACTGTGACCAATGCGTAGTCTAGTTAGACAACTTCCTCTTTCCGATTCTTATGGAAGCAAGACAACCAAATTGAAAAACTTGTTTTCACATCACTCACTCCAAGTTAACTGCCAGCTGGCACAGAGCCGAGCTTTGAATACAGGACCATAGATCATGTATAAAACAGGCACAGTGGTGATAGTGCCAGAGCAAATAGAATTAGCTGCGGTGTTGGTGAACACATTCCAGCAAATACCAATGTGGCCAGGTATCCAGAAAAACTAGATAGAAATAGATGTTAAAGAGAAATGGGACAGTCAGTATTGAATATCGGCAAGAACAGGGTGTGAACTAACATCAAGTGATTCAAGGGTCAGTAGAGAACTAAGTGAGTCAGTATAAATAGTGCAGTTTGAGTACTGCTTAGCTTCTATATGTTCCAAGGCAAGAAAAATGGCATACAGTTCAGCAGTGAACACACAAGCTGTAGAGGGGATTCTATGAGCAACCACTGAACCACAACACACCATGACAGAGCCCACACAGTTACCTGATTTCAAACCATCTGTATAAATATAAATGGAAAGATGGTTCAAAAAATGTTCAGCCAAAAACAGACAGTATTTCCAATTGGGAGTGCCTGCTTTTCTCAGATGACTTAAAGATAGGTCACATTTGGAGACTGTAAGAAGCCATGGTGGAATGGGCTGACCAGTGGATACCAAGGACAGACCCAATTCATCCAACTGCGCCTGGATACGAAGGCCAAAAGGAGCAATGACAGACTGCCTGTTCTGAAAAAGTTTGGCCCACTGAGGAAGGAAAACACAACCACAGGTGGGATGCTTTGGTAAGGAACAAAATTTTGAAGCATATAGTAAAGACAGTTGCAAACGGAAGAGGTGCAAAGAAGGTTCATGAGATTATGTATAAGCTCTGAACTGAAGAAGTGCAGAAAACCCCAATGTAGACCCGAAGTCCTTGATGATGAATGGGGTTCAGGATCTTTAAGGCCGAGGTTTTGGCAGAGCCATGGACCAGTGGTCCATAGTCGAGTTTCGATCGAATAAGAACATGATATATCTTTAGCAGAGAAAACTGATCCGCTCCACAAGTGGTGGAAGAGAGGACATAGAGGATGTTCAGTGCTCTTGTACACTTGACCCATAACTGCTTGATGTGCAGTATAAAGGTCAGCTTATGGTCAAAGATAAGCCCCAAGAACTTTGTCTCAGGGACCACAAGGAGCACAACTTCACCGACATGGAATTCAGGATCAGGGTAAATACCCTGATGGCAGCAAAAGTGCATGCAAGTAGTTTTAGAGAGAGAGAAAAATTAAAACCATTAGCTGTGGTCCACTTCAGTAAACAACTGAGGGCAGTCTGTAGCTGCAGCTCAATATACCTCATGTTCAACGACTGACATGAGATGTGAAAATCGTCGACATAGAACCCAATTGAAACAGTGAGAGGGAGTTGTTCAGGGATGGCATTAATCTTTATACTGAAAAGTGAGACACTCAAAACATAGCCCTGAGGGACTCTAAGTTCATGCAGAAAAAAATGGGAAAGTGTCAAACCCACACAAACTTGGAATTTCCTGTCCATTTAAAAAATGTTAATACAAATGAGCAAATGGCCACGTAACCCACATATATATATGGAAGTCTCACAAAATGCCATACCTCCATGTTGTATCATAAACCTTCTCGATGTCAAAGAATATTGATATAAGACGTCGTTTGAGAGAGGCTTCTCTGATTGATGTTTCAAGTCTAATCAAGTGGTCCACGGTGGAGCTCTGTCGTCGGAACCCACATTGGATTGGCGAGAGGAGGTTGTTTGGTTCTTAGAACCAAACAAGACGATCATTAACCATCCTCTCTAAGGTCTCACAGAGACAGCTCATTAAAGCAATTGGATGGTAGTTTGAAGGAATATCAGGATCCTTACCCGGCTTAGAGAAAGGTAGGACAATAGCCTGGCACCAAGCATCAGGAAAAACATTCTCCTGCCAGATCCAGTTAAAAACAATCAGAAGAACAGCAAGAGAAGCAGGAGATAGATGACACAGTGTTTCGTACTGTACATCATCAGGTCTGACCGATGAAGGGCCAGTTTGTGTTCCACCAGTGTAAAGGAACAATTATAGTCATAGTGAAAATAAGCTTGAAAGGAAAGAGGAGATCACTCTGCCTGAGTCTTGATGGCTGAGAAGGTGAAGGAAGAAGCAGAAGTACTAGATACTCAGCAAAAGCTTTCACCGAGAGTATCGGAGATGCTCGGGGTATCACCTACTTCCTGGCCATCAGAGAGCAAGATCAAGAGGGGGACAGAGTTATGTTGCCCACTGACCTTTTGAATCTTGACCCATATGACTTTGGAATTGGTGGTAGAAGATATGCTAGTTGTAAAGGGTTTGGAATGTATGGCCGTACCCTGCAATTAAGATAACCTGCCTTGATGGTGGCAGGTGGATGTGGTGACGTAAATGTGAGAATCAGGACATTGGTCGGCACCATAAATCCATCTTTACGAGTAGATATATGCCTCACTGAAGAAACTCCTTGGGTAGAGAAACGAGCGAGAATCTCCAACTCTGGGATATTCTTCAAATCCCTCTCAACAATAACTACTCGTGAGGAATTCAAAGTAGCATGAGGTGTAACCTCAATAGGTATATTCCCAATTGCCTTTGAATGCAAGAGGCATTCACTGTGTTGAGATGTGGATGTTTCCACCAATATTTCACTAGATAGAAGCTTCTTTACTGACTTTGAAGAGCCAGAAAGTCCCTCTAGTCCCTTCTGAAAGAAAAAGGGAAACATTTGCCCTAAAGGTTTGTCTGAAAAAGAAATAGGACAAGACAATGAGGAGCACCAGGTGTTACAGATGTTGAAGGTTGCTGCTTAGAATCTTCAAGAGATGGCCATTTACCTATGGATTGTTTTTTCACTATTTTATTTAAGTTTTTATTTGGATGATCCATAATAAAAAAAGGAATATTTTGGTGCCCACTGACCCCACCCACCATGGAGCCCAACAAGGGGATGCACTGCAATGTCAATCAAGGACACTGCAGCAACACCAGGGTTTCATGAGCATTATACTCAAACACCAGCATCAGATACAATGTCCACAACACCTGTTGAGAACATCCAACACTGGTACTTGGTTGACTGTAGCCCAAGTGGACCAGCCAATTGACCCAATGGGGGCCACCCAAAAGCTGCCCATTTATAGGAATTCAAGGCGAAAGTGGCATGCTAGGTTTGGACTTCTCAATCACCAGAATCCTCTCCATCCTTTAAAAGGCCACCATGCACGCAAACACGTGGGTGGATGTTTAGATCCCAGAGAAGATAAACTGAAAGAACAGAACCTTTCCTGAGAGGTCCCCTCGCCACGTACAGGAATCCACACCAAGGGGCCAATCAGTGAACAGATACCTTCACCTACAACTTTAATAATCAAATTATAGTTAGTACAGATTCCTTGTTTTTTTTATTGTTACTTTCATGCAAGTTGACTCAGGTTTTGTCACCTGTAAGAAAAACAAATCACACTAAAATTTGCAGATTTAAGTGACTACCAAAAACAAAGCTATTCATACCTTGATGATGCAAAAATTCCTCCATTCAAGCCCCCAAAAGTTGAAAGTGCTACAGAGACAGGCATGACCCATGCCATCACTCCTAGCATTCTCTCTCCAAAAGTCTATGAAATAAATGGAACATTAAAAAAGAAAAAAAGTGAAGCAGTGAGTGACAAGGAATGGCTGAATAACATTCTCTATAAGCTGCTTATAAATAAAGTATTATAATATCTACTTTGTTTTTTGAAATATTTGAATACATAAGAAACAGGAATTGCTGCATATAACTATATTTACAATATCTATTTATAATTACTGCTTGCATGCAAAGAAAAACATTACAAAATATATAAGCTATATATATTTTTATTCTTAATATAGGCAGATGTTTTTGATTTCTACATTTAGTTTTCAAGTAACTTAATCATTGCGAGTCTCAAGATTTAGAGTTTTGTAAAGAATTCGATAATAACAATTTATTTCCCATGATTAAGAATACCTGCGTGAAGATATTGCTAATAAAAGTGTAAATTATTGTGTGAAAATGTTTTTTTTTTTTTTTATTCTAAAGTACAATAAAATTTGACGAAGAAATCAAATAGACTGAATAGCTTCCTGACAAGTAACAAACACACGGATGAAGGCTTACCACTGCAACAGCATTGGATGATAAGATTTCATGTGGAGAAAGTACAGCAAAATAAGCCACATTGGTCATTACATACACCACAGTTACAAGAGGAAGTGATATGTAGATAGCTCGAGGAAGATTCCTAACAAAATAGAAGCAAGAGTAAATAAAATAATACGTAAATTGCAGAATTACAACCATTATTTACAGTTTCAGACTGAAGCAAGTGAATTAAGTTTTGATACAATTACATAATTAATTAAACTTCAGATTATTTTATTAACAACTTAAAACAGTTGTATTACTTTATTATTACTTCAATTTAAGGAACACTAGATAAAGTGCCTCTCCTCTTCAAACCTTTCTGCTTAATTAATTATGCCTTTTAATTTTTCTCTCAGCCACCTTTCATCTTCATTACACCTTTTCAACAAGTTGTAATAAAGTATTGAAATTTACACAAAATTAAAATGCATGTTTTTAAGACCTAACATTTTCATTATTACAAATATATAGAAATACAGAAAGACATTTCCAATGATAGAATTTTAATTCAAACCATTATAGTTGAAATGATCAAAGATAAAATAAAAAAAAATGTTTAGAAAAAGTCCTAAATTACAATGAATATGAAAGTTTTTTTTCTTACCTTACAACTTGTTTCTTAAAAAAACAGTAATTCTTTGATTACTTTTTATAGGTACAACATCAATAGCTCATTATTTTAATGACTAAATTCTTTGTAATTTGAGACTTCTAATTTTAACAAATTTTTAATGCATTATTGTTTTTGGAATTTCGCACAAAGCTACTCGAGGGCTATCTGTGCTAGCCGTCCCTAATTTAGCAGTGTAAGACTAGAGGGAAGGCAGCTAGTCATCACCACTCACCGCCAACTCTTGGGCTACTCTTTTACCAATGAATAGTGGGATTGACCGTCACATTATACTCCCCCACGGCTGGGAGGGCGAGCATGTTTAGCGCGACTCGGGCGCGAACCCGCGACCCTCGGATTACGAGTCGCACGCCTTACGCGCTTGGCCATGCCAGGCCGTTTTAATGCACAACAACAAAAAAACAAAAGGAAAGAGATACTAGCTTTTATACACATATATTAGATCTATTAAAGTTTAAGATATGTTATAATTATGTCTTCATCTCAAGGCCATGTATGTAACCCACATTACCAATGGCAGTAATAACTCTAGACAATTGTATTCCAAGGTCTCACTAACATCTTACTACCCCAACCTTGTATCCTAATGTCCCACAGAAATTGTTGAAGTTTACCTAATTTAACTGTTTCATGAAGTTATCTTTTTTAAGTGGGTTAGTGGTAACTGGAAGATTTCACAAAGAAATATTTAACCCATGTACCAGATGAAATTTTTAAATTGTCATAAAAACTAAAAATTATGGTTTACAGAAGATGAAACATGCCAAACCAATAGGCCAATGTAATTCTTGATGGCAAGAAACCCACTTGAAGTAAAAATGTATCTCAGAACACTTTTTCTAATAAAGCAGAGAACAACATTTTGACTTTCATAGGTTATTTTCAGATTAAGATGCTTTATTGGTAAAAGTGTTAATACCCATACCAGTCATTATGAGATACAATAGGCTTAAGGTATTTTTATCATTTATGTCAAAGTTTAAAACCTAAAAATTAATTTCAAGTACCATCATCAGTTAAGTCTAATGACAATGCATTTGGGAAAAGAAAGATGTTTGAAATAATAATAAAAAACTGAAATCTTCATGAAAACCTCTAATTTGAATGCTTTTAAAACTAAGTGTATGCGTAAATTAAAATCATTTAAAAATTTTTACTTCAAGCCAGCCCTTGTGAATGATCAAAGTATTATATACATACTTAAGACAACAATATAACTGCATTGTTTGTTGCTAAATATCACAAATTAACAGATAATTACCAAAAGGTAGCTTGTTTTATATATTAGATATGTCATATCCAGTGCCAGCAAGCCCTTTTGAACAAAGGACTACTGCAAGTGATAGCCATGTTATTTTTATCCAACTCTCAACTAAGAGTTGTCCAGAAAAAAAGATATGTCTTTGAAACCAATTATTCAGCAGTTCAATAATAGTGAAGAAGAAAATCCTGGATTTTCATTACACCAACGAGAAGGCTTGTTATGCCAGAAATGAGAAGATACCTGCAAACATAAACAATGACTACAGTAGGTACTCCTACAGTCATAAACAGTCCATCATCTTCACAATCTTCCAAGAGCTGGACATCAGAAGAAACTAAAGAAAGAGCACTTCCATTGGGTTATCAGGGGACTGTAGAGTATTGGTGTGAACTGTTGTGAGTGAAAATATTCTTGAAAGCAAAAACACAGCAACTAGAGCAATGTTGAAGCACCATTGATAGTTGCAGTTTATGTACTTGATCGTATTTAACATAGTAACAGTGGGAATAAAAACATCACAGTTGTGATGTACTATTTCATTAAATGGCCAGAAGCAAATGGAGTTTCTAATAAGGGAACAGAAGCTCCAGCAAGAAAAATGTCAATGATTTTTTTTTCAATCATTCAGAGTGTCTACGGAACTTTGAATCAGCCTTGTTCATTGTTCATTGAAGATTGTTAAATCTTCTGAATAATAAAGACCAAAATAACAGACCTTCATCTAACTTCTCATGGAACTGTGTGAATATAGAAATGTACACTTTCAAATCAGTTAACCGTTTATTTAGATTAAGCTCAGAAAATGTGGGGTCAAGATCTTCCACTGCTACTTACAAGTTAATGAACAGTATTGCATGAAGCTACAGGCAAACGAAATAGCATCATTGATGTTTGAGAGAGAACTAAGTGTGCCATTGGACCTTCTATACTTACGTCCAGAGGACAAAGTATAATTATTCAGCAGTTTTGAACAGAGTACACAGTATCTAAGGAACACCACTGATGCCATATATGGGAAAGACTTATACCAGCTAGTAACAAACTTGAAACTTGCTATGCTGTTAATACTAATAAGATGAGATTTTATCTTGTTGATATGGTATGACTGTACAATATACACTGCAGATATGGATGAACTCTTAAAGTTAAACAGGTGTTGAAAAAAACCCATGTGTTGTAGTGAAGAGAATGAATGACGTGGATTACAAATTTCAGAAGGCCACACAGTCGAAGCCAAAGGTCATTCCTTGATCTTGATTGTTTCTAGAAATATACTGGCAAGTAAATTTACTGAATAACTTCAGGTTCTTTGTGTCAAGATAGCTTCAGAAAAGAATATGCCAGCAGAAAGAAATATGACCTTCTGAACAGCCCAAGGTTCTTGATGGGACTACTTCCAGAATATCACCACACATACAGTCAACCTGTGGGTTCTCTTGAACACCTACCCAAAGGGAATTCTCTCAGTAACAAGGGGTCATCCTATCGGCATCCTTTAGAAAATGAAAACCACCAAAAGATTATTTGGTGAGTGAAAAGTAGACACAATAAGTAAAATAAACAAAATTTCATTTTTTTTTCCCAAACAAAATCATGAATATAACATCTATTTCAAAATAAAACATTTCTGTTAATTGTAAGTAAATGACTTTATCGTTAATTGCGGATTTCAAGCTTAACATAGTATTTTATTTGTGTATTAAAATTGTTCAAGGGACTTCACTTTACAGGAAGGGAACAATGTTGCAGGCTATAATTTTGATATTTTTTTATGTTTTTCACTAAAGGGAATTTTGACATGATTTAATGATTGTATGACATCTAGAAGTTTCCAAAGCTTGAGATCTAACCTGAAGTGATAAACAATCTGGAGTTCTCTAAGTATTTATCTAAAAATAGTATAAAAATAATGAAATACTTGAATGAATGAATTGGTATTTCAGTTAGTTATTCAAACACAGCTTGTCACTGGGCTAGTTCATTATTCAGAGCTTAGAACTTTGTTACTTGGTACTTTTGTTATTGGCTGACTAGAATGTGTGTTAGTTAGCCTGTTTTAGGTTGTGTCATTAACAGATAGGAAATTTGATAATGCTAGTTTTATTTGTGAGGTAAGACATATAATTCATTTTAAAAATTTTCTGTTGAAATTTTGTGAACTTAGGTCTGGCTTATCAGTGAACATAGCCTTTATAGAAAGTCAGTGAAGAAACAAATAACTTAAGTAGACTGGGCTTTGCATTATTTTTATAGAATAATTGAAAAAAACCCAACAAACCTACCATATTGTAGAAATTGTTACAACAATCCCTAAAGAAACAAAAAAGATCTAAAATTAAACTCACCTATAGGGATCTTTCAATTCTTCTGTAACAAAATTCAAGTAATTCCTATAAAAAAAATAAAGGTTAAATTGAAAAAGACCTTACAAAGTATTAAATAACAATGATAAGTCTCAACTTTTCACTTAAGTTTTATATTTATCGTATTTCAAATAATGTTATACAAGTATTTTTATGCAAACAAAATTAACGTAAAATTTACAGTCAAATCTAACAAATGATACAATTTGAAAATACTGGGAACTGATTAAAATCATCAATCATAAACATTAATTTACATTAATTAAAACCACTTTTCTTGTTTTCTCAAATACCACAAAGATGTTATAATTCCCCCTATATTATTTAATGTTTATGTAAATCATTAGTGGCAAATATATAGGTAAAGACTCGTACATAAACAGAAAAAAGTCACCATACGGGTAACTGTGTCAAGACTTTTTTTGATAATATTAATGCATGCCTTTACCCACATCACCCTTGCAAACCCTTAACAATACATTCATTTGACTCAATTTACAAAAAGTAAAAGTGACATCCAGAAATTAATAAAGAAACATAAATATTACATGTGAACTAAGAGAATAAGTACACAGGCCTGTGATGGTTTTATTATCTTGAAATTTTGGCATATTCTATGCTAACTCCTGCATGCTCAGTCCACAAACGATATCCGTTTTTATCCATCCTGTACAGATTTTTCACAAAACATCACATGTACTTTTATATAGGTGAATAATTTTCATTGAAATCAGGTCATATTTTGTTATGCATAAATTGTTGACAACCACTGGCTATAGAATTATCAAGACCAACTATGATGAGAGTTTTATCAATCCTTCTAAGATACATGAGAAACACCGCTAGTACATAAATGTTTAACAGGCTGCATGACATGCTATTTCTGTATATAATATGTTTGTGTGTGCACTTTGACATTGTTTATCAAATGCTCAAGCAACAAGAAGTTTTCTAAATGATCCAAAATACCTGTCATACTTGTGAAATATTTGTTGTAAATTTGATCTGAATAAGAATTTTTTCCTTCCCAAATTGAAAACATCCTTACATGTTAAAAAAAAATTTTGAAACCTGCATAGCTAAATTATGGAAAATCTGTTATTAAAACCAAATCAATTTTCATCAAGTTTAAATCTGTAGGCCTGTGTTATTTGTCATGTAAGTTTCATATTCTTTTACAAACCACTCAGAATTATGTGACATAATTTTAGGAGTTTTATCTTAGAGATAATTATGAAGCTCAAAATAATCCACCTTGCTTAACAAAAGAAGCAAGAAATTTGAAAGTTCTAGGTAGTTCAGAATTAGTGTTAATCTGTTGCTGTTATCAGAAGAAAGCATCACATTAATTTCACATAGAATTATCTAACTTCTATAAAATCCAGTAGAAAGTATTTTGTTTTACTTATTAATTCTTTTTTTGACAAATTAACAATTTACAGTTTTATAATCACTGAAATTCAGTTTGAGTTATGGATACAGAAGACTTGTCTTTGCAACAAATCCTAATATATAAATCATTAAAACAAATGTTTTTATCCAAACCTTGTACCATAGTTTTCAAATTTGTAACAAAATCTGGAATAAAAACCAAATGATTAATTGTTCATTTATATTCTTTGAAAATTTAAACCACCTTTGTTCATAGTGCATTGATGCAAAACTTTAAACCATTATAATTGTAATAAATTTCAAATTAATCATACATCACTACTCTATTTAATACAATGAACAACAAATCCTCTATTTTGACATATCTCATAACAACACAAAGGAATTGTTTTTAAAATATAAGCAATACAAGATATGTAAAATACAAAATGGTACACATAAGCATGCAGTTACTAAATCACATTTGAATATTCAGAGTACATTAATTAAATGGTAACAGATACAAATTTTTTGTACATACCAGCCAGAATAGGAAAATATTCCTGAGTAAAATGCTAAGGCAATATATCCCGGTTCAGTGGTGGTCCCCTCAAAAGTATTCTGGAAATTATGGGTATTACCTGAAAAAAAAAATACATATTGACATTTCATTGACAAAAATTTAGTAAAGAATCCATGACTGTTATAACTTTAAGGTGACAACTGGAGTTGGCAATGAATTATTTAATAAAATATTATTTATGATTATTTCATATTAAGTTCCTTATTGCTTTATAGTGCTGTTTTTAATTGCCTATCAACAATTAATGTAATTAATAGTATTGAAGCTATTTACTTCCCTATAGACACATACATACACAGCCAGTGATTTTTCCCAAAACAAGTCATTTTATTTTATCTTTCTATTCACATTTTCCTTTTTTATGTTAATGCTAACGGTGAACAAAAGTGCAATTGGCAAAATGGTCAAAATGTTATTAGGGTTGCAAAACATTTGACTCCATAATTGTCCAATAGATAATACCAATGTCTCTTTCGTACATAAACACACATCTTTTAATTATATTAATTACGTAGAAAATGACAGCATTAAAAAATAAATAAACTAACATTTTAAAAGAATTTTGATTCTTAACTTACCCATGCCTATATGAACTAAACCTGCTACTATTATTATAATTAATGCAATAATTTTGGCGAAGGTGAAGACGTCTTGAACACTTGCTGCCAACTTCACGCTGTAGCAATTCACAAACAGCAATAAACCTACAAAGAAAGAAAAGTTAATTTTCACACAATACAAGATATCTATCAATAAAACATTTGTTTGTTTGTTTGGAATTTCGCACAAAGCTACTCGAGGGCTATCTGTGCTAGCCGTCCCTAATTTAGCAGTGTAAGGCTAGAGGGAAGGCAGCTAGTCATCACCACCCACCGCCAACTCTTGGGCTACTCTTTTACCAACGAATAATGGGATTGACCGTCACATTATAACGCCCCCACGGCTGGGAGGGCGAGCATGTTTAGCGCGACGCGGGCGCGAACCTCAGATTACGAGTCGCGCGCCTTACGCGCTTGGCCATGCCGGGCCAGATCAATAAAACAAGATTCAATGTCTGTGAGTCTCACAGCTTCTCCTAAACCACTGTAGGGCCTTCACATTATACCAAATAATCATCTCAGTCCCAGGATTTACAAGGTTGTGTTTTATTTTTTCATCCCACCCCTTGGGGAACGTGGGGACTTACCAAGAGCCTTTGCTGGATTAAAGTGTTTATACCTATACAAAGATAATTCATATTATTGTTATAAAGGTTATATTTAGGTTCAGGCACATTTCTAATAAGATGGCCTCTCCATACCCATGTACAGCAGCATTAAATGTTCATTCCATAAATTTAAACAACCATTTACAAATGCATTTGTTAAACAAGTCTAATGAAATTATTATCATAAAAAGATAAAAAATACAAAATAACATATTCCTTGTTTTTTTTTAAAAAAACAAATTAATTTTCTGTATTACCTTCTCGTTATTTTTTGTTTTTGAAATTCACGCAAGGCTATCTGCGCTAGCCGTCCCTAATTTTGCTGTGTAAGGCTAGAGGGAAGGCAGCTAGTCATCATCATCCACCGCCAACTCTTGAGCTACTCGTTTACCAACGAACAGTGGGATTGACCGCACATGATAACGTCCCCACGGCTGAAAGGGCGAGCATGTTTGGTGTGACAGGGATTCGAACCCGCGACCCTCGGATTACGAGTCGAACACATTAACCACCTTGTCATGCCGACGCCGGGCCTACCTTCCGCCTTTACGTTATCATTGATAAAATGGTAAGACGAGTGACGTTTAATGAGTGGTACAGCGGTAACTCTATGGATTTACAACGCTAAAATCAGGGTTCGATTCCCCTCGGTTGACTCAGCAGATAGCCCGATGTGGCTTTGCTATAAGAAAACACACACAATTGTATTTTGAATATTTCCCGTTTGATGACCACCAACAGATCGTTTTGAAATCAGCACCAGCAATGCAATGCAGTAGAATAATAAAGTGTTATAGCTATTTAATGAATTATGCGAAATTTCGACTCGAAATCTGAGAGTTGCGGGTTCGAATCCTCGTCACACCAAACATGTTCGCTCTTTCAGCTGTGGGGGCGTTATAATGTACGATCAATTCCATTATTTGTTGGTAAGAGTTGGCGGTGGGTGGTGATGACTAGTTGCCTTCCCTCTAGTCTTACACTGATAAATTAGGGACGGCTAGCGCAGATAGCCCTCGAGTAGCTTTGTGCGAAATTCAAAAGATAAAAAAAACAAAAAACAATTCACGTAATGTTTTATCAATTATTTTGATTTACTTTATTATTAGTGTTATTTTAAAAACGATCTGTTGACGGGCACCAATCGGAAAAGATTATTTTTTGTACAATAATATTAAATTATGAAAACCAACTTCGACCACTAAATTATTTCAATTTGCATGATAATTTGCATGCTATTATTTTCATTTGACGATAAACCATACCTTCTACCTTTCAATTTTATTTACTTTAACAACTTTACCGCAAGAGGACACCTGATACCCGAAAAGTCACCCAGTTCTGTGTCTCTTGTGTACACTTACACAGCTTGTTTAATTCATTTTGTGTTCCTTTAAATAACACTAATCTATAAGTACCATAAACGTACGACTGAAAGTCGGTCAATACACCTTCTATATCAACAGAGCTTCGTACTGATATGAATTGGAATCAAGCGGCAGTCCATAACATGCTCATCACAACCACGGACGCAATGTGTTGGTCCTCTTGGCGCCTCAACATTCAAATTGAGGCGAATTCACTACTACGGTATGCTTTGGATAAATTAATATGGATGAAACACCAAACTGGAGAAAATTATTGATATGACTGCGTTATCCAAACTTTAAAGAATGAGCTATTACATGTATTATATTCAGAGCCTACTGTGTTATCTGGTTTCGAATTGTTATTCATATAGCAGAACCATGAATAGCTTGATGTATCAAATGGATTTATGTGAAGAACCACACCTCTTTTAACACAGTAACGAACCACGCAATTTTGAAGTGTAAGACTAGAGAGAAGGCAGCTCGCCATTACCACCCACCGCCAACTCTTGAGCTACTCTTTTACCAACGAATAGCGGGACTGACGGTCACAATATAACGCCCTCATGGCTGAAAGGGCAAGCATGTTTTGTGTGACGGGGATTCGAACCCATGACCCTCAGATTACGAGTCGAGCGCCTTAACCACCTGGTCAAGACAGGTATATCTTCCAATGCTAAATCAGGTGATAATCTCGAGGTTACCGCCTCCATCATCTTTGAATTAAAGTTACTCATTATGTGGTAGCTCCAGTCCCTCTGGGTGACTCTGATGAGTGAGGGACGTTGGGTTTAAACAAGTATTGTACATGATCTCAAAGAAGACAGCTTAAAAACCAGCAGAAGTAACAGTTCAGTGTCTTAGCAAGTACACACACAGATGGCGTTTGTGTTGTAATAATACTGTCCATTTGTATTTTGAAGGTTGTTTAATCTTTATTTCATTCACACGAATTCAGTTACTCAAAGAAATTTAGAACTGCACTATAAATATCTTGTTGAACCTCCTGTTATTCAGCAGAACTGGCATATCGTTCTAAGAATAATCAGTGTTACCGCCATGTACCATATAGTGGATAAGAATTATAGTGCCGTGTGCAAGAACTGATTTGGTTGTTTTGAATTGAGCACAAAGCTACACAATGGGCTATTTGTACTCTGCCCACCACGGGTATCGAAACCCGGGTTTTAACGTTGTAAGTCCGCAGACATACCGCTGAGCCACTGGGGGCAACTGGTTTGGTTTGTTTTGAATATCGCGCAAAGCTACATGAGGACTATCTGCGCTAGCCGTCCCTAATTTAGCAGTGTAAAACTAGATGGAAGGCAGCAGGTCATCACCACCCACTGCCAACTCTTGGGCTACTCTTTTACCAACGAATAGTGGGATTGACCGTAACATTATAATACCTCCACAACTGAAAGGGTGGGCATGTTTGATGTGACGGGGATTCGAACCCGTGACCCTCGGATTACGAGTCGAGTGCCTTAACCACGTGGCCATGCTGGGCCTGTGCAGGAACTGAACCTGGATTAATGCAGTCGCAATTTAATATCCTAATCACTAGATGATCATGGCAATGGTTGCACTGGTCAGACGTTTATCAAGCTAGCTACACCTAATAAGTGACCTTCAGTTCCTTTCAAAGGTAATTTTTAATCTCTACTATATAATTAATATTACTCAAATGTGGAGCAAACCACACATTGTGAGGTAAGTGACTATATAACAGTTGCTTCATTAGAATATACAGTAAAACCTGTCTAAGCCGGAAACTGCACAGGGCGTTTATATAGGGCGGAAACCCGTATAAGTCGGAAATATCAAAATTTTGCAGCATTATCTTAAGATTTCTCTTATAAAATACCCTCTATATGGCGGAACATGCGTGACGCGGACGAAAGACCATTTTTCACCCACCTCATCTATCAAGAAGTAGGATTAGAACCCGAGTAAGGCGGAAAAAATGTTTTTGATTTAATATTAATTTCTTATTTAATTAATAATTTCATTAAATATTAATAAATTATTGTTTAATTAATAATTCTCGGACATTTTGTAACAGTAAGTATTGGTTAAATATATTCTGTTCTTTTTTCTACCGTCATTATTCCGGAGGTCGCTATTCGTAAGAATGATTGACTGAATCCAAACTCTGATTGAGAAGATTGATGCAGATGATTCTGTGAACGTAGAAAGTTTTGTGAACGTTGACAAGAATGTTTTACCAGAAACTATTCAAATTGATTTAAAATATATAATACAATCGCAAGATGATAACAGTGTGAGAGTGTTTTTCTTATAGCAAAGCCACATTGGGCTATCTGCTGAGTTCACTGAGGGGAATCGAACCCCTGATTTTAGTGTTGTAAGTCTGTAGAATTACCGCTGTACCTGCGAGGGACCAGTATGAGAGATTCAGAAAATGAACAAAATGAAAAAGATAGTGAGGAAATAGAAATTACTATATCATCGCAAGTGTTAAGTTATATTAATGCTATCAAATTGTATGCAAAAGTGAAGGAAAATGAACTTCATGAAAAGGCTGTAGAAATGGCGTTCTCTTTTAACCACATGAGAAAGCTCATTAAAAAAACGAAACAGTTGAAACTGAACACTTTCTTCAAATAAATTTTATTAAGACATACTTATGTATATTTTGAATGTCTATTTGTGTTCTTATTCTAATAAATATAGCATAAACAGTATAATAACTTTATTCACAAATGTCTTCCTTCCTTGAGTCAAGCAAGTATAATGTTCCTCTCAAAAATTATGTATAATTAAGGAAATGCATGTTCACTGTCTAAGACGGAAAACCTGCTTAAACCGGAAATTTTACTCGGTTTCGCCTTAGACAGGTTTTACTGCATATGGATTTTTAACGTGTCGCAGTCGTAACGGCTTCATCCTGCTCTTTGAAACCAGAAATAAACGCACCAGTAACAATACACTATGAACATATTCGCCGATATATACGGTTTATAAGATAAAGCACTTCAAGGATATTATTACGACTATCTATTAATGGCTGAACTAACAAGTCCAAATCACTTACTTCTGGAACAGTGCACCAATCATTCGTGTTCTCAGGTTTTAAAACCCTGTCTATGTCAAGAAGTCATCATCCAAAAATATCTCACCTTTTCAAGTTGAAATTGAGATGGAAAAAAGACAAAAATTTTAACAATGGAAAATGTTAGTTATATCCTTATAATGGTCCAATGCTTCAAAATTATACACGAAGTTTTCCAAGTAGAAATCTTTGGAAAATGGCTAACATTTGTATGACACAGCCGAGAGTGATAATTCTATTCAGCAGCATCGTATCTCGAACCATGAAGTCAAACACAATAACCATAGGCAGTCCCGGTCCCTGTGTACACAGTGCATTGTATACAGAGATGACTTAAGTTATTTAATGTTACAGTAAAATGATATTAGACAACGGTTTAACGGTCTTGTCTGTATTAAATTTTATTTGTGCTGTGAGATAGCGAATGTTACTTTTATTTTGTTCTCCGTCCATTTATTATTCCTTTTGTTGTTTACTTCATCTAAGAATTTTTGGATATATATTAAAGCCCTGACCCATTTTCCAGCTGGAGCAGATATTATAAAACTGATACTAGCACAACCTAGCGGCAACATTGTAAAATAATGGTAATAGTTCTTCACGAAATGTTATCTCGTGACCTAAATACTAAATAAAGAGCCTTCGTTGATCTTAAAAATGAGGTAGTTCATGTGATAAAGTTACAACTATTGCTGATTATCGCCCGATATCATTCATCTTGAGAAGTGGTTTAATTTCGGAACATATTTTGTGTGTGTGTGTGTGCGTACGTGTGAGAGAATTTGGTTTTCGACTACTGATAATTTTTGCAGATCATTTTATTCATATTAACAACATTAAGATTTGTTTTGTATTTTTCATTAACCTGTTCAGTGCCGTAGACGAGATAACTCGTCCAAACCGATCGGTAACACAGTGCCACGGACGAGTTAATTCATTCACAATAATACCTAACTTGAACCCTAGATGTCAGCACCATACATGCATTTGACCTACTTACAAATTATTTCACTTTCGATCCACAATGGCGTCACGGAAAAAAATTAAAAAATGAAGAAGCATTAGAGTTGCATCGTAGCAGCTGAAATACTTGGCAGTCAACAGGTTAAAGTTTAATGATTGTTTTGTTGTTTTTTTATGATGAAATCTGGAGTTGTTTGAAAGTTTTATTTTTGACTACTTCTGTACTTGAATAAGTTATTTTTGTTTGACTTTGGCTGTAGTGGCGTTTCGTTTTAGTCCTTATGTACCAAGTATACCTTAAAGGATAATGCAGTATTTTCAAAATTAAATGCTAGGTTTCAACTACTCTTGGTTGAGTGTTGTTTTACAAATTTAGGCTACTCTTAACTTTTTTTTTGTATACCAAAACACGTTTCAGTTCATGGATACAGGCAAATAAAAGAAATAATCATCAAGCAAACAAAAAAGAAAAATGACCTATTTACCAATACATCAAATGTCTTTCTAGTGCCAAAAAGTTCTTGTTACTGTTCATACGTTCCATGGCTTCACAAGATAAAGCAATTATATACCGTTGTCACAAGTTAAACATGGCCTCCAGTTAATTCAGCATGTATTACAAGACCATCTGCTCCGTGTGTTTTTTGGTTTGTTTTTAACTGATGCCAGTCTCGGCGTTGCTATTTTCTTAGGTCTCTTCGGTACTGAATATGACAGATGTAGTGATTGAAAATTATAAAATACTATTTACTTTCATAAATAAGTTCTTATAATTATTTAATCTATATCTATCATTAAACAATTTTGTCCCCAATTTCTAGCAAGGTTTTCTGACTTCTACTCAGCCATCTGTTTCTTTTAGCCTTTAACGTTCTTCACGTTTCCTGTACATCGAAATTATCTTACAGAACTAATTGCATGCCGTCTGTTGCAATAAAGCAACTGATGAATTATGGGTAAATTTAATCCTTGTCACAGCAAGAGTTTTTCATTCACATGCGTTAGGCCCGTCATGGCCAGGTGGATAAGGCACTAGACTCGTAATCCGAGGGTCGCGGGTTTGAATCTCCGTTACACCAAACCTACTCGCCCGTTCAGCCGTGTGGGCGTTATAATGTTACAGTCAATTCTACTATTCGTTGGTAAAATAGTAGCCCAAGAGTTGGCGGTGGGTGGTGATGACTAGCTGCCTTCCCTCTTACACTGCTAAATTAGGGACGGCTAGCGCAGATAGCCCTCGTGTAGCTTTGCGCGAAAATCAATACACACAAACGTAACCACATGCGTTAGTTTAGTAATAATACCAGAGAAAACAACAGACTGGAGCACTCATCAACTAATAAAAGATATAACAGTAGTGGAAGTACTAGCAGCCATCAAACACACACAGAAAACAAAGCTCCTGGAGAAAATGGTATATAAGCCATCCTTCCAAAAAAAAAAAAAAAAAAGGTACTCAGGAATTATATGAACACCTAACAGATCTACTTAACTTATCATTTTCAGCTGGATATATCCCTGTTTCTTTTAAGCAAGCTGTAATTTTAATGTTCCAGAAAGAAGGAAAGCCAGCAAATAAACCAAACAATTACCGTCCGATTACTCTAACCAGCTGCATAGGCAACATTTTAGAAAGAATAATTAGTAATCGACTATCCATGTACTTAGAAACAAATTCAAAATTACCCGAAATTCAAAACGGATTTAGAAAATATAGACAAACTACAGAGCACCCAATCAGATTAACAGAAACAATTACAGACAGCTATAACAAAAACGAATGCACTGTAGCTTGCTTTCTCGACATTGAGAAAGCATTTGACAATGTCTGGCATAACGGATTATGTCACTGGTTAACGGAAACGGATTTACCCCAGGGAATTATTCGCTGACTATCTAACTTTCTGGACAATAGAATGTGTAAAGTAGATGTGAATAGGGCCCACTCAGAGTCCCTTTCACCTGAGACAGGAGTCCCACAGGGAGGGATAGTTAGCCCTATCTTATTTATCATATATGTGAGTAATATGCCACTGTCGGACCTAAACATAGGTTTTACATCACAATTTGCTGACGATGTAGCGGTCTGGAAAAGCGCCCCCACTCCTTCAATAGCAGCAACAAACCTCCAACCAGTCCAGAATAATATAGAAGAATACTGCCAGAAATATAGAATAAAAATTAATATTCCGAAAACCCGGATAATATTATTCAGTAGACTGAATAAACTGAAAAAAGATCCACCCAAGTTATACATGAACGGATCACTTTTACAGACTGTTACTTCGGCTAAATGTTTAGGATTAACTTATGATACCAAATTAACGTGGATACAACATACTAACAATATCCTGACTAGAATCTGGAAAAGAGCAAATTATGCAAGAAGTCTTTCAGGTAAAAATCAAGGGACATCACCAGACAACATAACTAAAATCTACAAAACATAAATTAGACCTATAATAGAATACGCATGTCCAGCCTGGATAAACATAACACAAAAACAATTACATACTATACAAAATTCAGTCTTAACTTCAGCCTATAAAGTACCAACGTTGCACTTCATCCACATTCAAGTACAGGTATGCAAACATAAAAACAATATCTGTAAGATTCTTGCATAATGCACTAAATTATTTTAATAAAAATTGGTATAAAAATGATTTATTGTGTAATCTACGTACATGGTAAACATAGTCCAAAGTACCTCTCTTCTATAAATATATATTTGAGAAATATAAACCAAGCTGGCCACCATGCGGTAGAGTTTAAAACTAGTATACTATTCATATTTTAATAAAGTAAAATAAAAAATAAAAGAAATGAAAAACAAATGGGCAAATTAATACATTGCCCTGAAAAGGGCAGAAGTACTGTGAGATACTCTGGCCCCCAAAACACTACAACAACAACATAGTAGTAACCGACATGAAAGTTAGAGATGGAGAAACAGGTCTTGTGCACTCCTGGGTATTTAAAATTCAACATACCCAAATACCCACAAGGTGGAAGCAGCGTTATTTCAGTAGACTATCATTTGTTTCTTGTGTAATTAACACATATTTAATATTTAGTTGTTTTTACTCATTAGCCACTGGAAAATACATAAATATAAACAAGGTGATCACAAGTTGCAATACATAATTCACCTCCGTTTATATTAACACAATTCTGAAGTGCAACAGTTATTACTGGCTACCCTTGGTATAGAACATCTACACCGGTCGGTAAGATATATTCTGTAAGCCTCACCAAACAAAGGTACCGATATGATTACTCCGTCTGCAAGATCAAACGTTTCATTAACAATGCAGTGAATGAAAATAAAACAGAAAAACTGACATACATCAAAGACATCACCTCCTTCCCCTGGTGTCCGCTTATCTATTACACACAACGTATTTCTTATCGTATACCAGTCTATAAGAGTATTTACATAAGATTAGCCTGCCATACTGTATCTGCTATACGTATAATCTATATAAACAAAACAATGTAAAACTGAAGCTGAAACACCATAACATAACATACGCTCTTCAAAGCCCTTCAAGCACCGTTATACTAATCGGGAATGCTACTCTTAGAGTAAACACAGTGAATATTTATAACAATGAATTCAGCCTTATTATTATTGATAATAGTTTTACAGGCCACAACAGAAAACATGGCCACGAATGTTTTACTGAAATAGACACAATACTAATGAAAGCAGTACTGAGTATGTCATAAGGTAGCTCTAAAATTCATACACGTGTTTTATCTCCTGAAGAATTTCTCTAAGTCCTTCACAGGGCGGCATGGCCAGGTGGTCAAGACACTCGACTCGTAATCTGAGGGTCACGAGTTCGAATTCTCGTCACACCAAACATGCTCGCTCTTTCAGCCGTGGGGGCGTTATTATGTGAGGATCAATCCACTATTCGTTGGTAAAAGAGTAGCCCAAGAGTTGGCGGTGGGTGGTGATGACTAGCTGCCTTCCATCTAGCCTTACACATGCATTAATTGGAAAATAATTTGGGCAACTTAATACAACTAAGCATCATTTCTCGAGTTTTTCTCTTGTACTTTGTTTCCATATGGTTTTCTGCGATTATTTCAGTAAGTTTTCTAACAGTAAACGATAACTGTGGTAGATTAATTTTGTGAGTGGTGATTTATTCTACTGATTTTCGTACTTCATTGCAGTTTTTGTTGTTGTTTCTTCAGAACTTAACAGCAAAACTGGCTGGGTATTTTGCATCCAAACCTAGGTAGATATACGATATTAAACGCTGCAAATGTCTACGACCTATTTAAAAAATTGATTATTTTTCACTGAAAGTTAATTCACGTAGCTATAAACACATAATATGTATGATGTTGTTGTAAGCACTTTCTTTTGTACTCGACGCTTGTTAAACGCGTGTTCACACGAAACTTCAGGATCAGTAAATAATAGTTCGGTGGTGGGTGGGCTAATGCAGGATTAGACTACTGAAAAACATGTGACATTAAACTGAATGCATATGTACATATGTAGCTTAAAATTTATTCTCCATAAATGAACATAAAAATTAAGAAACAATATATAAAAAAAATATTTATTTATTTTAAAAGGTGGGAATAGGGTTCGTCAAAAAACTACAGAAACAAGATGAATCAAAATGCAAAGATTATATTTTCAAGCCTAACACTATCTACTCTGAAATCAATAAACTTAACCTAATTTCTTTATTTTTTTTACAGTAGATAGTTATAGGCTTAAAAATATTATCTTTGCTTTTTGATTCAACTTGTTTCTGTATTTTTAATGACCCATATTCCACTTTTAAATTAACAATGTTTAATAACAGTGCCACCATATAAGACCCTCACCCCATCTCCTAGCTGTTTTTACACACACACACCTCCATGAGTATGAAATATTCATTTTTCTTTCAAGAAAACATTATAATGATTTGACCTTGGAGTTCGCAAGTTCTATGAAATATTGAATTGTCCATGTAACTAATTTTTATTACACATTTTGACATTATTACAAAACTCTTTCAAAATATTTTTATTACTACTGCAACAAAAATTCAGAATTATTAACATGTTTATTCTCATTTACTTGTTTCAACATAACTTGCATCATACTTTTAAATTTGCTGATCACGCAATGACTGTGGTTGCCAACTTTTAACTGTGGAAATCCCGAGCAAATGGAGGGAAGAGCTCCCACTACTGAATAAAAATAATTGTGATAAATTAAGCTACAATGCTTTAATTCATTATTACTGTCAGTAAAAACAATGTTCGGCCTAGGAAAGATCAAAAATAAATATTTTAAAGTTTCCACTATATATTTGTTTATTTGTTTGAATTTAAGCACAAAGCTATACTATCTGTGCTCTGCCCACCACGGTTATCAAAATCCGGTTTCTAGCGTTGTAAGTATGCAGACACACATATTACTATGCCATGGAAGCTTTCACCAATGATCATCGTTTCCTCTCTCTCTCGGGGTTTGGGTATGATATGTTCGTACCCTGGAGGGTCAGGTTCTCTATGACCTCTTCCTCCTTCACCAATGAACAGACCTGAGCTCATTGTTTTTTTTAATTTCGCGCAAAGCTACTCGAGGGCTATCTGTGTAGTAACAGTGGTGAGTGAGAATAAAAAGAAACACTATTTTATAACATATAAAACAGTAAAAGAGCAAGTTACACACAATTTAGTCCTGCAAAATGAAATAAGAGGTAATTCTCGCAAAATAATGTCTGTATATTATACTGCAAAATCGGCCTTTAAATTTTAAATACGGATTTTTTAAATATTTCTGGACAACTTGGTGTCATAACCTATTGATTATGTTATACAACAACCAGTAGTCTCGTGGATTTTCGACACAGAAACCAATTATGTGAGTTTCCTAGATACTGAATGTTTTGGAATTTTCGCACAAAGCTACTCGAGGGCTATCTGTGCTAGCTGTCCCTAATTTAGCAGTGTAAGACTAGAAGGAAGGCAGCTAGTCATCACCACCCACCGCCAACTCTTGGGCTACTCTTTTACCAACGAATGGTAGGGTTGACTAACACAAAGGGCGAGCATGTTTGGTACGACAGAGATTCGAACCCGCGACCCTCAGATTACGAGTCGAGCATCCTAACCACCTGGCATGCCAGAGCCTGACACCAGCATTAGGCAATACACGATTCTTGTTTCATCATAATGATGCAGTAACAACTTTCATAGGTGTCGTCATCACTCGATGGAGTCAAATTTACACAATAATATTCTATAACAAATATATTTATCTTTTTTATTGCTCACTATAATTACAGTGAATACCGGTATTTGTGTTTGTTTTATTACGTCTTTTCTTAGCTCTTATCAAAGTTTGCTTAAATGTCTATTGCCCTTGTTATATAAAATATATTTATTTTTATGTCTCAGAATTTTCACCTGTTATTAACTTAAGAGGGATTATTTTTTTTGATATATTTCGAAGTGAGTAAATTCACGTATATTTATATTTTTCCTTTAATGGATGTTAACACAAACCCCACCATTATAAGATCAATGAGTAGGATGTGTCCAAATTTTTGTTCAGAGTTTTATTCTCTTGAATTTGAAAGGACGTTTCTCATCTGGAATCAAAATTTTTAAACGCCTCTGTTTACTGTTCTAGAAAAATGAAATTACTTCCAATAAAACACAATAATTTAAACTAGTTTTAGTTTTGTACACAATGTATATGAATCATGTGTGGACTGCGCATGAGTGGATATTGAAGTTGACGAATGGAAAAGTGTGTTCTGTCGACTCAAACATCAAGACACCAAACATGTAATGTCGAAAGAAGTTTCAGCGCCATCTAGAATTTTTTTTACGTTTAAAAAATGCAAGTTCATATCTTTAAGACTAGAGGGAAGGCAGCTAGTTATCACCGCCCACCGCCAACTCTTGGGCTACTCTTTTACCAACGAATAGTGGGATTGATAGTCACATTATAACGCTCTCACGGCTGAAAGAGCGAACATTTTTGGTGTGACGGGGATTCGAACACGCGACCCTCAGATTACGAGTCGAGTGTTTTAACCACCTGGCCATGCCGGGCCTTCGATAGTTAAGACCACCCCAAAATTGATATTAAGCAAAATAAGTGATTTCACGACTGTATACAAAATCAAAATATGTCCTTTGTTCCTATTATTATTAATATTGTATTATCAAGATGGTTGGCATGGCTATTAAAACTTTAATTTCAATAAAGTACAGAAAATGTTTTGACCTCATTAAGTCATCTTCGGGTTAACAAAGAAAAGTTTGCAACCGTTGTTCTGTACTTTATTTTAATATCCATACCAGCCGTCTTGTGAATAGATTTTGACTTCAAGTGGGTTTCTCGTCATCACATATTATTAATATTGTTTCACAAACTTACAGCAAAATAGGCTTGGCATTTTGCACAAAATTCTAGGCAGATATGCTATATGAAACACTTCGAATGTCCATGCATGACCAATTTAAAAGTTGGTTTACTACTTTGTGTTTGTTAAAAACAATGAAATATGTACGATAATTACAAAAATATTTACAATTAGAAAAACAAAAAGTACATAAACAAAAAGTTGCTTTACACGGTTTTAAGCCCTCTATTGGCGCAGTGATATGTTTGCGGACTTACAGCGCTAGAAACCAGGTTTATTATATACTCGTGATGAGCAAAGCACAGATAGCCCTTCATGTAGTTATGTGCTTAAATACAAACAAACAAACCAAACGGCGTTCATTTCATTTTCGTGGCAGGTGTTTAGTTTGATCAGAGAGAAGCCACAAGACTTCTCTCCCCAAGTGGGGTACTCAGGAACTCTCCCCCCCCCCATACCCGTGGAGTTCTGAGTTGACTTGATCTGTTGTTTTGCTAGCCTGACCAGCAGTCTTGAAAAGTGAGCAGGTGTCTCCGTAGGAAGATCTCAGGGCTCTTGAAATTTTGAATAGAATTAAAATGGAATTTTGGATACTGAGTAGGCACCTTTTCAGGGCTGGATTTGGGATTTAACTGAGGGGGAAAACGGAGAGCTCCGAGAAAACCAACTTTCACAGCCAGGTAACCGAATGAAACCATACGATGTTGCTCTGAGCGGCTGCTTTTGTACTCGATGCGTGCTTAACACGAAACTTCGGGCACATTAGCCATCTGGCGCGGTAAAAATTACAAAGACACGAAGCTGTATTCAAAACGATGTTTTAGACGTAACATATTTTACTTGAAAAGGCTGATTTTTTACTGATAAAATTCTATACGCGCTTAATGGGGAGGCTGCTTATTCTAGGCATACATTTACCCATTTCTGTGTATTTAAAGAACTAACGTACAAAATAATTAACAATTGGGAATCTAAAACCTAATAATAGAGATCTGAAATAATACTGATCTACTACTAACAGTTTTCTTAATCTACAAATGTCTATTGTGATTCCGCTATAAAACCGTTGCAAATGATATCTACTGTAGCATGGTATTAAATAAACATAAATTTTGCAAAAGAAAAAAAAACACACGAGAGGTTAGTTTAAAACTTAATTCGATCATCTCAATTTTCTCGGGCTACGAAATTTCCTAAGCCTTTCACTTTCGGCCATCAAAAAAATTCGGTGTTTTCCTAGCGTGCGCGTTCATTAAAAATCATACCTCGTGCATTTTTCAGCACATTATTAACACGTGAAAAGCTCCCGATTTTTCTGTTGCATATAGTTACTCGAATTTTTTGTCAACATGGATATCCAGGATCGTATTTTAGCAAGTTTTTAACAGAAGACGATTACCACGGTAGATCTTCCAACTAAAACAACGATGTTGATTGATTTCTAATGTTACCCATACTTAACTGAAATCGTGTGTGTGTGGCAAGTAGTCCTAACAAGATTAGCATGCTACTGCTTCTGTTTATATGTTGTACTATTTTAGAAGAAACATCATTCTGTTCTGACAAGATAGCTCTATTGCTGTTCGCCTTTGTTACATGACACTAACATTGATAGAAGCTGGTTATCAAACCGGTGATGTTACAATCCTTTTCTTTAAACTGGTCCTTTGAAAACTACTTTAAATTTAATTTGTTGTAGTTGCATACCGGAACGTACGTTTATTCTTTGTAGTTCATTTGTTATCCCCGTTGCGCCAAACATGCTCGCCCTTTCAGCCGTGTGGGCGTTATAAAGTGACGGTCAATCCCACTATTCGTTGGTAAAAGAGTAGCCCAAGAGTTGGCGGTGGGTGGTGATAACTAGCTGCCTTCCCTCTTGTCTTACACTGCTAAAATTAGGGACGGCTAGCGCAGATAGCCCTCGAGTAGCTTTGTGCGAAATTCAAAAACAAACAAAGTTCATTTGTTATTTATTTTGAATACGTTCAGTGTGTTGGCTCGGCAGAAGAAAAACGTTGGTAAACTGTTGAAAAACACGTGACATTCAACTAAAAATTTATTCTGAATAAACGGTCATGAAAACACAAGAACCAAGATGAGTAAAGCTGTTAATTTGGAAAAGAAATGGGGGATAATGGAAAACGTACATAAACATTTGAATCTAAATGTAAAGATAACATTTTCAAGCCTGCAACAAGGGACTCTGAGAAAGTACGCAAACGATTCTACGTGGTTACAGTACGTATCAGTTTTATTGAAATCAAAATAATAAATTGTAGCTTGAGAGAATAATGCAGACAATATTTCCAGCCTTGTTTGTTTACTTTCCTTGAGTCCCTAGTTGTAGACTTGAAAATATAAATATTGTATTTTGATAAAACTCGTTCCTTGTACCTAATTTTAATTCCAATCCGTTTCAAAATAGAGATTTATCACTGAAGATATTAAAATTTTGTCCTTAAAGAAAACCGTTCTGGAAATATACTGTTGAACTGACGACTTATAATTTGTGCCCGGCATGGCCGAGCGCATTAGGCGTGCGACTCGTAATTCGCGGGTTCGCATCCCAGTCGCGCTAAACATGCTCGCCATTTCAGCCGTGGGGGCGTTATAATGTGACGGTCAATCCCACTATTCGTTGGTAAAAGAGTAGCTCAAGAGTTGGCGGTGGGTGGTGATGACTAGCTGCCTTCCCTCTAGTCTTACACTGCTAAATTAGGGACGGCTAGCACAGATAGCCCTCGAGTAGCTTTGTGCGAAATTCAAAAACAAACAAACAAGACTTATAATTTTGTTTAATAAAGCTCTACGTTTTGATGAGTTTGAAGTCAGGTTGTCAAATGTTACGTTCTTCTTTCTCACTTTGATTGGTTTGGTTTGTTTTGAATTTCGCGCAAAGCTACACGAGGGCTATCTGCGCTAGCTGTCCCTAATTTTGCAGTGTAAGACTAGAGAGAAGGCAGCTCATCATCACTGCCAACTCTTGGGCTACTATTTTACCAACGAATAGTGGAATTGAGCGTTACATTATAGCGCCCCCACAGCTGAAAGGCGAGCATATTTGGTGCGAAGGGGGTTCGAACCCACAACTCTCGGATTACGAGTCGAGTGCCTTAACCACCTGGTTATGCCAGGCCTTTTCACTTTAAACAGTTATAACTTGGTAACTACGTTGGGCAGAACTTTATAACAAAATGTGTTTAAGTTGGTGAAACATGATTACAACATAGCAGTTTGAATAAAAAGAGTATCCTTTACTGAATTTAAAGATCTAGGACCACAGATGGGGGGTTAACGGAAGAATTACCCCCCGAGTACGGAGTCATTAGGGGAACCGTATGAAGGCTCGCCAAATTGACTTTCCAGGTGAATTAAAACCTTTGCCACGAAAAAGGCTGGAAAGTCGTATTTTATGGTTAACTGATATTATGGTGGTCCATATGTTGATGATTAACTCCGGACCCGAAATAACTGTCGGCGACATTCTAAAACCCTACTTTTTCTCTGTGTGATAATAATCGTTCTTTGCCACAGGCGAATCACCAAAGTCCATCAAAACTACGTGTATTCCAACTATTACAACCAACAGTGTTTTTACGATGTACGACGGAAAGTTAATGTTTCCTAGCAACCATCACATTCATGGGGTAATTTTAAAAGCTTTAAAAATAAAAAAAAAGCAAGATATAATTTTATTCGTTTTCTCGCAACCCCACAAGGAGTCATGACTTACAGTTTGGCAACCTTGTGCATCACAAATTAGCTTGACTCGTATAAAAATAGCTAAACTTATTCATGTCATGCGGTTCACTTCATTTGTCTGTCTGCACATAAGTGATGGAAGAATGAACACAAAGCAAGAGTAAATTGCATTTAATGTTTGTTTGTATGCTGTCAAGCAGGTGACCTGTTAATTGATTGGTCATGTTTGATTAGTACAAGTTTGATCTGATAGTCAAACAGCTTATCTGTCTGTAACGTGTTCAACAACTGAGCACGAGCTATTTGTTACTCATTGCACGTATTAAGACGAACATTAAACGGTAGCCAGCTTCACTATTGTAGCAAAAGATATCTACTAAGAATTGTAACTCGTGCATAACGATTTGTTTGTTTTTGAATTTCGCGCAAAGCTACACGAGGGCTATCTGCACTAGCCGTCCCTAATTTAGCAGTGTAAGACTAGATGGAAGGCAGCTAGTCATCACAACCACCGCCAACTCTTGGGCTACTCTTTTACCAACGAATAGTGGGATTGACCGTCACATTTATAAAGCCCCCACGGCTGAGAGGGCGAGCATGTTTGGTATGACGGGGATTCAAACCCGTGACCCTCAGATTACGAGTCCAGTGCCTTAACCATCTGGCCATACCAGGCCAAATAAGTGTAGGAAAAGAAGGGAAAAAATCGAATGCATGTGAAACTGCAAGTTAAAGCATAATTTGTAGATCAAATTAAAAATAAAGAATTCCTGTACACATTTTATTTTCCCTACTCTCTGTACAAGATATATAAAATTTCCATACTGACAGAATTTATGTTGACTGACCTGAAACATTGCTCAGCAAATCAATGTAAGGCTTACGTCTGAAGAGTTACACGTTTGGGATATCTGTATATGTAATACGGATGTGCAGTGTGTTAGTGTCTTTGACAACATTCCCCGTCTTAATTAACTTCCTTATACGTTTCTTTTGTGTCTTGCGTACAATTTATTTAATGTAATTAAACCTGACACTTTGTAATATTAAGAAAAATAAACAAAAACACGGTTATTAAACTTGCAATAACGTTAAAGAATAAATCATAATTTTTTATGAACTACGTTTAATATAACCAAACGTGTTTGTTTGTTTTTTACGCTCAAAGAAGCCAATATTACTTTTGTTTTATTTTTTCCAAATCAATAACTTTGTTGAAATAATGAAAATATTTTTCATTTATTACCGAAAATAATGCTTTTGGTTTTATTTGACTGTGACCAGAATAACATTCACAGCAAAAAAGAAGTTAGAAAAATAAAAATATTAGTTGTAGGCTAGACGACAATTATGAAAAAATCTATAATGCGCAAGATCGTGTATAATTGGTTAATCAGGTTTGTTTGTTTGATTTGAATTTCGCGCAAAGCTACAGGAGGGCTATCTGCGCTAGCCGTCCCTCATTTTACAGTGCAAGACTAGAGGAAAGGCAGCTAGTCATCGCCACCCACCGCTAACTCTTGGGCTACTTACTCTTTTACCAACGAATAGTGGGATTGACCGTCACATTTATAATGATCCCAAGTCTGAAAGGGCAGGTATGTTTGATATGACGGGGATTCGAATGTTATTCAGAGCTACGAGTAAACGTTTTCATGCTCTATTTTGCTTCTAAGGGATATAAACTTTGTATTTTCAAGACGGCTGGTATGGGTATTACAACTTTAATTAAAATAAAGTACAGAACGACGTTTCCACCTTATTAGGTCATCTTCAGGTTAATGTAGTTCTGCCCTTATGGCCAAGCGTGCGACTCGTAATCTGAGGGTCGCGGGTTCGCATCCCCGTCGCGCCAAACATGCTCGCCCTTTCAGCCGTGGGGGCGTTATTATGTGACGGTCAATCCCACTATTCGTTGGTAAAAGAGTAGTCCAATAGTTGGCGGTGGGTGGTGATGACTAGCTGCCTTCCCTCTAGTCTTACAATGCAAAATTAGGGACGGCTAGCCCTCGAGTAGCTTTGTGCGAAATTCAAAAACAAAACAACAACAAGTTCTGCACTTTATTTTAATTAAAATTTATTACCCATACCACCTGGTTTAATAATACATTTTTTACTTGAAGTGGGTTCCTCTTCATCATGACCATTAACCTTACGTAACAGCTCAGTCATGCGTCGGCCATGTTTATATAAATTCTCCACATTATATCATAAGTTTGGGCGTTATAGTTAGTTGTCAAATTCTGAGGGTGAATCGATGAAATCTTTAAAACGAGTCTGCAATGGATTCTAAAGTACAGTAGAGAAAAATACGAGAACAGTAAAATATCATTACACAAAAAGAAGCAGAAGAACAAGGGTTAATGATACGTTTTTAATACAAACTGAAAATGTGCTAGAGTTATTCTCAACATAGTTAAAGGCATTACTCCTATTTTTCGAATGCTCATGACCACAAAATGAAACCTCTTAGAATTCAGAAATAACCAAAATCCAGTTCAACTGGTGTTGAATGCTACTGGCCTTAAATAAAGGAAAAATACTAAACATGAGGTAAAGAACTGTCTAACAAGTGTAAAATATTTTAAGACTTTAACCCTTTGATTACGTTTATCATTTATAAACCTTTCATTCAGTCCATTTGTGGTATATAATCATACCATGAGTTTCTATCTTCTTATTTTTAATAGTTTTATCATAAGTTTATCATTTTATCTCAGCAGGGTACAGTTTTCACGTTGCACATAATCACGAAAGTTGCTCCACTTCCTATATTTATTGTTATTTTGTTGACTTCACACCAGTTTTGCTCATGGATGGTTTGTTTGTGATGCTGCACATTATACAAACATGCACAGTAGTGTCATTTAATTGTAAGTTAAATGGTATCTCAATCTTATGATAGTAATTATGTTTACATAAAAATGACCAATCGTGCATAGCACTAGTTGTTCTGGGAAAATCCAAAGTTATAATGAATTTACACAATCAAGATGACTTCCTCCCATCAGTTTGAAGTGAAGATATCTGATCCAGTGCTGAGTCTATAAATGCAAGCACACACAAACAATAAAGACTCTTTGTTTTATATTAATTTGTGTCCAGTCTGTATTCCATTCTCATGACCTCAGTTACTCAGAGATTCAGTACTACTCATGCTGAATCTCCTGTTATTAAACAAGTCTATCCCCCTTACTTCTACACTTGAACTAAACTTGTGAAGTCAAAACTCTACCAGTTTCATAGCATATTCCAACTTAATGTTGACCCAGGATATTTGAGTCAAAGCCACAGAAACTGAAAATGTTTTTTTTTATTTCCAAATTCTTCTTACTTTGTTCATTTTGGATTTAAAATAAAAGGCATGGTTTCTGATTATTTTCTAGGTTTTTGGCATTTAAACCATACATTTTACAAGCATTTGGCATATCTACTTAAAACTGAATTAATGTATGCTTAATGACTGAAGATTTGGTCAAGATATTAATTACAAATAACACTAAATTTCCTAGAGAGTCATGACTGAACACAAAGTGAAAGGCAAAAATCTTTATTACAACATTAAACACAAACACAGTTTGTGTGTGTGTATACTTGCTTTTCCTCACATGTGTTTCTTGCTGAAATCTCTCAATATTCAACATTCTTTAGTTTGTAAGAAACATCACATTTAACCACAGTGACCAGCACCACTCACAGGACTTGTTGTTCCAAGCCAATATATGAGAAGTTGTAACCTCCAGATAGCACTTGAAGAACTCTGCTACTAAATAATCTTGAACAATGTGCAGTATTGTAAAAATATTCCTCAGGTTGACAAGAGAATAACAAAGAGACAAAGGTAACTAGAACAATAACTACTTTAACAGCTTGATCAACCATATGTTGCATGAAATCTGCACATGTACAGAACAAAGAAAAATTAAAAATAGATAAATGATTAAAACATAATGGAAATAACAGTACATTTCTGCACCACAAATCAAGAACTCTAAGTTTTAATGGTACACTAATAATAAAGCATATATTTAGCTAAAACAGTTTTAGTTTTAAATCTTTGATTAAGATTAGCTGATGGAATGACCGATGTGGACTAACATGTTCCTTGTTGTCCTTAAATTGTATGTTATTTCTGGTGAACTTACAAACTACCTCCCATTTCTCAAATTCACACAGTAGTATTTTTTTAAAAATGAAAACTGAAAACAAAAAGCTGTGGAAATTAAATAAATAGTTGCAGTAATATCCACCTGAAACTGTCTTTGTAGCATAAGTGTAATGGATGTTAAACTTTAATAATTAATAATATATTCTGTAACTATATTAATACTTTTACTAAACAATCTTTTACAACTCATAAATGTAGAAATGTGGTCAACAAACACATATTTTGTAAAAAAAAAAAAATTGGATAAATTAAATTTCACTTTCAACTTCTGCATTAAAAATACTTATTAAAATATTTGAATCCAAGTTTAAAATTAATTTTGATTTCTACAATACAAATACTTACTCAAATATTTAAATGCTTGTCCAACTTTACTTTCAATAATAATACATTATTATTATTATTATTCAATCTCAGTGCTCATCAAAACGTTTTCAAGAAACGAATTTTTTAATTGTATTATTTAATACTAGTAATAAATCCATCATACTTTGACTTAATCAACAGCCCTTAAATACACTGGAAGAATAGATTGTAAGTAAAACAATACATGTTATATTTATTAACATCTATAAATAGGTACATAATCCAGATAAATTAGTTTTAAATTAAACAGAGCTGACATGGCCTAATGATACTGATGGTATAGACTACCATGTTACTTAATTATCTGCCTGGTTACTGATTAAATGTTTTTATAGTTTTCATTTAAATACATACTGTATGATACATATTTTATCTAATGAATTTAAAAGTATATACAATTTAACATTGTGCAATCACCTTTTATACTTATAAGGCACTATTATAAAACTAAAAAACAAACATATAGTTTTTGTAAATTTTACTATAGTAATAGATAAGATCTATTTTATGAATGATTTCAGTTGTTTTATTAAATAAGTTTACAAAAGTTAAAGTTCTCTGGTTTCTATCAACAAAACTTTCTGTAATAAGCATATTGACTTTATTCAACATAACAATAAAATGAGGTCAGTATCATAATTAAAAATATATTAATAACAAAAAATCAGGTTTCTAAGTAGTTGAATCTCAAACTATACCTGTGTAATAAATAAGTTAACTCTGTGTGAAACACTTAATAATTTGATCTGAGCAAAATAAATAAACACTTAACATTCCTTTCTTTTTTTAAAGGCTTAAGAAATGACATAATAGAGTGGTATGTTCTTGCAGCTGTCAAACAATGTAAAATAAATTTGTTTTATACCTTCTATAAATTCAAAATAATCAAAACAAAGTGAAAATCAGCTAGCTATTTAGAAAGAACTCAAAAGCCATGACCTCTGTGGGGTCTGCTGACAGGAATTTCTGGCACAAAAATGCCCTTTATTGATTTCACATAACAGCAAGAAGAGGAAATATTATTCTTTATACTTTGTATTTATTAAAGTTAATATTATTATGAAAAACTCAGTTAAGAATACAAATGTTCTATGATTCATTTAGCATGAATCTAGAGCTGATGTGTAATCCACATTTTTTATTAGTGTTTAACTTATCCAATAAGAAAATGCATATCAAAATTCATCGTTCTGTAAAATTTTTAATTGTTTTCCACTTGAATAAAATGCCAGAATTTAGATATAATCAATGTTACTCAAGTTTGGGAAGACTTATTCTTTATAATAAATTATATATTTATAAATGATATAAATTATAAACAGATTCATATGGAAAACAAAAGACCTGAAACACTAGCTTTGAGAAAGATATGATTTAGTGTCTTAAATGTTAGCTTGAGAAAAACAGAAGTAGGTAATCAAATCAGTGTTAATAAAAAACAAAACAGTTTCATTAAATTGGCCAAATATGCAGCAAAAATCAATTTCAATTAGCTATAAAGGTATGAAGTTTTCCAGCAACTTCATTATCACACTTAAAATTAAAGTCACTTTAGAATTAGCTTAATTAGAAATAATTTATTTCTAAAAGTAAAAATACAAATTTTGTTCATCTATTAAAAATCTAATAAATTAATTAGTAGTCTCATGGATATTCTACAGCTAAATTAATTAATTGCAACGTTCCTAGTTACTAAGTTTTTCATCTAATAAAAAATATAACATTAAAAGTCATTTTGTAATATACAAATACTAACCACGATTTTATTTATTGTTTCTATAGTTCGTTTTAAGGTGTGAGCATTCCAGTTTACGCATATTCATGCCAATACCGCAAAGTGTGCAGTATGATATTTTGATATTAAACAAAATTATTTAATTCTAAGACTTGCTCAACAACTTTGTTTCTGAACCATTACAAACAAAAAAAAAATTCATCCACTGTCATATTTTTCTGTTTTCTAAAGAACTTAAATTTAAATAAAAATAATTTGGAAAAATACGCAGCCTGTGAATTACTTACACCTGCATCACATCTAGATGTTGTACTAAAACTAATTTTGTTGTTCTAAATTAGTAAGTGTTCAAGTTCTAACTAGGTAGATTTTTCGGATCGTAAGTTAATAAACATTTACACTGATTAATAAAATTATTATATTCTACTTATAGTCACATATTACATTAAGTCATCTGTATTTAGAAAAAGGAAATACTATTTTATAACATACTATTAATTACAATTAGTAATTTACCTACATATTACAACTGCCGCTATCAGTCTCACTCCATTGGGTGGAGGGGCACAGTCGGGAAAAAAAGGTTCGAGGATATAATTGGCGAAAGTTAAGGCAGCTATCGCACTTCCTACTGGCATGATAATTAAAACTGCTACCCACAAGAACAAAAACGCTGGTAGGGGTCCAAAAGCTTCATAAATATAGGCATAGTCTCCACCTGATTTTGGTATAGCTGTTCCGAGTTCTGCGTAGCACAAGGCGCCAAGCATAGATATAACGCCACATGATATCCACACGATGAGAGCCATTCCTATTGAGCCAGCTTCTTGTAATACGCCACGAGGTGATACAAATATTCCAGATCCAACAATTATCCCCACAATCAGTGCAATTCCATTTAAAAGTCCAAGTTCTTTTCCAAGCTTAACACCATTAACATAATCTCTTTCCTTTTTTTGCCCTTCTGGATTCATCAGTTGTTTCTCTGGAATATTGTTTAAAGACATTGTTATTTCTTTCCTTAGTTGCAATCCTACCTGATGTATTTCACATTCACCTAGCCTGCGTTCTCGTTTAAAGATCTGATCTGCGCGGACTCAGCTATGCTTTGATTGGACGATTTGAATCAGACTGTATAACAAAAAATAATTAGAAATTTCATGACAGTGAGTTCACGTGTTTGTAGAGCAATCGAAAACTGGTGAATTATAGAGATGTAATTATTCGTATTAAGAAATTACAATTACAAAATGCCACATTTCATGTGTTGTTATCCAGCAACACACCACTATTATTTCATCATCCTTACGATCTTTTGTATAGTGTCGCCATCGCTTGGATTGTAAGAAATTTAAACAACAATATGGTATAACAAAGACATTTATTTGTTTCATTGTTAGTTAAAAACTGTATTATTACGGTGAGTATTCAAAGTTGTATTTGTTTTATTAAATTATATTTTAAAGCTCTTATGAAATATCTGTTGAGATGTTTATTATCTTCAGTATTAAAGATATATTTCATGTTGTGTTTGCAAACTTTTAAATGCTGTATTTACTGACTGAGAGTAACTTTATACATATAGGAAGTTTTAAGTTCCCACATATATTTATTTTCGTTTAAATATACTTGCTTCTTGTTCAGCATAAAGATGCACAATAGATCGCCTGTGCTAGAGAAATTTAGTCTTTAGTGTTATGCCATCAGTGGGCTATTGAGAGATAGAAGAGCAAACGTGTTCATTACACTTTGTTCAGCGTTTTAATCTCTCGTTCTCTCGTGGGTCAGAGGACTTAATATAAATTCAGGGCTTGATTCTCTGTGGTTAAAAAAGCACTGGTAGCCCACTGTGTAATATTTCTCTAAAACAAACAAATTAACTTTAATATTGAAAGGAAATTCCTCGTCTAGAATAGAGAAGTTTTTAAACTTCTGAGTTTAGTTTACATCAACAAAGAAATATATATTTGTAACATCTCAATGTTATTAAATGTTAACATAAAAGAAACATCTTCATATTATTAGCTGCTGCCAGCATAAAAAAACAACAACACACGCACACAAAACTTATATGTAATATCGATTATCATGATATACCATTGTAAAACAAAACAAAAAAACTCTTCATTATACCATTTTCATGACAAATGAGGATGATAGAGTTAAACAAGGAATATCTTAACATTTGTTATTAAAAATATTCTGAACACTAGGATGCAGTTCCATCAAAATTATGAAATTATTGTTTTACGCAGTTTGTATAGTTAGAAATTAAATATAACGTAATGAATTTTGTGAACCTGACGATGACCGAAGAAGGTTGAAACGTTGTTCGTTCCTCTACGTAAAATATTTTCTCAACCCAAACGAGCCGTTTTTACATATATAATGAATATGGCTTAATAGTTCGGAAATTTCTGAACTTTTAAAAACTGCCCGAGCCATATAAAAAAACAACAAGTTTCTCTAGAAAAGTCAAAACATTGTTCTCTGCTTTACTAGTAAAAGTGTTAATACCTGTACCAGTCGTTCTGAGATACAATTTTACTTCAAGTGGGTTTCTCGTCATCAGGAATAACTTATCGAATATTTTTGTTTGTCACTGTCAGCTAGCTAGCTAGTTAGTTGAGTTTTATTTTTTAATGTTTCGCTTGCTTTCGATGAAGAAATAGTGATACTTTAAAGTGCTGTTTCTAAAAGAGAAGTTAGCAAATAAGGTGAAAATGAGCCAGAATATGCTTTAACTCTATTCTAGAAGCAAACATTTTTAATTTTATCACGTTGAATATTTAGAAAGTGAAAAATAGGCTTCGGCTGCGAGAGAGAGTTTTTACCATGGCGTCGAAAAATTTCCTGAATTCTAGGTCTGACGTGACAACTACTTGAGTTATAAAGAATTAATCAATGAATTAGTCACTGAGAGAGTTATAGAGTAAATTCAGTCAATGAGTGGATTCATTAGTTAATTAACCTGCTACCATGTTATTAATGGATTACTGAGTTTGTTAGCTAATTTGGAGTAGTGTTACAGCTATGCGTTGTCGGCGTTTTTCTCTTTCATTTCAGTATATATTGAAACTAATCTGTTGGGCAACTTTTCACTTTTTGCCCATCTCAAGCACGACGAATTTATTATAGTTTGAGATGCAGTGACGTGATTAGGTGATTATTTAGTTTGAGATGCAGTGACGTGGTTAGGTGATTATTATAGTTTGAGATGCAGTGACGTGGTTAGGTGATTTTTTTGTTTAAGATGCAGTGACGTGGTTAGGTGATTATTATAGTTTGAGATGCAGTGACGTGGTTAGGTGATTATTATAGTTTGAGATGCAGTGACGTGGTTAGGTGATTATTTAGTTTTAGATGCAGTGACGTGGTTAGGTGATTATTATAGTTTGAGATGCAGTGATGTGGTTAGGTGATTATTTAGTTTGAGATGCAGTGACGTGGTTAGGTGATTAATATAGTTTGTGATGCAGTGACGTGGTTAGGTGATTAATATAGTTTGTGATGCAATGATGTGGTTAGGTGATTATTTAGTTTGAGATGCAGTGACGTGGTTAGGTGATTATTATAGTTTGAGATGCAGTGACGTGGTTAGGTGATTATTTAGTTTGAGATGCAGTGACGTGGTTAGGTGATTATTATAGTTTGAGATGCAGTGACGTGGTTAGGTGATTATTTAGTTTGAGATGCAGTGACGTGGTTAGGTGATTATTATAGTTTGAGATGCAGTGGCGTGGTAAGGTGATTATTTAGTTTGAGATGCAATGACGTGGTTAGGTGATTATTATAGTTTGAGATGCAGTGACGTGGTTAGGTGATTATTTAGTTTGAGATGCAGTGACGTGGTTAGGTGATTATTTAGTTTGAGATGCAGTGACGTTGTTAGGTGATTATTCATCTCATGTTGTAGGTTACGAATTCGGAACGTTTCCTATTTGCTTAGCGTCCATTCGTCTTTCGCTAAGTTTATTATTCAGAAGTGTTCACTGTTCGGTTTTTCGTTACCTTTATTGCATGCAAGTTCTCGAGTTATTGAAAGGGTTGCTATATGCATGCTTCCTGATTTTGGTAGCCAAGAATCGAGTCATTGACCAAATATAGACTTGTCTACATCAAAGACAAATATCTGTATACTATCAGTGATTTCTCTTTCTCTATCGAGGGAGGTACTTTGTTTTTAACCAGAAAAAAACTTGAATATCCGGTTTGAAGATTACTCTTAGGCTGACTTGGGTATAAGTTGATCGCAGAATGTCTTTTATTTTACATTTTAGTTTGATACCGTGAGAATCAGTGCAAGGTAACACCAAAGTGATAGCACATTTAGGAATGTTGTTGTCAGGAATTTTGGGATTGTAAACCTTATTGTTATATATTCAAAAATATTTTTGTTGATGAATGTCAGAGAGAAGGCATTTCTAATAAAATATTATTTAATATTGATAACTTCAGCATAAAAATAACCATAAATTAGTTTCGTAACAGTCAGATACAAATGTGCTGATCCAACAGTACAGGCCACAAAACGTTGGGTTATGATAGAATCTGTTGTTCCGACTTCTAGATCTAAAAAAGGCAGGTTCGATTCTTTTTGCTCTTCAACTGTGAACTAGATATTCGTGTGCTTTGAATTTAAATAATCTTGGTAATTTTGACACGGTTTTGCTTTCTGAACACAAAGTGTTCTCAACGTATCTTTTATAAACTAATAATTTAAACTGGGACGGTTGTTGTTGTTTTGAATTAAGCACAAAGCTACACAATGGGCTAGCTGTGCTCTGCCCACCACGGGCATTGAAAGCTGGTTTTTAGCGTTTGAAGTCCGCAGACATACCGCTAAGTCACTGGGGGGCATCTACCAAAGAAAGCAAGATGGACGGCCTGTGTATTGTTTATTATACGATAATACAAATAAAGTGTAAAGGTTATGTTTTAGATTCTTAGAGAAATAATCTAATCGTAATTATTGGCGGCGAACTGGGACGGACATGACTTTAACCAATTGGTTTCATGATGAGAAAAGAACAAATAAATTAATATGGTAGCAAATTAGATTTTTCAAACGTAATTTCAAGTAGTTTCGTAAATTGTTTTCTGTCATACCGTCGACTTTATACTACACGTTTTTATGCACTAACATTTTGCTTATAAAGTAATCAAATTATGTAGAGATTCAGTGTTTGCTGGTAACACTAAGGAATACTGAAAAAAAAAGAAATAAGTGATGGGAATTTGAGAGAGAAGTTAAAAGTTAAAAACAAGAAACTCGAGATTTAACGAAAAATGAAGAAGAAAATAAACTCGATGAAGACAAAATCGAATAAGCTATTGAAGATATGCTGAGGATAATAACAGCAGTAACTTAAGGGCACAAATTGTAAACAAAGTGCCAAAAAAAATGTGATTACAAAATTGAAGTATAAAAATACATCAACAGAAAGATCATAACATCGAAAATAGTGAAGTAGAAAACAGTATTAATTACAAAATAAAGCATTTGAAAAATATGTTGGTAAATCTGAACCAATCACGCTTCTCTCTACATCTAATCCAAGAATTTCAATCTATAACACAATTTAACAAAAACATACGGTTTACCATTTGGTCTTCGGCCCTGCATGGCCAGGTGGTTAAGGCACTCGACTCGTAGTCCGAGGGTCATGGGTTCGAAACCACGTCTTACCAAACATGCTCATCTTATCAGCCGTAGGTATGTTATAATGTGACGGTCAATCCCACTATTCGTAGGTAAAAGAGTAACGCAAGAGTTGGAGGTGGGTGGTGATGACTATCTGCCTTCCCTTTACATTTATACTGTTAAATGAGGGACGGCTAGCGCAGATAGCTCTCGTGTAGCTTTGCGCGAAATTCAAAAACAAACAACAACAATCATTTCTAGCAATTACAAAGGTATAAGTTTTTAAATGTATTTTTGTAGTTTCATTTTAAACGTTATTTTTTTATTATAAGTCATAACTGTAGAGTTTTTCTTTATTACTTCATTATATAATTTGTTGCATTTCAACTTATCACCAAAGTTATTCATTTCAATGTATCTGAGTGCACGGTTTTTATTTAAAGATCGTTCATTTCTAGGACGTGTTTGTGTTTTCTTATAGCAAAGCCACATGGGCTATCTGCTGAGCCCACCTAGGGGAATCGAACTCATGATTTTAGCGTTGTAAAGCCGGAGACGTACCGATGTACTAGCGGGGGCGTCATTTCTAGGAACGAGGGAAAATTGATGTTTTTCTTGATCATGTCACGAATTTAAAGTTAAATTTAATTATCGACTTGAAAAAATGCCAGAAATACAGGGGAAGGAAAAGTTGTATTCTGCAGATCTACTATATATTTTCTATCATCTTTTATTAATGTCAGAACTTTAATAATTTTTAGTCTGAATCTATGCAATTTTAGTATATAACGTAGGACAGAAAACAGTTGAGTTGCTTTTGTTCTAGTTATCTTTGTTCATTTGTTGTTGTCTGCTAGATAATATCTATCATGCCCACAGAATAATTACTACAATTTGCATATTGTACAAAACAGGTCAACGAAAGCATTGTGTTTCACTGATCAAGAAAATGACATCTAATGATTACAGCCGTCACTAGGCTGTATGAGAATGACCAACCACGACAATAACACTAGTTGTTGTTGTTTTGAATTAAGCACAAAGCTTCACAATGGACTATCTGTGCTCTGCCCACCACGGGGTATCGAAACCCGGTTTTTAACGTTGTAAGTCCGCAGACATACCGCTGAGCCACTGAGGGGCAATAACATTAGTTATGGGTACATCTGACATTTATAATAACATTGGTTATGGGTACATCTGACATTTATACTAACATTAGTTATGGGTACATCTGACATTTATAATAATATTAGTTATGGGTGCATCTGACATTTATAATAACATTGGTTATGGGTACATCTGACATTTATAATAACATTGGTTATGGGTACATCTGACATTTATAATAACATTAGTTATGGGTACATCTGACATTTATAATAATATTAGTTATGGGTGCATCTGACATTTATAATAACACTAGTTATGGGTACATCTGACATTTATACAAGTTTTGAAAATAATATTCTTTTTTTTCTATCACGTAAGAATTTTTTTTGCAAATCGTGAAGAAAAAACAACAATTCTCACTTAGATCAAATCATTATTTAGTTTATTACAGTGAACATTTTTTAATTATTATATTTGGGTTCTAAAACGATCGATAAGATTCTCATGTTGCGATTGGTCTAGAGAAATCTATAGCCAGTGTTTGTCAAAATTATAAGTGTAACAAAAAGTGAACCAATTTTGATGACATTGATTTACTAGTGGAAAAGAACATGTGACGTTTTGGAAAAAACCCGGATGTGAAGTAAAAAATGGCTATAATTTTATGATTCAGCATACAGCAATAACTGTATAACATGTAAAAATAAGGGTTGTAAAACTATTGCAGGCCTATGTTATTAGTAAGGAGATTTGGGTTAGCATCATACATGTAAAAAAGCCTCGTTTGGGTTGAGAAAATTTTTTACGTAGAGGAGCGAACAACGTTTCGACCTTCGATTATTCAAATATCTAGCACGCCCTCTACATTCCGACACTCAGTTATACAACCCCTTTCAAACATGTGGTCAGCTTCCGGTCAGTTACGTCTTCCTTTCTTTGTGAACCTGACGATGATAGAAGGTCGAAACGTTGTTCACTCCTCGACATAAAAAAATTTTCTCAACCCAAACGAGCCGTTTTTAAATATATATTTTTCTCTGCAAGTGGGTTTTCTCGACATCACTGGGTTAGCATCAGTTCTGTTTGTTTCTGAAATGAACTGGTTAATAGAAAGCCACTTTTTGATCACATTACAGATCTGGTAAGAGTTTATTTGTTTGAAATTAAGCACGAAGTCATACAATGGACAACCTGTGCTCTGCTCACCACGGCTATCGAAACCTAGTTTTTAGCGTTGTAAGTCCGCAGATACAACGCTGTGCCACTGAAGACCAACCTGGTAGGAAGTAATATAAATAAATACATAAATATTGTGATTCACTCTACAACATGTATCCGATCTGTTTATTTTCTTATCTGAAAACCTGGTAGTTTTGATAAATTCATATTTAATATGCAATTATTCTGCACGAATATCCCGCTATAAACCAGATTTAATTAATACTCGTGTGAAAATCAGTTTATCTGAAAATACCACAGTATTCAAATTATCTCAGACTTATTTATATGAACCTGAGCATTACAAAGAGTTTTATCAGATTTAAAGAAGATGTGTAAATCTTCCGAGAATTTTAAATAGGGTTTAAAATAGGGCTGCAGGTGGGGTCAGCTTGATACAAGTTTTCCCTCTTCGCTTCTGTTCTGTTCCCCTTTAATTAAAATTTACAAATATTTTCCCAGCTTTTTTTTATCAGAAAACATATTGCAGGCTATGTGCTGAATTAAGCCTTAGGCATTAGGCTCTGTAGCAGGAATCTAACAAAGTAATTACTCTATCTGATAATTCAGTCATTGGCATAGACTCCTGTAGAAAAATCAAAACTGACTAAAGTAATTGCATGTGCTTAAGAAAACATATATAAAAGGACAAAAAATGCTTGTATAGTCTCACAATTTTGTGCACAGAACATGAGAGAGCACGATTTTTGAAAATAATAATAATCGTTTTTGATGACTGGTATTTCCTCTACAAAGTGTTGTACTCAAGAAATTTCGATGTTTAACATAATGTTTTCAAGCTCAAATAATCCAATAAAGGTATTCTCAATGTCACGGTAACAACAAAGTAGGTTTGCAAGTTCCATATCAATGTAATTGAAGAAGCTATTACCATATATTGTTCTACTTCTGTCTTATTTTAATAAGTAAATAAAAGTTATTGAACTGTTCAGTCTATCATGTGATCTTTTATTGTTTATTATTCTAATGGCCGGCTACTGGTCCTGTATTAACTGTAGTTTTGGTTCAGCATGGCCAGGTGGTTAAGCTACTCAATTCGTAATCCGAGGGTCGCGGGTTCGAATCCCCGTCACATCAAAGATGCTTGCCATTTCAGCCTTGGGGGCGTTATAATGTGACGGTCAGTTTCACAATTCGTTGGTAAAAGAGTAGCCCAAGAGTTGGTGGTGGGTAATGATGACTAGCTGCCTTTCCTCTAGTCTTACACTGCTAAATTAGGAACGGCTAGAGCAGATAGCCCTCGAGTAGCTTTGCGCGAAAAAAAAAACAAAAACAAACCTTAGAAAATCTTTATTGTGTTACATGCAACCAGAAAAGCCATAACAAAAATAAGAGATAAATTTTGTATGTGTGAAAAAACAATGGCTTCCAAAGATTTAGTAGATACTTTTATCTCCAGGATGATGTCTTCTCTCGATATGCAGACGTGAAATCCCAAGTCCTTGAAGCAGATGTACTTTACCACGAAGTATGTGTAGAAGCTTAGGTTAAGACAAACTTCTTAAGCAGTGTGTTACTCAGAATACATCTTCCCTTAATGATACAGCTTTTGAGAAATTAAGTAAAACTGTGATGCTTATGTTGAAAAATAGTTGTGGTTTCACACTTTCTGAAGTATAAGATCTCGTAAATGATTTAACGGGTGGTGACATGTTGAGGAATAATGAAGTTAAGACGCGTTTAAAAAGAGGTTTATGGATGTGGATACATATAAGTTATTTTTATTCTAAAAGGAACCATAATGGTGCTTTCTACTTATCTAACATCAGATAAAACCATTAAGCACATTAGAAAAGCAGAGGTCATCAAAACATATGGTAAAAATGTTTAAGAACTAGATTTTAGTCTGGAAGATAGATTCTGAAGAACTGAAGTCAACGTGGTTAAGAACTCAACTGCCAACTGAAATTGTCAAGTATTTCTCAGTGTCACTTAGTGTAAGTAAGGGATAATTAATATCCAATATGATGTTTGGGGAACATCAGCATGATCAGTTAGAGAATAGCAAAGCTGTACGAGGGCTATCAGTGTAAGACTAGAGGGAAGGCAGCTGGTCATTACTAGCCACCGCCAACTCTTGGGCTACTCTTTTACCAACGTCACCTTATAACGCCTCCAAGGCTGAAAGAGCGAGCATGTTTGGTATAATAGGGATATAAGATACACCAGCTCTAATGACCAAGGAGCAAGTCAGATCCTTCCTAGGGTTAGTGGGACACTACAGAAAATTCATCCAAAATTATTATGCAGAAATTACTGCATTATTGACTGACTTGACCAAGAAAGACTTGCTCAACAAAGGGAAATGAGATCGATCACACCAGGTGGTATTTAAGAAATTAAAGAACATGTTGGAAAGTTTGCCAAATCTTAGAATAACCAGACTTCAGCAAACCATTCATTGTCCAGGTTGTTGCTTCAGACATTTAAATTGAGGCAGTACTCTTATAAGAACGTGAAGCCGGACTGTTTCTGGAAACACATATAAGTAAAAGGATGTTAAATAGTGAGAAGAGCTATTCCATAAGTGAGCGAAAGTGTCTGACCATCATATTTGCCATTCAGAACTTCCAAAATATCTATAAAGGAAGGAATTCATCATCCAGACAGGCCATTAACCACTTGTATACATTCAGAGGTACAAGATCGACAGTGCGAGGATCATGAGATGGGTGTTGTACCTTCAGAACTATAAATTATACGCTGAAGCCATCAAAGGGATTGTAAATGTTGGCGCAGACTGTATGAGTAGACTTTGTGTACAAACTAAGAACAATCTTTGTGTATGGTAAAATAATATTGTAAGTGTTGCTTTTGAAGAGGTGTTTTTATCATGATATAAAATACTGTTTAGTGTAGATATTATTAATTTATTTATTTTGTGAATGAATATTTTATGCTTGTTTAGTTTTGTTCATAACACAAGAGCTAGAAGCAAATGTTTTAACGTAAACGTTGCAACAAGTTTAGTTAAGTAATATGCTAAGAGTCGTACGTTGTGTTAATAACTCATGAATTTCGATATTATACAATTTCGCGTGAAGTCAATTGATGTTGAGGATATACAGCGAGTGGATAATTTAGTAATAAACGTATCAGTAGTATCAAATAAATGAGAAACATCAGTCAAACAAAGACAGAGCAGATGAGAAACAATTTAAAGTCATGGAAAAGAGACATTCGAAGAATAAAGGAAGGCCTAACTGTTGATATATATTAGATTGAGACTAACGGTATTAAAAGAGATAAGAATAACAGTTTCTTGCGAAAGATTATAAAAATTTACTGTTACAAGCAATGTAATCTTGCAATCTAACGACTAAATAAAAACCCTGCTAAAAGTTTCAACAGGTTAGTTCACGAGATATAGCTTATTATTACTCGAGATTGTTAGTGGTTTTATAGTTTAAATACAGAATATTGTAATTTTTAAATTAAGTGTTTTGGCTCTTTTTCCAGATTCCTTTGTTTGTTAAAATAATCGTTAATTCCATTATATCTGCCATATTGTTCATTATCTTTAGTTGATATCAAGTCTAGCTAAACATATATTCATTTTCTGGGCATTGATAAGTTATAAACTACGTTTTCAACTGTTTCACGATTTTATTTTGTATTTTTATTATTGTCAGAGTAAAATTAAATTCACTTTTAGACTATTTCAAACTACAGATGGAATAATAAATCTGTAAATAAAATCGTAATAAAGTAAAATTATAATCCGCTATATCACAACCTTAGTCAATTTGACTTTTCTACTGTTCTTTATGTCAGGGACAGGACTACAATGAGGACTGCTAGAATCCCTTCTAATTTGAGCTAATGGGGCCTGGCATGGCCTAGCGCGTTAAGGCGTGCGCTTCGTAATCTGAGGGTCACGGGTTCGCGCCCGTGTCGCGCCAAACATGCTCGCCCTCCCAGCCGTGGAGGCGTTATAATGTGACGGTCAATCCCACTATTCGTTGGTAAAGGAGTAGCCCAAGAGTTGGCGGTGGGTGGTGATGACTAGCTGCCTTCCCTCTAGTCTTAAACTGCTAAATTAGGGACGGCTAGCACAGATAGCCCTCGAGTAGCTTTGTGCGAAATTCCAAAACAAACAAACAAACTTTGAGCTAACTTACGACTTTTATGTGTAATTAGTTGATTAAGAAGGAAAATCGAACAGTAAATGTAAGTTTTTGGCGCTGTCTTGTTGTTTTTGCTTATTACCAACTATTTGTGATGAAGATTCTTTGATTATATTTTAAACATGGTTAACTTTTTATTTAATTTTTAATATAATTTTTCTTATATTTTTAGTTCTGAATTTTATTTAAATAAATCTAGTATTTTTATCTCAGTATTATCTTAACCATTTTTAATAATGCACTTGTATCTATCACAGTCTTCAATTTATTTCGCTCTTGTCTTCTTCAGGAATAAGATATGTTTTTATTTGCATTTTACGTTCAAGTATAGTTCGTTTATTTCAAGTTGCAATTAGCTTATAATTTATACTGTTATGTGTCGGCGTTATGTCGAAACTGACGGTGATAGAAAGTCTGTAGTTATTCCATGAAAGTGCCTTGCGAAGACCTTTACTATTTATCTTTATATATTTTAATCCTTATAATTGTAAAATTGAATTTTATAGTTTTTATTTATTTACAGTTAACATTTCATTAGCCAAAACACTTTAAAAATGATCAAATGTTGAACATTTATGTATGATATTACAACCGAACCTCAGAAATTGTCTTGTTCACTCAGTAAATAATTAATACAATTTCCTCACCACTTGTAGCTCGCGCCTCGCCGTTACTCAGCAGTAAATTTGAAAGGCAAATCGAGTTTTGATACCCGTAGCGAGCATGACATTTGTGTAGTTTTACCTTTAACAACAAACGAACAAATTACTACATGTAATGCAATTTCTAGTATTGTAAATCATTTTACATTCGCAAGCAGAAATACTTGTTCCTGGACGAAAGTTATGTTAGAAGTAATTTCAAAAACATAAATCTGCATGTATCTCCGTATGGACTTAACAAACCTTCTTATCAATTTTGGGAAAGATCCATCCACAAAGAGCAAAGTAGTAGTAGTAGTAAAAAAAACAAAAACAAACATTGAGAACCGCAAAATGCAAAACAAAAAATTTCTGTGTATCTCTCCGTGGACCGAATGATTTTCCATACCAAATTTCATGAAGAACCATCCACACCCTGCGAAGTAGTTACAAAGACAGACAACAGACAGTACTATTTTATTTATATATATGAATCTAATTTAATCTCTGTTAAATAGATGACTTATTTACTGCAACCGTATTCAGACTACATAAAAGCAAACACACTAAAAGAGGGCGTTAAGATACCTAACCTCCGTATATGGTTAACACCGCTAACTTAGTTATAAAATGCATATACGAAGGAATTATGCGATTTGATCTCAGTTCCTTCTTGTGTTTTTGTTGTTGTTTTTAATACTGTTATCATGAGTGGTACGTGTAGCATGACACTTAACAAATCTAGTGAAGAATGGTGTTGTGTGATGTTATAATTTTTTATGTGTTTTACTGAAGTGACAGGTGAGAAAAAATGTTTATTTCTTATGTTTTTGAGTAACTAACACGTTTACTCTAATTACTACTGTGAGTATAGTAACAAATAACGGGGTACTTAAAAAACAAAACAAAAACTGAACAAAAATTTCGATTGTTTAAAGCCAGAAAAGGAAAACAGTAATATGCACAACTCGGATATTTCTGCTAACAATAGTGTTCCTGCGTTTTTGACGAAACTTTGGAAACTCGTGGAAGATAAGAAATATGACGACTTAATATGTTGGCATCCGGTAAGTTCGTGGAAAATATTTTCTTTTTGTAAGTAATTGCTGCTAAGTTGAAATTTCATATACACATATATTAGTATTTTGAGATTATGAAGTCCTAGTTCAACAGTTTTCAAAACTCGGGGGATTGATGATTGTACTTAAGTAGGATTATTATTGTTAGTTTACTGTTACTCAATTTATATTATAGTAATACTACAGTACTTCCTCTTATAGTTATCAAACTACTTTTTTCATATGCACAGCGGCTTAAATATGCTCCCACAACTGTGGGGAAGGGGGCCAAGTGCCCGACAAACTTGAGAATTACCACAAAAATGCAGGGATCCAGTTACTTTTTATGTGGGGGAAGGGAGGGACATCTTTTATAGTTATTTCACTGGATGTCTATGACAATAAATCCAAGTAAGACTATGGTAATTACCATTTGACTTGCTAATATAGTATAACATCTTGCAGCAAACATTATTTATCTCAGACGTGCAAAAGATAATCACGTTGCTTTTATTTAAATAACTAGTTTAAACCTTATTAACTCTATCAGTGTAAAGTATACCTAAATGATATTAGAATCTTCACTCGTATCATCCTTAATATTTAAAGAATGTTTTGGTTTGTATGTACTTTATTTTCATTATTTAAACCCAAAACGTTTTACATGGTGGTATCCTGCCACTTTGTTCAAGGTTTATGTTTTTATTCTCTGTTTTAGAAGTTTTGTTATTCTTACTACATTGTCATTAGTAAATCTGGACTGAAAATATTAAGCTAAGAAGTGTATAACTAAAGACTGTTGTAAACTCACTGTTAGAACCTAATATTTCTCTAAATACAACTTTAACATTCTGTTTATTAATTTACTCTTTTAACCATAATCATATATTTAGTGTAAATATAAAACTTTACTGACCACAAACAAAATAGTGTTTTTTTCATAAAACATCAAACAGTAACTTATTTTCATTTCTTGTTTGTACATAGTAACTAAGCATTTGTTAATATTAAGAATATCTGTGTTGCTTCAAAGCTTTTGTTTAAATTGGTCCAGTACTTTTTTCATAGTTTTGTTGTATACCTTTTGGTAGTTGCCTTTTTCAGGATCTTAGTAGCAGCCATAATTCTACAAAATATTATTCTCTGAATATATTTGATTTCTATAGTAAACAACATGCATATTAAGACATAATAGTTGATACAACTTTTATCCACTTTCAGTGACAATTCTCAATTGACCAATTATTACCTTATTCTTTCTGTTGGTAAATCAATGCTCATTTCATATTTAAATGTTTTACATTTATACTAGGAGTACATCAAAAATTGATTAAATATATTTAAGAGATGCCAGAAAATTTACATGGAAAAGTACAAGAAAATATAAAAGCCTTAGGAAAAAATGCTTTGAGAGTCATTTCAAGGTGTGTTAGGTCAGTAAACTATCATTCCAATGTAATTGAAAAATGTATTGATAGAGTTTGTAATTGGAGACCTGTAATCTTTAACTTGTTTTGTTTTTTGTTTTACAGCTAGCTTATTAAATGATAATTTTGATTTCATAAGAAATGAGAAGACTGCAAGTAGGCTTGTTGTGCTTAGTTTTTATCTGCTAATGCAGTGCTATATTTTCATGGCTTAATCATTCTAATTTCATTGTTATCCCATATCTGATACTGCTTTACTGCCAAAGCAACAAATACTAAATATGTGCCTGTATAAAGTTACTTTTGCTTGCCTCTTAGTGAGTAATGAGAAATATGACAGTCATTCAGCACATATAATAGGAATAGTCAGGTATTTTTGTTAATATCTGCTTTTTTGCTTCTGTAAACTCAAACAACAACGGGTCAACTGTCCTGTTGTGACTGTCCCATGCATTTCTTCAAACATCCATCTGCTTCTATCCAGTCTTAACTCTCCAAGAACTCATTAAGCCCTCTCTTAATCTCTTCAAGTTCTACAGCATCTACCATGTCTGAAGACAATATGGTTCAAAACCTGATCTACAAATCATGTACAGCAGTTTAAACTTTATAGACATGTATGTACAAAATATACTGAAGTAGAAATATACGTTTCCTTGACTTGAAGTGTTTATGAACAGAATCTGTTGCATCAGTGAACAGGAGTGTACCAGTTAAAACCAGTTCAGTGTGGTATGATATCCCTAAACATATGGATATAGGTAGCAAATTAACCTTAACTCCACCTTTTGTTGTTAATCAAGTAGGTGACTGTACTTGCCGATTTCTGATTGTAGCCTTCAGGCTGATCGCTGTCTGGCAGTCGGGTAAATTACTCAGGGTCTGAATATTTCCATGTATGATACTGGTAGTTCATGCTATCTTGAATGTTTCTTGGTATTTTTATAGTTTACTGTATGTTTCTAATCAAAACATTTTTTTGAAATTTGTTTTATTTTTTAATCATGATGGGCATGGCCATAATGCCTGAAATTTTCTCTCAAATTTAGGAAACAGTATTGAGTCATATATAAAGAATAAGTTTTATTAGAAAGACTAAATGTATAAGTGCATGTATTAGCATGCAGATTTTTTACTATCAGCCAGTTAGTTCAGTACTGTGCATACTGAGTATGTGTTTCAGCAAAGAAATAGGGAACTTCACCAAATTTTTAGTTAAGAGCTGTTTTTTGTAACTAATTGACAAAATATTTTAGCTTTATAAAGTTTCATTACAGGCCTGTTCTGAGTGTTTAAGCCTGTTTATAATATGATATATATTGATAGATTTTATATTTAACAATGTTGAGTTAGTTAATGAATGTTTGATTCTGATATAAATTTTATTGTTGCAGGCCAACAAAATGACAAGTTCATAATCGTAGATGTTCGTATCTCAAATAACCAAAGCTTACTTACCACAAAAAATATATCGTGTGCCCTCTTTTGGTGGACTTTATTCACATGTTTAATGTTTCACTCTTAATGGGGTTAAAACCTAACTATATAGAGTTTAAAATATCAAGATATAAAACCTCCTTTGAGGCAGAAGGTGAGAACAAACAAATGCTTAAAATAAATTGTTTTCCATTGTTGTTCCTGAAAAGAATAATTCATACTGTAACTGAAAAACTAAATACCCCATCTTTTGTTAGGTTAGATGTTCTGCAGAAAACTCTTACTAGAGTCATAACCTTCTTAGTTACTATATTATACAAGATTAAAAAGTAATAATTTAAGATACATTGTTAAATAGCAATGCCCAGATGTTCTGTTAAAATGTCTTTTTTTTTTTTTTTTTTGCAACAGAAGCTAGGTTAGAAGGGTTGTTCATTGTTAAAAACAAATAACAAATTGAATACACTGCTAGTGAAATATGATTTCCCATGCCTGAAGTGCAACCAGGGGTATATTGAATTGACCATAGAAGGCCGCACAGTTAGAGGAAAGAAAGGTGTAACATTAAGGACAATGTCACTAGTAGTAGTAACAACCTCAGTATATGATGCTATGCTTACTTTTAAGATTTTGTTTGCAGTGTTCTTCACTCCCTGAAATAATTCCATCTTGGAAATGCTGGGAACTTATTATTAAGTTAAGAAAGCAAATTCTTAACCAGTTAATTAGCATGCTGCCACTTCGTTCGTAACTCTGAAAATATAAAGAAAATACCAGAATGTGATCTTTGATTGTTGAAGAAATATAAGTATGAAGTTAGTAAGTAAAGTGAGTTCTTTTAGTGAATGTTGTGTATGCTTGTCTTGAAACTTGAATGAATAAAATGTTTGTGCTAACAGTAAGTAGAATATATTCTCTTTCTTCTTTTTTTATGAATAATTGAAAAGTATCTGTTCAAAAATCATTTTATGAAAATAATGAAACGGTGAAGGTCAAGAAGAAAGAGACCTTTCAGTGGCACAGCTGTACGTCTCTGGACTTGCTCTGCTAGAAACCAGGCTTTTATAACTATGGTGGGCACAGCACAGACATCCTGTTGTACAGATTTGTGCTTAATTTTAAAGAAACAAACAAAAAGAAAGAAAAAATAAAATATGAAACAAATTTTAGAAAGAAACATCAATAGTGAATGTGAAAACTGTTCCTAAAGAAGCAGAAAATGTGTGAAACTTGGACATTACAGCTGAGACTGAGAAACTAATAATAAAAACTTAAAAAGATGTTTTTAGGAGGAGTTCAAGGAGACGATGGATAGCTAAGTCAACTTTACAAAAGAATGGGTAACAGGAAGTTCAGCTGAGTACTCCATTTGCTTCAAATGAGACAAGGAATTCATTATTTTAAGAAACCAGTCCTCATTGTCAATGGCTTTATAGATGGGGAAACCTTGCAACATGTTGGTTTACTGGTTTTACAGGTATCAATGTGTGACCTGATCTGGTAATTTTAGTTCAAGAATTGTCTCCAGAGAAGAAACCAGTAAATTCCAGCAAGAGGAAAGTTGAAAGATACCGTTATTCTGGGATGCTTCTGTATACAACATGGAGAGTAATGTGTGTTTACTTGATATTGAGAAAGACTATATATTGGGAAAGGTTTTTTTGGGAAATGTACAGGTAAGATTAGACAAGCTTCAAACAAATCATTCTGTGATCAGGAAGTCTTGTATTAATCCAGTGTAGGTTTAATTGCTGGTGATAACATTAAGAACAGTTATTTTACTACAAAGCAGTGAAAAACCAAAATAAAATGGCTCTAATGACCTTTGTGTAGAAGAGAATCTGCTTTTCCTATTGGTTGTGAATATGTCCATCAGCAATGTAAACGTGACCAGCAAAATAATTTTGAAGGCCTGAGAGAGAGGAAAAGGTGATTCTGTGGTGGGTTTAAGAAATGTATTGATAACTCTGTAAATCAAGAGGGTATGAGGTACAGATATTAAATTATTACCTGTAATTATATTTATAACTAGTTAAAAAGTTAAAGCTAGAAAATTCTGAAGTGGACAAATTGGAATGCAGACCATTCATATGTCATAGAGAAAAGTAAATGGGAATTTTTTACTTCTTTTTTTTTTAAATTAAAAAGTTCAAATTTTAAATATATACAATCAATGTATGAATTATAAGCTGCAGTTTTATGCCAAGTTAAATTGGTAATAAATTTGGTTAAGTTTTGAAAGTAACATTTGTAAAAAGCTTGTTCTGTAAGATGCTGGTTAAATCATCTATGTAGCCTTAACCAGTTCAGCAAAGACTTATCCAGCAGTCTTAGGAACCTTTTAGTAATACAAAGATAAGTTACAAGGGGCAGTTCATGAACACTGCAAGTGACACTGACAGGTTGACTAGCAAATCTGATTAGGCACCAGTAGATTGCTACCTACAAAATTTTGCCTGTGTGAATAGTAGTAACAAAAGATTAACTTGTATAGTTTAGATTGAGCTTCAATATTCAAATATTTATGTTTACAATAGTTATTGTAAATGTATGTTACAAACTAATCCACAATAAACATTTTGTACGTCCAGTATCGTGACTCATTTACATCATTTGTTGTAGTTTAAGCTCAGATGTGGTGGAAGTAAAGTTTTATTATTAACAAAAGTTGCTTCTGTGTAACGTAATAAGGTGTGATATGACATGTGATGATTGCGTTAACAACCACATGCACACTGTTGAAAGATGTGACATGCATTTTTATCCACCAATGAAGGTCATAACAAAGAGTCAAGTAATATGCCATTGATTTCTGTGTGTAATGGGATTATGAAAGAGATTCCAGAAAAGTGGATGTGTTTTAATCTGTATCAGAAACCTAGAAATATTCATCTGGAATGAAGTTTAACATAACATTAGATGCGGCCTTAGTGTATGAAACTTCTCCAATGTTTAGGAAATATAAAATCCTAATTAAGTTCGGGTGACACTGATAGTGAGTTTTTGAGAATGCACTTACTCTAAGAAGCAAACAAAAGTAAAAAAAGAACAATTTAGTTCAGTTACATATGTTTGTAACTGGAGAGTTCTCACTTGAATTCCATCTTATAACCTGTGCATAAGGGGTAAAATCAGGCATTGTTTTAAAACTAGAAAGTATTGTCTTGTAAACCAGCAATTACAGTATATATTCATGAACTGGTATATGAGGTCATTTAATACTGTTTTAGATTTCCATTACACAAATTTTGTGGACTTCCAGATGTGTTAGTCATCAAATCTTAACATTGGAATTGTGAATGCAACTAGTCATCAGTTTCAACGTATATATTTCATGATCTTGCCTCATCTGTCTAGCCAGTTAGTTGTCAGTCTTTAAGCTGAAGTTCAGAGGCACAAAGAAAGTACTGTATAGTATATGTGTGCTGTAGTTCACTAGATAAAAAATTAAATATGTCAAAAGTAAATCTTATGCTGACTAAAATTATTTTTGTTTACCTTATTTTAGACAAATTTTCTTTGTTTTTCATTTCAAAACCAACATTTTATCCAATTGAACATATCTGAATGTATTGATGATATTATAATATGTGACAATTGTTGAAACAAAAAGGTAAACATTATTTCTTTTATTATTTATAGTTATGTGTTAGTATTTTGAATGAGTTTTGTAAAAACAAGGAAGTACTTTTATTTTTCTCTAGACAGGTGCAAGTTTCATCATTCAAGACCAAGCTCAGTTTGCCAGTGAACTGCTTCCTCTGTATTTTAAACACAGCAATATGGCTAGTTTCATTCGTCAGCTGAACATGTGTAAGTTCACAACTATATGCTCCTCTGTTAAAGATGGATTCCCAACGGTGTCTGAACTTATGCCACGTTTATCTAAAACTTGAACAATGAATTGTTTTTTTTTCTCATTTAAGTACTTTGTTTACTTTATTGCACTGTAAGTATTTTGACGTTTCTTTTACTTTGTTTGTTTATATTTGCCACATAGTAAATATGCCATTCTGATGCATGTTACTACAACTCAGATCCAGCTTTTCGAATTCATTGTCTCTCAGGGGATGTGAAAGCTATTGTGTTGTGAGTAGTGGAGTCTTGCAGGCAGTCTGGCCCTTATGAAGACCATAATAAACACTGTTTAGTTTCATTTGTACTTTAAGTGTCAACAATGCTTAAATACTTTATAATTATGAAAGCATGACATGGCTTGAGCAGTTCAAGGCTCTACTCTTTGGCTTAGCATCTGCACAATATGCCTTCTCCCAACACATTTCTCTCTCATTATTTACACAATCTGGCAGTTTCTTCTTCCATTGTATATTTACTTTCCACAGTCACTTAGTCTTTTTCTTTTTTTTCCACTGGTTTTCACTCTTTAGCAAGTGTTTCCTTGGCATGTGTGCTTTTATAAATCCATTTCTGCACTAGCTACCACTGTTTTACTATAAGCATTACCAGTTGCAACAGGCTATGTAGAAATTAGATGTTCCACAAGACCATCTCGGAGCTCACCAGGTGGTATTATCATGCTATGCTGGATCATTACTTGTGGACTATCATGAGTAAAGTTAAATGGAATCTTAAAAACCTTGCCAGTCATAAGATTGAATAAATTTAGGTCAGTTTGCTTTTAAAAATTTGGAAACTTTGACTAGGTTTTTACCAGTGGTGGTAGAGAGTCTTTACTACACCTGGTTTTCAGTTGGTGAGGTGGACAGAGGCTTTTTCTCCAAAATGTTAAGAGTGAATTCCTCTGTCCTTGGAGAAAAGGGAGAAGTGTGGGGCCATTCTGTCTAGTAAATATTTATCTTATTTTCCATTTTCCTGTTATATCATTAACTCTAGGTATTATCATCAATATACAATGCAGTGAAATTATTAAATTTAAGAAATGGAAATGTGTACATACCTTTTTAAATGTTCTTAGAATATTTTTGAAACTTCTTTTATTCTTCATGCGTGTAGGTCTGTGTGTTTCTGTCGTGTTCTACAGTTATTATGGGGCTAAGGTTTATGCATTATTTTATTAAAGCTTGTACATGGAAATGATGCCATCTTGTTTAGACATTTCCACAAGTCAAACTATCAAATGAAATGTATCCAATTATAAAACTTTTAAATATGCATTTTAAGATGCAAATAATATATAACTAATTAAAATATAAATGTAAATCCTATATGCAATCTAACTTTGTAATGCTTAATCTGCTCTTTCTATTGGTCATAAGCATGCCATTCAACTTTAAACTGTCACTGTGACCCAGCTTAGACTTTTCAGGTGGGCATGAATGACCTTAGGCTTAGAAATATTAGAATTTCAAGCCCCATTGAGAAATTCTTGGATGGTTTCCAGATATTAACAAAAGACAGGTGGAACTTTAATTTGACCATATTTGCTGACTGTCTATATTATTTTATCACAGTATCATGTTTAGCAACTCATAAAGTTTAGTAACTGTGAGCAAATTACATGACACTAAAAACGGAAGTTGTAATTGCTATTTTAGATATTTCATTTTAAAATAATGGAATAAAACTTTTACAATATAAAACTAAGTTATAAGACACTTGATAAAAGTAATTTCATTATAATACATTCATAATGAAGTGATTTAATTAAAATTTCAATAGCACTCATACACAGGTGTTTAAAAATGGTGTTGATGCTATTGGGTTAATCCCAACCATGAGTATTGAAACCTCTATTGTCTGGTTAGGGCTGGCCTATAGTGATAATCACTTTTGTACAGTTCCACCCTTGATACAGAAACTAAGTTCAGGGTGACCTGTTCTGGATGTAGTGTGGTTCTCCCACTAATATACCAGTTTTGACACACCCATGGTCTATACAGAAGCTCTTACTGGCTCCTCTACATTCACAGTGTGGGATTTTAGCTATAAGTGTCAGTAGAGGTAAGTAAGTTTTGAAAGTTAACATTTTATTAAACTGAAGGTGTTTTTCCTAAAACACAGCAAATCAGATCAAGGACAGCCTCAACTGAGAGATGCTATATAACAATTTTTAATGCTTTAAAGCAATAATATGAACTCTCAATTCCAATGAAGATGAATTTAGAGATGGAAAATAAAACCTTACAAAATTTTTTAACTAATTTGATTTTAAAAGATTATGTGAAAAGCTGATTTAAAAATATATACTAACTAGGTTTGTTGGATGTTGATTTAGTGTTGTTTGCAAGCTTTAAGGTATTGGTAGTATTGTTTTCAATGCCAGTAGGCTTACATATACCACTCATTAAGTCTCAGTTTTCAGTATTTGGTTTATACCTTCTGTTTTTAACAGCAACTTGATATCAAAAATGTTTTAAGTCACATCTGCAATTATTATTTCTACTTGATTCTCTAAGATATTTAAAATAAAGCAACTAGTTTGAAGTAGTGACAGTCTTTCATATAGTTGTCTAAATAATAAAAGTTTCAGAAGATTTAATTGAATTCAGTTTGAATATAATGCAGTTTACATTAGAACTTCAACTACCGATTATGTTTAATTGTGCAACTTAGCGTGATGTGTGTTGGAGATGAAAATATCGTATGTATCTCAGAATAGATGGTGTGGGTATTAACACTTTTGCTGATAAGGAGAGAACAACGTTTCGACCTTCCTAGGTCATCTTTAGGTTAAGAAAGAGAGACCTAACATCCACCTGCAACTCCACCTACAATCCAGTACCCCTTTATACTGTCTCTATTTTACTTTAGTTTATCTAAATTAACCCTTTTGCTATGGACTTAGTATAATATACCTAAGTTCATCTACACATTTTCTCGCGTTAAATATTTGCAATGTAACTTTTGATACAGTGTGTATATTCACAAAATTTGATAGACTTTTAGTAAAGATCACAAGTTTTTTTTTGCACACATATATTCAGATTTTTTAATGAAATATCATAACTAAAGATCTGTTTGTGAAAATAGTCTTTCATTACTAGTCTAAGTGCAAAGTGATTTTATGTTATGATTAAGAAACAATTGTTCATCTCAAAAATCTCAAATAGTATTTGCTTAATCTATAAAACCATCAAAATACATTTAAAACATTTGTTTTTAGTAAGACTATACCTTTTTTATTTTTTAGACTAACTATGGTGTGGTCTGCCACTTGGCCAACCTAAAATAGCTAAAGTCTCATAATGCTATATATTTATTTTTCTATTACAATGACCTCCCAGTCACGCCTACTTAACATTACATAACTTGCATTAAAACTGTGTATGTGCACTCATGTTATGTATCCAATAATATAAAATTGACCTTTAGTCTTCCCTGTCTTGGCTGTGTTTTAGCAGACTAGCATTTTATAACATACACTCACATTTCAATTATTATACGTAATATATGTATATAGATTATTACTATTTAAAAATTAATTATTAACCTTACTTTTCTTAAAATATAAAACAATAAATCTAGAAGTAAAGTAAACAATTCTCTTCTTGCTATGATATTTGAACTTGGTTGCTGCTGAACATAGGTCGTTAAGCCTCTTAAAATTTTGCACATGGAGAATATTAAACAATTTTTTTTAGGTTTTATATCTACAGTTGAATAACTAAAAAAACAAATAACCTCACTGATACTGTAGAATTTTACTACAATTTATTAAGCTTAGTAACTAAGATGTATTTGGATTTAAAAAAAAATTAAACTTTTTGGCAGACTAAACACACAACCTACCTTCATGAAATCTTGGTTTGGGAGAAAGTGGTAGCCTTTTTACAGATTAAAATAGCTGAGAAAACTACAACTGGAACATTCTAATATGTCAATTGATTATTCACATGTCACATTTAATAGTAAGAGTATATAAGGGACCAATTTTAAAAAAATGGAAAACCTTTAACAGGGCCACCATGTTTGATTAGGTACATATGTTGTATTTTGGCAAAATAAAAAGTTATGAGGTTTTTATTTCATATTCTAGCTTGTCAATATTAGTAATTTGAGTTCCTAATTTGTACAAACTTGTAGACTTAGTATTTTGACACCAGAAACATCTAATTTAAATAGTGCTGCAATGAACATACTACACGACTCATTAAAATCTTTCCCCCACTGGGAAAGTCTTTGGATTTACAATGCTAAAATCAGGAGTTTGATTCCCTTTGATGGACTCAGCAGATAGCCTGATGTGGCTTTGCTATAAGAAACACACACACCCATACTAAAATCTATATTTAGGTGTGTTTGTTTTATATGCACTTTTAAATTAAGAAAGTAACTCGTATAAAATAGTTTTAATTATAACTTACAATTTTATTTCAAACTTATTGATATAAATTCATAAAATTGTAGTTCAATAACATTTTGAATACAAGTCAACAAACACGATGACATGACCTTTGACCAGTGACCTGTTAGGAAATACTGCCTCTCATAATACCAATGGTCCTGACATGGCCAGGTGATTAAGGCACTTGACTCGTAATTCGAGGGGCATGGGTTCACATCCCAGTCGCACTAAACATGCTCACCTTTTCAGCCGTGGGGGTGTTATAATGTGATGGTCAGTCCCACTATTCATTGGTAAAAGAGTAGCCCAAGAGCTAGTGGTGGGTGGTGATAATTAGCTGCCTTCCCTCTAGTGTTTTGCTGCTAAATTAGATAATGGTAAAAACATTGGCTTGTACCTGGTTATTTACAGTACTTGATACAGGTTTTAGATTATTTATCATATTTAATCAGTCAAGAAATAAATGGTTAAATGATGTTATTTAACCATCCTAGTTTCAGTTTTGGTTTCATCTTGATTGTTTTGAAATATTTAATTATTAAACTTTCCCACTTCTTTTTAAACACAAGGGATAAAATTTGTTTTATGTCTAGTGAGTAAGAAGTCAGATGAAATAGGAATAATGAATGTGTAAAAGCTGGATTTGGGATCCATCTACATGAGATTATATTACTAGTGATCCATTGCTCAACAGATTGCAGCATCAACTTCATTAGAATGGTTTAATTGTGTATGTGATTGCTTAGAACTAAGAGTTGTTTAAGATTTCAGTACAGGTTTGTATATTTTAAAACAAAAACTATGTTAACCCACTCTTAACTTTGAAAGGTTTTATAGGCTGGGTGGGTGGGTGTTGAATAACTTGAAGCTAATTGCTTGATATAGAATAAGTACATTTAAGCCACTAATGCTTGAAAGAACATTTCTTTTAAAATGTTATTATGATGTATAAATTGTGATATTTGTTTAATTCTCAAATACTTTTTTTTATTAACTTACTTGTGTTGTTAACAGAAGTAGTTTTTTTATAAGGCTAGATTTGATGAGCACCTATTACCAGATTTCAAATATTGATGTTTATAGCAAACATTTGACAGTTGTTCATTTCCCTCATGAGTAAATAACAAACAAGTACAGCTGATAACTGGAATTTAATTTTTTTTATTTATTAAATTGGTTTTGAGACAGTTATGATTGTAGAAGATAACACACTCATTGACTACCAAATACTTCTTGGGTGTGGTAACTTGGAGTTATGAGAACATAATTCAAATTAGATTAATCTAGATAAGATCATTATAAAAAAAACTTGCCTAATATCTTCCACAGATGGCTTCAGAAAACTCAGCAACAATGAATACAGTGGTCAAAAAAGTGAGAGAAGTGAAACAGAGTTTTATCATCAGTATTTTGTAAGAGGTCAAGAGGGTCTTCTGGAGTTTATAAAAAGAAAAGTAAGACAGTGATAAGTATACTGTGTATGTTAATTTTCTTCTACACACTGTAAAGTGTATTGTCATGCAGTTTGTCAAGATTTTAGTACATGTTACAAGTTTGTCGTGCACCAAAAATCAGAGTTTTTAATAAAATATTTCTATAAAAGATTTTTCCATTAATTGCAAAAGGTTTTTTGCTTCAGTCTGAATACAAAGTGAGTTTTTATGCTAGTGTGGAAAGATCTTATTTTTTCATTGTAAAGTTTTCATGTTTCATTTGCATAATATCTAGAATCTTCTAATTGGATATAAAAAAGTTTCTGATGAATCTATTTTGCCTTTTATATTCTCTATCCTAACTTAGTGAAATAAAATTAGCATAACTTTTTTTCTTCTTTTGAATGGATCATTTTGCTTCATTAATGGGTCTTATTTATCTTAACTTCTAGTGTTAACATTTTCAAATCTGTGTAGCTTTATTGTTTTATTTGCTCTAGTTTTTACCCACTTGAACAGCAATCCTCGCATCAAACATCAATAAATTGTAGCAGTTAATCATTAGCGTGTTTTGGAAAAATCATGTAACTGTGCTGCTGCTAGGCCTCACTTTATTACCAAGTTATTTCTTCAAATAAAAATTCTTATAACTTTCAGATAAGCATTTTAGAGCACACAAAATAGACTAAACACTTAAATAATATGTTTCAAACTACTATAATTTAATTGAGCTATAAACAGGTGAAAACAATTAATAACTATTTGGAGCTCAACAGTAAGGATCACTCTGTCAGGAAGAAATTACTAAGAAAATACTTTTAGCTGGAAAATAATTATTTCTATTGATTGTAAAGATACCCATCAAACAAGGACATGTGGTGTAGTTAACTTTGTTCAAAGCTATCATATAATGACAAGAGCTTCACTAATAATTGATAAATTTGGATAAAACAGATCTTTCAATGGAGATGGAGCAGTTCTATTCCTTTTGTTAGGTGTACTGGCAACAAAGATGTGTTATATTATTTGTGGAGTTTACGTTACTGTGCATGAGCAGTTCAGTGATTCTCATAAAACATCCAAGACACTTAACTCAGAAAGCAAGGGTCACATTTTACTACAGTTTTTGAACTTTCAGCTATCATCTTCAGTTGTGCAAACTGTTGATGCGCTTTGTATTGTACTTACTTGCACCAGTCATTTAAAATGTGCTAATTATGCAGATATCATCTGATATTTTAGAGATCTCTTACAGTGAAACTGCTGGATAGTTTGGAAGGTAAAGGTCACATACCTCATTTGGTGCAGTTAATGTTATGATGAATAAACAGCTCTAACTGCAGATGTTTAATGGTAATCATATAATGTAATGCATATATTGTTCCTTAAAATGCCGAGTTTATAAACCTCTAGCTATCATTTGCAGTTATAGAAACTGGTGATGCACTAGACATTAGTTTTCCTAACACCAGCCAGCCTAGCTTTCTGTAATCAAATAGATATTATGCAGTGTAGTGTGTGTGTGTGTGTGTGTCTCATATATATTGTATGTGAAGAACATTTTATGGCTTCTGAAGCAAGGATTGCCACTTTTCCACTATAAGGCGTCAACATAATATTCATCCTATCTGTAGACGAACAAGTAGTTGTCTTAAAATGTAGTCTTAATATTTGTCTGGACAACACTGCCTGGCAGCTCAGAAAGCAAGAATTACTAGAGAGAATGACTATCTTGATTGTATGATGCAAGTGGCATATGCACTGTATAGTAATCGTTGTGTGTTGTCAACAGAAACGCAGAAAGCAAAAGTGCCTAATGAGTAGGGGGCATTATAATGTGCCTGTCAATCCCACTACACATAGGTAAATGAGTAGTGAAAGATTTGGCAGTTGGTTGTATTGACAAACCGTTTTTCCTGTATAATATCACTTCCAAATTAAAGATGGCTAGTAGAGAGAGTCCTTAAGTAGCATTATGAGAAATTCAATCCATATCCAGAAAGCAAAGCTTGCACTTTTTCAGTCAGTGATATTTTAACTATCTAACTGTTTTCGGTTATCTTTGGATTCAGTTCTAAGCATATCAGTTAGGAGGCTGTCATAAAATTAAAATAAACAGATGATAGAAAGTTAACAATTTGGACAAGGAAGCTAGGAAGACAGTTCATGAAAGTCGTCCATTCAGAGAGAAGAAAACCTTTTTTCAGTTTTTCATTTTGCTGTACATTGATGATTTTTAACAGTTAGTAAAAGGGTAGATAAAATAACAGTTAAAATACAAAGCTTTACTGATAAAACTATTCATTTATGTGGTTCTAGAAGTCATGGAAATAAAACACAAAATCACTTTGCGATCATTAATTCAGTAAAGGTGTGAGAAATTCACTTTAGTGAAAATATTTTAAAAAATTGATGTATTGTGTGTAATGCAGTTTTAAGGTTGAGTAAAAGTTTGTAAAATTTTATGAACGTACGTATATTTAGTTATATAAAAGTTATGTATAACATCACAGAAAAGGAGTTGGTCCAGTGGACCAATACTGTAAATGAAAGGTTAAAGCATGCAGAGCATGAATTTCTTTGGTTTTCAGGTAAAGGGATGTTTATATTTTTGAACTATAATGGTTAAACAATGAAAGGCATGATTCTATAAAAAGAAATAGACTATTTCAAGATCAGCTACTAGTTGCACACTAAAAGAATATGGTGAACAAAGTTAAACAGCCTTTCATCAGAAGTAACTCGAATACAGTGGCCTGTTGCACTTAAATTAAAGCCCCCTCTGTTAACTGCTAACAACATAATTCACAAAGTCTGAATATAAAGGACATACAAGAGCTGTGCTTAAAAGGTTCTTTCAAAGCACATATCTAAACAGACGTATATTATTACACTGAACCAACCATATTTACTGAAATGCCTTAAACAACTTCTGGGTGATTTGTTATTATTCTACCAGTGATAGAACCTTTTTAGAATGGTGCAGAGGACAATAAAAAAGGTTTTCTAAGGGATTTATATTGGTTGCAGTTTTAATGTTTAACATTGTAAAATCGAGGAAAGTGTCAAGGTGAACTCTGCATACAATCAGGCTAGTGTGCTGACACTACTGTATTATGAATAAAGACCATCTTTGTTCAGATGAGATGCTAATTAAGTATAACTTCATTAACCCTCTTACAACAGTTTGTGACCCCAAATTGAACTTTATAGTTTCTGTATTATAACTTCTAATATACTTCACAAGCTTTCAGTAACCAACAAGTCTTTTGTAGGCAAAAAAGTCAATTTTAAATGAAGTACTCATAAAAATAATTTCTCTATAAATGTATGGAGTTGGTGTTGGCAGCTCCAAACACCAAGTGTTTTCCTTGTTAAACAAAATACCTTCATATAAAAATTGTCACATTTCTTTGTGTGATTTCTAAAACCTCCTAAATAAATTTCAAACGTTTTTTAAAAATAAAACTTTATCTGTTGTTTTCTCCACTTTAACCCTACATGAGGTTGGCCAATTTGACCAATCTCAAAACTACCATAAAATAATACAAAATTAATTTAAATTACCCCTTTATAGAATAACTTCAGATTGTGACATGAAACTAGTTGTTTCTAAATATTTTAAAACTTTTAACAGTGTACATTTGTTTCCACTTAAATTTAATTTTTTTTTATTGGTCTTTGAACCATGTCTAACTGATATTCCTGCCTTGTAAATTGTAAATCACATGGTGAACACGTAGTTCTCGTTAACCTGTCACTAACTTGAGAGGTTACTCATGAGTACCTTGTACTATTTTGCTTTTATCTAACCTTATCTAACCTACACTGTTTCTAATTATTACATTTCAGCTACTTTGATAACAATGAATAAAAATGCACATAGAAAACAAAATACAGTACATATCTGGGTCTTTTTTCTTTTTTGCTGTTGATTATTGCTGAAAACGTTACTTTTTTCTTATTATAATGGTAATACTGGACTAAATATTTTCTATTTAATTAAATAATGCATCAAAGAACACAAAGTAATGACATGCAAAAAGCAGACAATGCCCTATAACTAACACTTTTTTAGCTTTCTGTGTGACAGAAACCATTAAAACTCAACTAAGCTTGTCAATGAGTTTCCCACAGGAATACAGTTTGAACTGGAAGTTAAATACACAATTTTCTGTACAGAAAACAATGTAACCTAATATGGTAGTTGTGAGACTGAAACTTTGACTTTCTGTTTGATTATAAATAATATAGATTTAAATTCCAGAGAGAATAACTGTCAATTTGTAAAAGAAGGGATGCAACAGGTGGGCACGGCAAGAGGGGTCTGATATTCTATTTTATGGCTCTGTAACTAAATAGAATTAAAACCTATAAAGACTGAAATTTGCCTGAATGGCAACAATATCAGAAATGAGTAATTTATGTTAAATTTTGTATTTCTCAGAGGGATGGTATGTGAATTAAAAGAGGGAATACCTAGAAAGTTAATACCACAATTTTCATACTAAGAGAAATTGAGGATGTTTAAAATATTGTTTTGTAGAACTAAAAACTTAAGTTGTATTATAATTTGAAATATTAACAAATTTTAATACCAAGTTCATTTGTATATTATGATTATAAAGTTTTTCAATAGATTTTGAACTTAATTCAGTAAAACCTTGTGACATGCACAGAAAAGGATGCCTGTATAGAAGGTGTTAAAGCAAACTATCTAGTCATTGTTCAAGTCAACGTATCATTTCCTTTTTAAGATGCAAGTACAAGTGGAAACATTTACTATACTATTTGCAAACACACCACATGAATTACTGGGCACCTCTTATGTGGATTTTTGCAGTTTGGGGTTGTTTAAATGGGTCTTCAGAAGCTCTTGTACACATACTGTTAGTGGTCTTTGGAAAGTGCATAAAGAGGTCTGAGGTAGAATAAATCTCATTGTATGGAACAAAAACTTCCTGCAGTGGAAGTTCCATTACAGAGCAGTAGTTCATAAGTAGGGCTATCACATACTGCAGAGACTCTTCCTTGTATTGGTACCAAAGATAAGTAATGTCATTTTGACATACAAGGCTAACACTTAAAATCATATTTTTGCAGAAATTTACTGTGTGTATTGTATGTCTGTTTTTTTTTTTATACAGCTCTTACCTACATAGCACCTGATACTCAAAAATCTTCACAATGAATTTTATATAATTTCTTAGTGATGTTTCTAACTTTTATATTCTTACTAAAGTTAATGATTGCACTTGAACTAAATTTTTCTATGTTTTTAAACAGTTATTTTGTCTTGTAATATGAATTATTTTTTTTGTGCAGGTCCCATCAGGAAAGACCTCTGAGGAGAAGTATATCGGGCATGGACTCGTACAGGAAGTACTCGGTGAAGTGAAAGCCATTCAAAATAAACAAGAGAATGTTAGTTCCTTGATTACCAGTCTAAAATATCAGAATGAAATGTTATGGAAAGAGATAGCCATACAGAAGCAAAAACACTTAAAGTTGCAGTTGATAGTTGAGAAGGTGAGCTATTTATCCAAGTACGTAAATGTTCAGTTTGACTAATTTTTTGAGCAGCAAACTTGCATACACATCTCTATCCTTTGTAAAAGCCCAACAGGTCCTTTGAAAGACAAGAAATAAGAGTAAACATTCAGTCTGTAATGGACTTTCTTTTTGAAGTTTTTATGATGTAATCTAAAGGTTTTACCTTAAAAGTTTTGTAGATTATTTTAAGGAGTCTGCACTCCACCATCTTTTATCTCTTGAAAACATAGAAAATATCCAAATTTTTTACAAATTATTAAAATATATGAGAGGATTTTAAGTACCATTCATTCTTCAAGAAAATTGTTGTAAGAGAAAGGAAATAAATTGGAAGTGAGAACATGTAGCAGTCATGTTGAGAACTTGAGAAATGTCAAAACAGTTATATCACTTTTTGTTCAGAGCAGCTCATTTTGCAGTAGAGATGTGATCGAGATCTCTACTAACTATTTCTTACATTTAATACATTAGGTTTAATTATCTTGAATTTTGCTTCTCTGGAAAGCTCTATTCTGCATCAAGAAACAAGCAATTTAAAAAAAAAAAGTTAATAAAAATATTACTCTTAATTCAGACTTCAGCACTTGTTCTAAATTTAGGATAAATTAGAAGCTAAATGAGGTGAACCAGAAAAGAGTGGGAAATTTAAATAACAAAATTATCTTTATTCTCTGCATTGTACCTGCATATTTTAGTTATTACAAGAAATAAATCAAAATTTCATTTACAGTATTTGGCTTGAAGAATTTTGTTGTAGTGTGAGTTTTGTTCAAATTCAGATATTTACTACAGTTACTGTAATAATGATATAGGGGTTATAATATAAAATATTGTTACTTCTAAATATATGGGAAAGTTTATTAATTTAGTTTTCTTTTAGACAACTAGGCACACCAAGTAAAATGTATATTGTCTGATAAGCAGGTTGTGATGAGTTATCCACTGATTTCACATTGTTCCCTTTTTTTTTTCAGTTGGTACATTTTCTTGTATCTTTGGTCCACCCGACTCACGATATCAAACCGAAGAGAAAGTTACCATTAATGATAACTAATGAAGAAGAAAAGCCGAGCAGTAGCAAAGTCTCTCGAATGAGTGAAGTTAGTAGAGATACCATTAACTTTAACATAAGGATGGTGAGCATAGGGTTTACTTGTTATTATATTTCTTAAAAATAAAAACAGATTATTATAAATATATAATTATTTATCATCAAGTTGAATTGTATATGTGGTGATAACCTTATAATGCACATATTTTACATCTCTAAAACTGGTAAGGATAGTAAACCTGACTCGGATAGGCCTAATAGGCTCATTAATTTTGAATTACTGAGCAGCAATCAACATATCACAAATGTATTGCTAAGATCTCTCAGCCAGATCTTAGAGCACTTGTTTTTAGGGCATTATTTTTGAAAGCATTGCATGTATGGATTTCTGAGTTATAATGATAGAGGTGATATCATGGCTTATACATTCTTGCAAGCTATGTTCATTCAAAAAGCTGTGAGTTCTGTTATTGTGAATATGCTCAGGTGGAAGCATTCCAATTTGTCTAAACTTTTCAAGTGGTTGATAAGAGTATTTGTGATATTTCAAGAGTTGATACATTAATAATTAGGCTGAATACATTGAAGCTGATACTTGAGATTATTGTGGTTGCTTTTATCACCTTTAAATCATTGAGTACTTAACATGGTAGGATGTTTTACCTGCTAATAGTGATATTATATTTACCAGATACTTAGTGAATGGGTGAATTTGCAGTTAACCATGGAATGGAGAGGACAGCTTTGTTGGTGAATTTTTTGGAGATCATAAATTTATGTGATGTTAATCTTTGAGACCTTCTGTTTCAGTTTCTTCATGTCAGATGAGTGTTTGTTTTTCAGAAGAATGCTTCTGTTACTGTTATGAGGACCCTTGGGTGGCACAGCAGTAACTCTAAGTTCTTATTACAGTACAAATTTGTTTTTGATACCCGTGATAGACAGAGCATAGAGCTCATTATGTGACCTTTGTGCTTAACAACAAATTATCATGACCCCTAGATAGAGAAAAACTGACATTTTCTTAATGTTCTAAAAATCCTTGTAATTTAAATTGATGGCTTAAAGATGACAAAGTTTTTTTTAGCAATTATTCCAGTTGAATATATTGATGGTAATAATGTTTATCAATGTATTTTCAGTCCTCAGAAAATGCTCAGCTCTCGGATGGTTTGACCATACGTGACATCACTGACTCACCAGATTTGGAAGCAATAGCAGAACCTGAGAATGAGCTTACATGGATCACTGAAATATCTTCTCCACATGATGCAAAATCTGTTCCTGAAGAAAGTACAAAAGAGGATGATTGCTGTAACTTGCCAGCTTCAGAATATGTTGAACCTTTATGTGTTTTGGAGGAAACAGATTTCTCGTACGAGTCTTTATGTGAATGTTTTTATAAATGGCTATGTGTCTCTTAAAGCAACAAATATAAGTTTATTTTATATTTCCAGTTTCTTTCAAATAATATAAGCTCTTGATGCATTTTTATCTCAGTTAGAACATGTAGAATTTAAGAAAAAATTCTAATTTCAGAAACATCTTTTTGTACCACTAAGAGCTGTTTATCCTGCATGCAACTGTCACAGAGTTTCCTGTGTATGCTACATTCTACATCAAATTTTCAACCCCACACATATTCATGTCTATTGCACCAGCCTATGGTGTAGCTTTTATAGAAATGTAACCCTTCACCAGTAGGAAAGCAACACAACCACCTTGTGTGGTAATCACCTTGACCACATGATCATAGGTTTTTTTGTTTTTTTTCAGCAATGCCTATGTTAAGATATGTTTTTACTGTGCTTTCTCAGTTTGTAGTCAACTTTATTGACTGCTTTTATTTCTTTAGCACTTAATATGTTGCTCTTGTCCTCTTTGCACTTTTATTTTATCCACCTGAATGCAACTTTGTTTTCTCTAGCCATCACATTAGTACTTTAGACTTTTGTAAGTAATGTGTGCCACATAAAGTTAAAATAAAAAAACCAACATCCTAATGCATTTTCTCCAACTGGCTCAACAGTAATTTGAAAAACTTGGCTGTTTGTGGACCTGACATTAACTTATTATCTGCAATTCCTGTATGTGACAGGTCTTGGATTTCACCCTGTGGTGAAGTATTTTTGATATCATAAGTAACTTTCAAAACCTTATTGAACTTTGAATCCTAGTGTACCAACAAGTTAACTGGATGTGTCCTGCCTTTCATGCCTCAGGTGGTTGATCCCCTTCTGCCTGTTTCTTCTTGTGCTTAGGTCCCTAATCATGTTGTTTCTTTGCCTTTTGTGAACCCTGCCTTCCTTGTAGACAATTTTGGTCAGCTCTTCAATCTCCAACATTTGTTTCTGGTTCTTCATTTCTTGATGACAAATGGGTGTTTCTTCCTTTTAGTTTTTGTAAACTTATAAATCAGGTATGTGATTCACTCTTATTATTTCCTGAACATTAGGGTATTCAATAATGTTGTTATACCCCTTTGCACCACAACTGGTGAATTTTAAAACACTAAAAGAGGTAAATGCAACAACAATTTGAGTGTGGGCTTAACAGCTTTGGTTCAATATGTTCTGAAGAAGAGCATGCAGCTTCTACTGAGTAGTGTCAAAACTAATCTTGTGTTTTCTTTTCTTTTGTTCTGAGTGAGGCTATTCTCTCTACTTACTTTGGTTTGAGGTCTAATTCTACTTGCTCATCTTATAGTTTTTGGTCTTCAGTGTATAAATCAGTATCTCCGACATATAATGTGTAGAGCTGGTAGTACCAGTGGGTGTGTGTGTTGATGGTGACACTATCAAAAGCTGTAGATGGCCAGTGGACTGACATGTGCATAGTCTTTGGGTTTATTTCATTTTGCAACATTTTTATGAACAAAAGTGATTCACAAATGTTAGGGTTAAGATTTATTAAATTACTGATGTACAAGTTTACGATCTTTACAAATAAGTTAATCTTAGTGCTTTGAAGTTAAAGATGCTGTAACTTTCATATTATTTTGTATGTAAATTAGTGGATCTAAATGAAATAATTTAGTTTATTTTTATATTTAGTTCATATTGAAAATATTATTCAAAAAAATGAGCTCCTGCTGTTTATTAACAAGTCACTGAGAGAAAAGATGCTGTTCATGCATGTCTAATACACTTGGTATAACATGTTAATCTAACAGTAGGCAAAGATACAGGCACAATTGCATAAATTGAAATAAAAATAAATAAATTAAGGAAACTAACCTAAGTTTAAATATTTTAGTTTTCTTAAACAACATGTCTTTAGGTAAGTTCCTGCTAAGCTTCAAAGAATTTCATCTGTTAGTTTTATTTTTGGGATGACATTTAACAAGAGCTACATTACATTGTTGTGAGTAGGGACAACTATTGTGCACCTACATTATACAGTTAACTGTTTTTCAGTGATTCCTTTCAGAATTGGTGTTAAGACCAAAACCAATACCAACCTTTAAAAAAGCATGATCCTATTAGATTTGCACTGTATAGTCATTATTTTGTTTACCAAACTAATTTTTCTGCAAATACCCAATTAAAGCCTTTCATTCTGTTTGCTGTTATAAATGTATCTTTCAGTTGGCATACATGGCTATGCTTTTCAATAAAGATAATAAACTATTTATTACAATATAAACATCTAAAATAATAATTTCAAGATTTCCAAAACATTTGTTAATATTTCTATAGTTCCACTTGATTCACGTAGGAATACATGTTACAAAGAAATTTAGAACAATTATTGTGGTAATGCTTTAAATTTTTATTTGTGATATTCAATTGACAGTATGTGTACGAGGGCTGTTAAAAAAAATACGCGGACTGTTTGAATTGCGTGGCTCCAGTTGGTTCCAGGGGAATCTGCTTGGTGTCGCTAGGTTTGCACAGATCAGCTGATTACGACGCCATTTCCCGATTGCAGATATCTTCATTTGTGTATTAGCTACGCGGTTTTAAGTGAAGTGCGATTTTTTCGTTTGGCGGATTTCAGAATGAATGACCTGAAGGAGCAACGACTTGCTGTGAAATTTTGTGTTAAACTTGGAAAATCTGCGACTGAAACTTTTGCTACGCTTAACACGGCTTACGGTGATGTTGCTATGAAGCGTACGGCATGTTTCAAGTAACATGAACGTTTTAAGGATGGTCGACAGTCCATTGAAGATGATGAGCATCCTGGATGTCCTTCCATGTCAACTGGCGACCCACACGTCGACAAAATCAACACCCTGGTGCGGGCAAATCGACGTCTGACTGTCAGGGAGCTTGCTGAAGAGTGTGGGATATCAGTTGGATCTTGTTACGAGATTTTGACCGAAAAATTGAAGATGCACTGCGTTGCTGCTAAATTCAGCCCTCAGAACTCGTGAGTTTTTGGCCAAACACTCGATCACTGTTCTTCCTCATCCCCTACTCACCTGACCTTGCTCCTTGCGATTTTTTCTTGTTCCCCAAACTCAAAAGACCCTTGAAAGGAAGAAGATTTGAGACGATTCCCGAGATTAAGGCAAATGCGACGAAGGAGCTAGAGGACATTACAAAAGAAGCGTACCAGGACTGTTTCAACAAATGGAAACACCGTTGGGATAAGTGTGTGCATTGGGGAGGAGAGTACTTTGAAGGAGTCCCAGACCTGTAACTTCTAAATAAAGTACATTTTGTTTTATGACGTCAGTCCGCGTATTTTTTTAACAGCCCTCGTATATCATGTTTAAATAATCATTATTGACAGTCAACGAATGTGTAACAACTACATCCATTTCAATAAGGTTGAACAATGAAAATGTAATTTAAGTACAATTGACGAGGAATTATATTTTTATTTACATTCAATTAGTAAGAATTAAATACATTTCTTGATAAGGATGTGCAATTAATATATCTATTTGGATAATTAATAATGCAAAGTAATTTCATCATAAACAAATGACTAAAGATTGATGTAAGGCAAATATTTACCAATGACAGAATTCTTATTCATATTGAAATGGATTTAATTGTCAAGTATTAATGATCAATAATGTATATAATTAAGTGTGCACATTATTGATAATGTTTTAAAAGTGTTTTTTTAATTATAAGTTGGGAGAGTATTTATTAAATACTTTACATTATTTTTTAAATATAGAAATTTATGTATTTTTACATCTTTTATTTTAAGTATTTCTTCAGTGTTATCCAAAGCCAGTGAATCGGATGACATTGCTTGTACCTCTGTGATCCAAAACCCCATAACATCACTAGACAACACAGATAACCATTTCATGAGGAGTGTTGCAGACCCAGTAGTTTTGTCTGCTGTTAAAAAAGAACCTGAAAGCTTGGAATCACCTGCAGCAGCTACTAATAGTAGTAGTGATTTTATGCTAGATTTTCCTAATACTACGTTCACAACTGAGGAAAATCTGGCAAGCAACAAAACCTCAATGGTATTGGAACCTAATAGCATGGGGAAAGAAGTGGCACTGACTAACTCTGATTCTGATAAAAATATGTATGTATGTTTTAGGTTTTTCACAAGTCTATTTTCTTTTATTAATATGGATAGACACATTCAAAAACTAAATATTTCATGGAAGTTTCCAATATTGGATAGTTTAAAAGACTACCCTTTTAGTAATGGATAGTTAAGAAGATAGATATTTGGAGAAAATGTGTAGTCAAGAAAATGGGTAATTTGGAGTCATGAATTTTTGATAACCCAGGTATTTAAATTGATAGATTTTTAAGAAGCCATATTTTGGAGTAATAGATAATGTAGTAATTAGGTTTTTTAGAGTAATGGGTTTTAAGAATAGAGGAATTTGTAGTAAGTGGGTTGTTAAGAAGGGTATTTGTTGTAATTGTTAAAAAGCCACATGTGTAGTAGTGAATAGCTAAGAAGCCACATATGTGTAATAATGGACAATTAAAAAGCAACCCATATGTGTATAGTAATGGACAATTAAGTATAGTTAAATATGACAGCTCTCACCACATGTCTTTATGAAATTGTTCTTCAGGCAAAGTTTTATTGACCAACTAGAAGGTATTGAGACTGAATTGGACTGGCTACAACAACACTTATCTAGCAGTTCCTTGAGCCTTGATCAGAGTACCATGTCAGAGGTGAGTAGCTGCTTCACTGTTGTAAATAGCTTGATAAAGCTGTAAATAAAAAAACAAGAACAGTTGTTGAAGTTAGTGTTATTGCCTCATGTCCAGATAACTGTTACAGCTAATGGCAAGTCATGTAAGCTGAATTAGTTTTGTTAAGTTAGGCACATATATACAGGAAAAAAAAAAAAGTTTTGTGGGACACTATTATAATGAGTACCAGTTAACTTAAGCATCAATTTGTGATATCAAAACCATAAATAATACTATTACACTGTGTTGGAAGTAAGCTTTAATCATATAAATAACAATGTGAAGTTTATAAAAACATTCTGAAACTGTTCTGAAGTACCTTTTTTAAGAATTATCTTGTACTGAGGCCATCGGTTGTATTCGCGTCTGACAACATGTCAAGAGTATCATACGATACAGGAACATTCATAAACATTTAAACAGAGAGAATTATGGTTTAGAAGTTTTCCTGATTATTATTATTTTAGTGAAAAGATATAATAGTCCAGTGGACATTTGAGGTAACCTTGCACTGAAGGCCCCACAATGGTTCTCTTTTGATTTTGTATCTCTAAGCTATGTAAAATCAAAAACTGAAGTATACCAAGCTGGTATTCTTGGACACTTTTAAGTAATGGTTGGTTTCCGTGGCAGTCCTTACCCCCATTTTAAGTGTAATTGTATAAACACAAAAGGTCATATCTCAACAACTACAGCTGATATAATGTTTAACAAACTATTTTAGGTTTTTTGGGCACAACAAATCTGCCTGCATTGTTCTGTTTATTAGAGATGTGTTTTATATTTTTATAGCAATGACTGTTGATTTACAGAGTTTCAGCACTTTATCATACCAGCAAACAATATCACACTTGTAAATCTCTTGAACAAGTTCCTTATCCATGATCATTACTCCATTTGCAATGGAGTTGGACTTTTGTTGAGAAGACTTGTGATCATGTTGCAAATCATTATCATTGGTGGTTTCTGGATATTGCTTGGCAGAAACTTGTTTAGATTATTTATTTCAGATGAATTCCTGTTCCAAGACCAATGAACATTGACATCAGAAATGAGCTAGTCAAATGCTGAATTTTTTTTTATGTTGGCTCTTTAGCAGTTGTTCTTATGAAACATGCAAGTTTTATTGATGTTTATAACATAAATTTGGTTTTATAATCCTAGTGACACCTAGCATCTGCTGCATGTAAGTCACTGACTTATCCTCATTCTCTCACTAACACCTCGTGTGTCTTCCGATCCCCACCAACAACGTGTCTAATATGACTTAAGTTTTTTTCTTGTTTCCTAAGGTGTGCTTTTGCAGTGTATGATTATTCAGTTTTTGTGACAGTAAACATTGTACTTAGGGTCATCACAAAAGTTAGTTTCTGTAGATTTTCATTTTCAATATTTCTCGCTTCAGTAATTTCTGTGATTTGTTGAGTATGAATTGAGAATGACTGGATTAGAACAGGCACTAACATTATCAAATACACACTGATTCATGATGTTTGTGTTTTGAAAATATGTTAAAAACATTAAGTTTAGGGTATGGGGGTATACTTACTAATTGCATAAGCTTAAACTAGATCTATGCTTTCAAAAGTTTGAGTTAAAGTTAACATACATGCCATACTCTCTGCTCAATACAAGTTGTTCAACATGTTAGAACAAACAAGATGTTATTTTGAAGACAAAATAAAAACAAGCATCTAATTTTAATTTACAATTCAAGGAAGGTAAAGTAAATACAAGTCAGATATGCACTTTATGTAGTATTATCTGATTACTTATTGCATCTGCTTTACTGTATAAACATGGCAAGTGCACATGAAATAATGTCACTATAAGTGAGATCATTCTTAATGTAAAGTACAAATGTGAGATCTTCAGTGAGAAAAGCAAACTATATTGGCTGTCAAACTGTAGTGAGTCACACATGAGTTAGGAGTACTTCAGTTTTTGATGTAGTTACATATTATGTAATCCTGCATAGCATCATACCAGATGTTTAGTGAAAAGAATGTTAAAGTTGGCTGACCAAAGTACAAAGATTTTTTGTTGTTGTTTTATGTTTAGCTCTATATGCTTTAATAAAATATATGGAATACTTAGGATACTGTGAATATTTTGAACTAGTGATATGAGCTTTTGCTTTACAGATTACTGGTTTTTACTGTGAAATCTGGTAATTTTATCACTGCTCGTTCCTTTTGGCTTTTCTTTGTATGTATGTGGTTTTTGTCTTTATACCAACTACTACAATTTTTTTTCTAGATATTTAACAGTGGGGAAGACTTCATGTTGAGTCCCTTGTCAACAGTAAGTATTTGTATCTGTCATTCAAACTCCATACATTAATATTAACATAAAATGCATCACCTACAATTAATTGTTTGTATTTCCTTATCTTTCCAGTGTACATTACCTACAGTTCTTGAATTGTCTTTGTTAAACTTTGTAAGATGTATGATTTAAAAGTTATAAATTATACTGGATAAGCTTTGTGAAATATATCACTTTAAGAGGTCTTGAGTTGTGCAGCTGTGTAAAACACGTTAACTAGTGTTCATTGTAATTGTATTTTCTCAACTTTGAGCATTTCTAAATCCATCATCACAGAAAAGTAATAAATTGCTTTTCATCAGCTTTACATTATTAACTTTTTTATTATTTAACTAATTTCATACAGCTATATATTTCAGACTCAGATTTGGTTTATAATCAAATTGTGTTCTGTCAAGTAATCATTCAAGCAGTGATTCAGGTGATATTGCAGTGCAGAATGGTGTGGATAATTCATTAATTATTGTATCAACTTATAAATAAAAAGGTTTTAAAAATCTTGAAAAGGAAAACCCAAAAGTAACTTAATTTTGCCAATCACTTAGGGACATTAAAATGTAATTTTTTTTTTTATCCAGTAGAAAGTCATTCAGAAATCCAATAAGATTAGAAGAATTTTTCTTTTCAGTCAAAATCTCTCACAAGTTAATTTAATATCTCTTTTTTTTTAAGTTTTATTAGGTAGAACTTTTTTAAAAAAATGTGGATGAAAAATATTATTACACACTGTATACTTGTAATGCTGGTACAGTAGTGTGTACAAAATCCAGGTAATTGTATTAATGTGTCCATATAAGCCCCATCAGTTTTTCTTCACATTTTGCTACACAACAGTTTCCTTCTGCATTTAGTAACTGATTTCATTATGAGGGTTCTAATTGCATGTGAATCATAAAAACATAGAAATAAAAATACAAAGTTATTCCCACTAAATACTGTTGGAACGTTTATATATTTGACTTAGAAAATGAGTGATTTTTTTCAATCTTATTTTTGTTGGTTCTTTACACTGAGAATTGTAAAAAGCAAAATAATTAAATTATTGAATATGATATAAAATATTCCTAGTTTTTTAAGCTGTTAATGCATTATAAAATTGTGAGTTAAGTGCTTGAAATAGAAGATACCAAACCTATCAAAGTATATTTTCCCTCTGGTCAGTAGTTCAAATTCAGGAACGATGACTAATGGCATAATAAATAGTAGCTTTGCAGTAAATTAAAAACAAACTAACAGTTATTGCAATATGTTAACCATACCAGCAGTGAATGTTATAAAAACAAGTTTGAATTTGCAACTTCAAAAAAACAGAAAAGACATGATTCAGTGGTTAAACTAGAAATAGAAGGTTTTTAAACACAGGTTTCATTGTAAAATAAATGTTAATGTGTATTCACAGCACAGTGTATTCACAAGGTACTTCTGTATAATTCCCAAAGGAAGCTGTTTTTAAACATTTCATGTTCATTATCTTCACACAACCATTCAGTTCCTCTTGTTATAACCTTGTCTTTTCAGTTAATGTAAATCATACTAAATGTTACATTTGCACAGTTTTCAAGGTTGGCTGTATTTTTCAAAGAATATATATGGAAGTATAGATAGACTTACTGCAGTTTCTTTTTCTACAGAACAATTCCAGTATATCTCAGAATTCTTCCAAAGAAAATAATGGTAAGTGAAATACCATCATATATCTTTTCATAGTGAGCTCTTTGTATAATATTATACACAGTTTTTAAAATTAGATTCTAAATAAGTTCAATATATTCTCAAGTTAATTTAGTGTTTGACTGAAGTTACCAGTAGGTGTCTCTGAAGCTCTCTGATTATCTGGAAAAGCATCAAGTGTTATAGAATAGTGAGTACTAGTTAACTTACTTCATTAGTTGTGTAACTGCTGGTTTTATGACTAATACACTTTGTTGTTGTTTTTTTAACAGGGTAAATTATATTCAAATTTTTTTATGAATTTTACGTAAATAAGCGAAGTAGTTTTTCATTAATACATGTGCCAAAACAATAAAAAAAAAAAATAAATATCAGAATGAAAAATACGAAAACATAGAATTGCAAAAAAATGATCATAAAAGAATTATGATTAACATAGCTTTCTAAAGGACAATGATAGTAAATAATAGCTTTGTAACCAGTTTAGAAAATTTAATTTGGTATGCACAGTGAAAACAAAACAACCAATAATATTGAACAGAAGTTAGCTTGTTTTTCTACTACTCCAACCATATAAACCAGACTGTATAAAATTGGAAACAATAATGAATTAATTGGCTCTGGTTTTGGTTTTTAACCAGCATAACTTGTAAACAGATTGAAAACTTTATTATTGATTTTGTTTGAATTCATTTTTGATGATTTGTAAAAGGGGTACATTTTCTCTGATTAAACCTGTATAAGACAGTAAATGAATAGCAGTGTTAATGAGTGAACAAGCTTAAACAGTTTTACAGAGTTAATTTTTTTTTTTCTCCTTACTTTAGGCAACAAAATGATTCAATATGATGACTTGGACTTTAATGTTCCAGATGTAAATAATTCTTCTACTGGCACCACCTTAATTTTGTCGACTGATAAACCAGTTGATGAAGTGAAGTCAACAGATCCAAACAAGTGTACCACCACTTCAATATTAGATTTGAATTCTATTTTATGTAACAAAGAGCATTCTGATTTAGATAGTGAGATGTTACTTTCTAATATTTTGGAACTATCTGCCACAGAATCCAAGAGTTGATACCATAAGTTATGTAATAGTGAAAAAAGAAGGTGGTTCAACTTGTAGTATATTCCTTTGTAAAACAAATTGTTTTATCTGCTGTGAATAACAAACTATAAATTAGGTGTAACAGAACTGATAATTAACACGTTTGCTTAAATTAAAATGTTGCATTAATGTAAGAGGTAAGATGTCAAGTGCTATTAAAAGTAAAACATAACATAAATGTTTCAGTTAATAAGCTCCATCAATATGTTGTCTTGTCACAAGTGCTTTTATGTAAATTCAAGCCTTGTTAAGTAGAAGAAAATTCACTATTTAATAGTGTGAACTGATTAGCTCAGAAAAAGCTGGAAATCAAACCATTGATATGACTTTGTTGTTAAAGTGTGTGCCATAAAACACCACAAATCTGATCATTGGTGAAGTTAGCTCCTAAATACTTTGATTCAGGATTAGCCACATATCATTATCCCCTTTGATCTTGTGTTGCTCTTCTAAGTCCAATTTGTAAACTGCAAATAGATTATTAATGCACACACACGATGTAGCCTTTACAGATCCAGTTATTACATCTATGAACCGATGGTTCATACAAATTCAGAATTCGAAGTAGTCCTAAGCTCTTCTTGACATCAGACTATTATAAATAAATTACCCTCTCTAGTGAACAAAACTATAGGTTGCAGTAATATATTTTTAATGTTACCTTAATTGTTCCTGTTATTTAAATGTTTATAAGTAAGAAGAGGGTTAGAATTATCAAATGACAGAATATAACCACTATATATATAATGTATATAGAGCTGTGGTATTTAAGGGGAACTTTTTTTTTTCCCTTTTAACATGAATAAAAGGTGATAAAGACATCTTAGATAACTTAACCAAATTGTTAGTTCATATGGTAATTTTGTTTTGACAGAAACTGGAAATAAAGAAAATACAACTACAAGTTTTTTTTTTTTTTGTTATACTTTAATGTTTAATGGTATGTAAGTATTGACAAACACTTTGGTATAATTATTAGCATTTTAATAATGTTGCAAAGAAAAGTTTATGGAAATAATAATGCAGTCTAAGCAAAACAAGGAACATATATATTCCATTCATAACCTGAAATTGAAAGCTATGCTTTACTACTGTATAAAGAACAGTTCTGTAAAATCTGGTACCTGGAGCAAAGCCAGCAAGTATTGTTTGCAATTTTTTAAATCTTAACCTCAGCTGGTAAATATTTCAATACATATAGTCTGCTTTAAGAATTTCAGTGATGTTATTTGTTGTGTAGTAAAGTTGAAGATGTGTTCAGTCATTGAAACAGTAGTGTTATGTTGTATTGCTAACAATTTCAGATCTACTTATGGTTAAAAAGTGATATTTTTATTCTTCATGAAGTAAGGAAATTTAAATATATTTTGATTAACTCCAGTAAAAGGCAGCATGAAATGTATATAATGGTTGTATATATTTTAAATTGATATTTACAATAAATGCTACAGAAGTGCATGGTTACAATTATACTAGACACACAGCCAGTATTTGTACTGACATTATCACAAGGTTTAAATGAAACGGTTAAGTTTGTTCTTATGTGTATACATAAGTGGATAGTACTGCACTCTGTGTGATAAAGGTTGAAGAGTGTAAACAAATACAAATGTTTCGACAAATTGGGAGGATGTGTTCAAACTTTGATTTAAACAACGGTAACAAAAAGTAGGCCCAGGAAGAGACTATTTATTTTATGATGGACATCATGTTATTACAAACCACAAGAGTTCATATAATACAAATCATTAGATCTTAAGTAACAAACAAAGGTAATTACAAAATTATGATAATCCTTGCTGTTCTCTGTGCAGACAAGTACACTCTGGACTAATTTTCTAATTAGGGAACTAATCTTATAAATCACCTGGGAAAGTATTTGTCAATAATTTAAGTCTGTATTAATTACATTTTCTGTCATAAATGGCATTAAGTGTGCATTTTCTTGCTGAAGAAGACTATATGTGGATGAGCTTCCAGTTAGCAGTTTCTAATTACAAGTTCAATTCAATGCAGTAACTGTTGGTTAACTCCCCATCATATATGTTAATAATAAGGTAAAAAAATTTCTATAAGGTAGTTTTCGAAGAAAGATTTTTTGTGTATTCCAAATTATGTTGTTTGAACTGAAATAAATTATATAAAGGAAGTTGCTGCTTCATTTGCATTGAACAAGTGTTTTTGTAAATACAGAATGCATTGTTATTGCAACCTTTGTTTAAAAGCTTTGCTGTCATGCACTCTTATAATAAAAGTCCACTTGGTTTATTTTTAACATTTCCATAACACTTTAGCTTTGGAACTAACAATTACTTTATGAACACTATAGTTCTGAGTAGTAAGGTAACAGGTGCTAAGAGAATAGACGATTAAATAAAAAATAAGTACATTCGTATTTTTCATAACTTCAATTACAACACATTCTCACCAGACAAACCAGTCTAAATGAACACCCAGCTGTGACTGGCTTACAAAATGTCACGAATTTTGTTTTACTTTTGAATTAGGACTCACTTAAGCATATTCAGTTTGTGAAGAAAAAAAACGTTAGCATTGTCTAAGGTGCTCAATTTTAATCAAAAACAAAACTATTCAATAGCAAACACCACATTAATTACAACATGTACTATTCACAAGTTCCTCCTAAACTAAGTTTATCTCTTTTTATACCTCGCTAGTGAAATTCTATTAAATAACTACAGAAGAGAGTGAGGTTCAAATATCAGTTTAATTTACTAGACTTAATATCTATGACCTGTATCCTTTAAGATTTGGTAAAAATATTTGCATATACAAAAGCTTATTCAATTAGCATGATAATGAAATCAGTTGATATTTGTTCTACTTTCACCAACAGTTAATTGGTCCCTGGTTTACACAAAACAGTCAGATTTGGTATAAATTTTGATCCACGTTCACATACAGTAAAACATTGCATAACAAACACATTAATAAAGTATTGTATTAAATAACACCATAACCTGTATAAATTTGAATCTCCATCACCCAGTACAAGTTTCCTAACTTTCACCATATTACTTGAGGATTTATATATAGTCTACAAGCAAAGAATTCACCTGTTTAAAGAAATAAAATGTATTATAAGTACAATAATTAACTGAACATCTGTACAATTTATTGGTCATTTTATCATGAAAACGAGTTAGTACTCCATTAGTTTATTCTAACACACCACAGTCTACTAACAGCCCACAAATGTTGTATTTCATGATCTTACCTACAGTCTGAAGGGAAAAATGCAACATATTGACTGTTTTTTTTCTGACCAGTCGTGGTCAAATACTTGTGAGCAAGTTATGTCACATGGTTTTTCATGCCACAGACTAACCATTATATCAGTAGGATAGGTTGAGGTATAGCTTTTGGTAATATCAACATATTTTGGACTAACATAAAGCAACTTCCTAATAAATCTTTGTCCTTTATGATGGTACCTATCAAGGTACTACTGACATTATTCAAACCTTTTTCACTTCTACAGAACAGTTTAATTTTTTGCATAGATACAACCATTTGAATATTTATTTTAAATCTTAAAATTAACCTTGCTCTTTTGATGATTTTATTAAACACTGCTCTTCAAATATTTACATGGAAAAAACCTAAATCTCTGTGCCTCTTGAACCAAATAATTTTTACAAAATCAAGAAAAAGGACAGTCAAATTCAGTTTTCTATCAAAGGTAACGTATGACAATAATTTAAAATTATTTCCTTTTTTCATTTAGCAGTTACTAAAGTACATGTAAATGTAGCTTTTTTAATGGATGGAATACTAAACAGATTAGAATATTTACAATAATCTGACATTATAACTTGCACTGCCACAAAAACTGCAAATACAATATTTATACCCACAACACAATATTTTAAATATAAAATAATCTGCTACAAAGATTTCGTTTTCTTGGGTTTAAGAGCTTGTTTTAACAAGACTTGGTTTTGTGAAATAAATTACCTGTTTTTAAACATGACCACAAGACTAGTGCTAACATGAAAAACAAATACACACCTTCTTTAATTTCTTTTTTTTTTGGTGCTTAAAAAGCAGAAAATAATGGTCTTCTGCTTATGTTTTTTAATAAGCATTTCCATATAGAAAATACTGTAATCCTTGTATGCTAAGCAACTTACTGATAGAGTATTAGTTGATTGCGTGAGGTACGCTCAAATAACAATATATTGGGATACACAAATTCCAGTTCTGAAACAAACAAGAACAATCATTTTGGTAAGCTGAATGGTATTTGATTTATTATTCAAGTCCTATATCTTTGTTATTTCTCACCAACTGCTGATTGCTTACTTTATTATTATTTGTATATTACTATTATTATGAAGTCATTCAGTGTAACTTTTACACTTTAATTTGAAACTATAACACTGTTTTTCTCTTCTGTACTGGAGCAGTTTACTCAATAAATGTTGATACTGAATATCACACAAATATCAACCTGCATGTTTTAAATTTAAATGACAGAAGTACAACAAAAAAAGTATTTTAATTGTTAATTGTTCCTTGTAACTCTAAGGTGCTCAAATATTGTGTAACTTGTTCAGTATTCTATAAGCTGACTGTTATTACACTTTCAAATATTACACTGATTTTCTCATGGTTAGTTTTAAAACATTTGGTTGTGTTTCAGCTACTATGTACAGAATGTTTCATCTGTTTGCTTCGATAGACTACCACTTGCAGCAGTATGGCAATGTCGATTGACACCTGAAGAATTCCACATATCCAAAACTGAATGGGAGAGTTGCGAAGGATAAAGTAACAAGTCTTGAATATATCTCCCATTGTCCACATGATCACCATTGTCTTGCTATAAAAACAAGTGAACTCAATATGTTACAATTAATTCAGAAAACAATGTTTAATAATTATCTGGGAAACATAAGACTACAATCAAACTAATTAAATCTACTGGTGTATATTTACACTACCTAGGTATTTCCTCAATAGTTTCTTTATATTTGTATAAAAACACAGCTTTAAACAGACACTATTATTCCAAGATAGTATGCTGTTATCAAAACATTATAAGGGTTTGAAATAAGTGGTTTCTGGTTGATTGAGACAACCTGAAATGTTACTAGACAACTCAAATGCACTACTAAGTTGTCTATAAATCAACCACATGGTCTGAGCCCATGGCAATCTAGGAACCTATCTCGTAATGCCACATTCAGAGTACTACATAAATTACATGTTGTAAGTCTGTGTGTACCAGGTTCTGATTTCTGCAGAGATGTAATTATCAAGGCTACACAGACTATTTATTAATAACAGTTTCTTGTAACATCTGGCAAACCTGTCACAATTTATGACCAATAACATATCACCACTATGCTAATGCCACGTTCATTTCCACCACTTATATTTTGCATGTTTAGGTGCATTAGGTTTGATGCCATTTTTGATGCAAGTTGTAGATCACAAATGGCTGATCAAGTTTCTCTCTACCCTTTTTTTAACTAACTTTGTATTAAAGATGAGCAATCAAAACAATGTAGGTATGAAGTCCTCGAATTGAGAAACCAATTACAAACACTATCAAAACAAGTGCAACAGAATGTTTGAAAGTTCCTGGTAGAATGACTCTCTGTCTTGGGAAGACAGTCATGTTCTATTCATGAAGTTTCTTGATAAAGTGATTTTCTATCACCTGAAGTACTTCATAGTTTGATATTTGATTTAGGATAATGTAACACTTAGTTCATAATTTTTATTAGTCAACTAATTTGGTCATTCACATGTGAACAACTATAGTTTTTGTGAACAATCATAATTGGACCTAGGGTAGTTCACCAGACAACCCAGTCTATAAGTATTATTTTAGATATTGCTTAGTGTTCTTAAAAACAGTAAGTTTTAAAAGGATCCTTTAGACATTCTTTGACCATACTGTCAGAAATATACCCACAATATCACAAACTTTGCACTGAAAGTTTATGCAACTCTTGTATGAGTCAACATTTTTTTTTATAATGTTAAATAACTCATCTAAAAAAAACAACAAACCATGCTCCAGGCCTGTACCATTTTAAATTTTATTTAAATTAAACAGAGTAAATACTAACTAAGTATATCTCAGATGATGAAATAAAGCCAAAAACCAAAAGTAAGTTGTACATGGTGCTTTAAAGCTATTGTAAAACATTTCAGCTGTTTGAAGGTTATATTAAAATATTCTGTCTGGAAAGTGCAATATTTTCACAAATTCAAGTGTTAGTTACTCTAGGTGTACACAAAAATGTAAAAACCAAATTCCTATTGTTTGAAAGTTCTTTCCCCTAAAATTTGATATATTAATGGTTGCCAGGACAATACTTTTATCAGGTTTAATCTGTCTCCCCCAAAAAAAAACACAGCACGTATATGCACTTCAAAGGAACAATTAATTGTTAATTTATGTGATACATACAAACTGAGCACAGGTGCAAGAATTAGTTATTGAAAATCACCAAGTGTTTATCATTGCTATCATATAACACCAAATGTGCCTCAAAAATAATACTTTCGAAATATTTAGTGACCCAACCATCGATAAATTTACACATACTCAGTGAAAAAGTTGCATTTTAACACCTTAAAAAGTCACAGTAAATATAAAACTTTGCACATGCCTTCATCTTTAAGTTCCTGTGAAACAACAGTAATTCATAATACAGAAATTGCTGTAAATTTTAATAAACTTTAAAATAATTTAGATTAACTAAACTAGTTTTTTAAAAACAACATGCAATTTATGTATACAAATAACCCCCTCCTTTCTTTTCTTCATAGCTTTAATACTCTGAATTTTAAGTGGATATTTATAAAACATTTATAATGTATTGGCCTAAAAAGATATGAACTGTAATCATTGATGGTTATCATAAATATCACCAATGCATTATATGAACCCATAAAACATTCAGGTTCAAAACCATACAGATCACTAAACATTTGCAGATATACACAGGTCTACTTATTTAAAGCACTCAGTGAATTTAATGATTTTTGTTGCACATGAGTTTATTATTTCTTACTTACAATCTATTTATCTATTCATGTACATCCACAGTAAATTATCATAACCTGAGTCTCAGGGTCCATGGTTTTACTGAAAGTAGACCCCATTATCTTTTCAATTTTTATAAAAATTTCAGTTCTACATGCACCAAAAATGTATTTAGACTTTTGTTAACAACTGATACCAATGTAGCATTTTACTGGTCTTTTTAAACTATTATGCAACAATAATGCAAAGATTACTAAATATCATATAACCAGCATTATCAAAAAGTATTATTCATAGGCTGAGCCAAATTTTTTAAGAATTTTATCATTCTGAAAAATGATTTCTTAATCTACACTTCAATGTAAAAGATTTTCAAAAGACGGAAATTTTGTATACATAAACTTACCTCATGCCAAAAGTAGATTTATTTTGAAAGTTTCTTAAAAACTGGGGAGCTCCAAGCATTGCTTCCATCAGTAATGCTAAAAATCCAATGACTTCTATGACTAAGGAGATGTCTATAAATATGTACACAATTGCTCCAACTACTAGAGTGAATGTTACAAGAAACTCAACGTAACTCAAAAAATCTGTCCACTTCCAGAAGAACCGAGGATCAAAATCTGTTAGATCGAAAGATTTTGTTACAGAACAACAAATGAAAACTAAATCTCCTTTCTGTACAAATTATTTTCTTTACTCATACTAAATACTGAACCACCATATGTCTAGCTGAAATATTGTAACAACAGAACTCTTGGTGACACTTCTTTGTAGAATTGAGGCAACTGCCTGCCGTGGAGACAAGTGTGGAGAATGACGTTTTGAAAGTCTTTCGCTATTTGTCTTTGACTTGAAGACAAATAGCGAAGACTTTAGAAATGCCATACTTTACACTTGTGTCTCCATGACAGGCAGCTGCCGTCAATTCTACAAAGTGTCATCGTGAATATTCTGCCAAAACAATCTATCAAAGAATAAATCTCTTATTATGTTCTATAGTACAACTTATGATTACATTTTTTACAAAATAATAAACACTTTAAACAAAACTGTAATAATGTTTGCTTAATATATATATATATTACAGGAATATATGTACATGAAACAACAAAAGCCCTACTTTAAATAATTTAAACCTTTAAACTATTTCAATTGTTTGTATAAAAACTTTAAGTATATTAAAGTTGAGAATCCTTCCAAAGTTTATGTTTAATCCTAACTGCAATCTGGCATATGCAAGTTCTTTTGAATTTCTTTAATGAAAAGTATTATGTCTGGAGAAAGAAAAGAAAATTAATATTCTGTACTTTAATGACATACAGTTGCAGACCCAGTATCACTCCTGTCAAACTTGTTCTGAAATATCATCCACCAAGTATGTAGAGTTTATATAACATTCATAATAGTTTTCAAAGGTTAGTTTAGGGTCTGAACAACATTGATAATAGTTTTCAGACATTAGTTTAGAGTTTAAACAACATTGATAATAGTTTTGAGAGATTAGTTTAGGGTCTAAAAACATTCATACTAGTTTTCAGAGGTTAGTTTAGGGTTTAAACAATATTCATAATAGTTTTGAGAGATTAGTTTAGGATCCAAACAACATTCATAATAGTTTTTAGAAGTTATTTTAGGTTCTAAACAACATTCATAATATTTTTTTGAAATTTTCTAACATTTATTATTTGTCTCTGAATTAGTAAACTTGTCACTTTCAGCAAATATAGCCATATTGTTAAAGAAAACATAAGTAGAAAGTATTTCTTCTGTTCACTTTAATTAGTTTTTGTGATCATATGGAGTTATGAGGTAAATCAGGTGAGCTTGTGCTAAGTTATAACTCATTGCATTCATGATGCTCTGCACAGAAAACAGTTGTTTAGACATAAATGGATTTTCTAAAGTCTCATAATTTATGAGTGATTCAATCACAACTTACAGAAATGTCAAAAGTTGAAAATATAAAAAAATATATGAATACTTTTTAAGTTCAAATAAATGTATGCTGGTTAAAACAAAATGGTGGTAGATTAAACCACTCTCTCAGTCAATGCAATATTTTCAAAAACAAAACAGTCTGAGCTGTTTAATATGAAAGGAGCAATGAAGTAACATCTCTATGCAAAATAAACTAAATCTTCATTATAACTAATATGACAGTCATTATTAAAAGCAATTAAAATTGAAAAAAAGGATGCATAAAGGTAAGTTTGAATAACCATAAAATAACCAGTTTTATTAAACATGCAGAGAATAAAATGAGTGTTCAAGTAGAGAAAAGTGCATAATATCTTACTCTAATACAGCACTAACAGCACAAACAATAACTTAAAAGTCAGTGTCAACAAGAATATTTCATGGTGAACTTTATATCAACCAAAAAAATTTCAGCTTTCACAGAAATAACCTAATGATTTTCAAACAATATAAACTTAATGATGCCTTGATGTAAATTATGTATTCTCAAGATGGCTGGTATGGGTATTAAAATGTTAATTAAAATAATGTACAGAACAAAGTTTGAACCTTCTTGAGTCATCTTCTAGTAAGGGCAGAAAGTGAAGGATCACAAAGAGAATTGAGAGAAGAAGCCAGCTTAAGAGTCAGAAACATGTTCCCCTGAATGAAACAGAACAAGCTATATTACAACAAAGAGCTTACACCAGACTCAGAAGCCTATTAGGATTCAGCTGAAGGTAAAGATAAGAAAGAGAAGAAAAATAAAAACAGGAGAAAGAAGGAACCACCCTTCTGAGCTGTCAAAGTCTTTGAGAGAAAGGAACAATTCCGATAAAGGAGGATGTAGATATGGTGACAATGGCAAACAAATTGGACCTATGATGTCCAAAGCCTAAGAGAAAGAAATAGGTTTTAAGGGAATGATGAAACATGGAACACAAGGAAAGTGGTTCAAAAGAAGATAAAGTAAAGAAATGTAGGACCACATCAGCTTCACTGTGATGGGTCACAGGTCATGTCATTGCATCTGTTGACTTGCATTCAACATTTTATTGAACTACTATTTTATAAATTGATATCAGTAAGTTTGGAATAAAATTACAGATTATATTTCAAATTTTTGCATTACATATTAGTTAATTTCTTAATTTAAAAGTAAATACTGAAAGAACATATCTAAATTTCAAATTTTGTGCCATGTAGTACATCAAATGGAGTGTTGGTTCAAATTATATGTTTATGATGTCCAAATACAAAGTCTATAGCTTTGTAAAAATTATGAACTCAAATTACCAGTATTTACAAGCTAGAATGAAAAATAAGAACCTCCTATCTGTTTCATATGCTGCTATTGTTCATGTTATGAAAAACACAGTAGTTCTGCCCAACTATTTTAATTTATAAACACTTGTTTATGTACACACACTTCTACGTTATGAATAACCAATCATAAGCTCAGAATGGTTTTCTCAAACATTTTGAAATATTACAACTCTTTCGTTCTTTCCAAGATTTGAAGCTGATAAGTTGAGTCTTTAGTAAGTTTGATATTTTTGTATATATTTTTTGACCCAATACATCTTAGTTACTAAGTCTGATAAACTTTAGTGAAATTATAGTGTTCATGTAGTAATTTATTAATTTTGGTTATTTCAAATACATACATAAAACTTAAAAATTATTTCATTTCTCATCCTCTACTTGTAAAATTTGGTAGGTTTAGTAACTTATGGCAAGCAGAATAAAAGTACAAATTTCATAACTAGAACTTGTAAATAATAATAATGTACATACATATATAATATGTTATAAATGAAATGTAACTGTTGTTTACAGTCAAAGCAGGTTATTTTGTAAAGGCTAGTTTTAGATTCTTGAATATTGTAACATGAATGCAATTGCACCTCATCAGTGCAACTTCTGTAATGTTAGCCAGATGGGACTGAAAAGTCAATATAATAAAGATAATAAATAGATATTAATGTATAATGTCATTAGGTTTAAGCTATTTAGGCTAAATGTTTGTGCTTTCATGTTTTAATTTGTAGTCAATTCAAGAATGAAAAAAAGCATAATTTGTATTTATTTCACGATGTTTTTATGGAGGTTACGAGGTTAATCAAATTCCCAAACCCCTTATAGTTAGGGTAAATAAAATAAAAAGTGTCATTGAAAACAAATGTTTGAAATGTATTTCGGAGGTATTTGATATTTGTGGGATGAAGAACAATCTTTTAATCATAACATGAAAACCACTTCTCACCAGGTCTAGTACTGAAACACACTTAATATTTTCACAAACAAATACGTAATTAAAAATAAGATTTTCTGTGTACAAAGAACTTAACTTGTTTATGTTATACCGAGCCCACTGTGAACAGGTTGATGTCCCATCAGAAGGGTAGGTTGCATGGGGAGACAATGTATTTGGAAATAACCCACTAGCATGGTTAGAACAGGGGAAGAAAAAAAGCTATACAATATATTGGTAAAAATGAAAGATATCGCATAAAACTGCCTGATATGTGGAAAGCAAGGAGACCATAGACCCACATTTGAAGAGCTAGGCGAGAAATTCTGCCACACAAGCCACAACAGGTTTGCCTGCAGGAAACCTCCTGGTATTATATCAATTATGGATGACAGAAAGATGGAACCAGCTAACAAAAATGTAAACTGAAGTGTGAAACCACATATTCTAGCAAAGGTCCAGACAAAATTCAGGTACAAAGACACAGGATTTGAATGTTGGGATGTAGGACATGTGACCAAGGTTGATGAAGAAGGGAGGAAAAAAGTGGAAGAGAGACCAGAAGGGAGAAGAGCAGTCAACCGAACTGTGAAAACCAACATTGGGCTGGCCAATAAGAAACAATCAAAAGGACTTGACAAGGAAAGAAGTGGATGCGACAAATCAACTAGAAACAATCAGATGGGTTGGCAAACTTATAGATAGTTTTATGGCCAAACCTGAATGAAGACATCAACTGTCAGAGTCTGTGGATGAGATACAGAGGACCAAAGGAGAAGTAACTTGGTGGTGAGGTTCATAACAAAGGTATTTATACAAGAAGAACCCCCACTGAAGGCAAAGATCCCTGAAAATGAGGGGAACTAATGCCCACTCCATGATATATATCTGGTCAGGAAAGACATCCCAAGACCAGATTGAAAGCACCTAGCATGATGCACAATAAGGTGAATGTGATGTGCATGCGGGCCGAGTATAAGAGATAAAACACTTGAAAACAGAGATCCCTGGAATGGGTGTCTGCTTGATAGTTAATATGTGCCACTGCCATAGAGTTGTCCAAATGAACCATCACCATAGAATATGTCAGGCAAGAAGAAGGAAGTAATGCAACACCAAACATATAGGTAGAAGTTTCAGAACATTGATATGCAAAGTGCTTTAGTCCACAGACCAATGGCCCAAAGCTTCCAGGTGATTAATCCATGCTCTCCATTCATGAAGGAATGTATTTGCAAAAACATGTAGATCAGAACACAGAGAAGGAAGTGGCATGCCTGCTAATATATGGGCCTTATTCAACCACCAAAGCTGATTATCTCTCAGGGAAGGAGGAAATAGGATTCAGAGTAAAGTTTCATCATTCATGATGCATCAACTGAAGGGATCACATATGGGCACAACCAAAGGGGACTAGTGGCATTACTAAAGACCACATTCCCAAAAGTGATAAAAACCTTATGAGCAGTAAGTGACAGAGCTGAGAGAGTGTGGCAAACCAAGATTTCCATTGAATAAAGTTGTAAAGGAGTAAGCAAGGCTTAACTAATGTGTGTATTAAAAAAGAACCCTAAATGGACAAGACATTGAGTTGGTGTAGTTTGATTAACCAACCAACTTGAACCACTATACAAAGGAGCTGCTAAGTATGACTGTCCAATTCCTGTTTGGAACAAGCCAGAAGAATTCAGTCATCCATGCAATAATTAAATCACAACCCCAAAGCATGGAAATTTCTGAGCAAAAGTCTAGACTCTTTGACAAAACACAAAAGGAGCTTAGAGAAGTCTGAAGAGGAGGGTCTGAAATTGATAAATTGAAGATAAAGATAATATTGGTATATTTTGGTAAGCCTTGTTGACATGCATTTTTGTCATCCACAATTCTGGAGAAAATACTCATTTCAGGACAAGACGACTTTATGGTGAACTTGGACAGTGAGCAATATGAAGCAGTTGAGGTGAGATAAATCCATTATCAGCCACCAATCAATCCCAAATTCCTGGGGTACAATGAAAAGTTTGTATCAAAAACCCCTGGAAGGATGTGGAATAGGTTTGATTCCCCTCTGCAAAAGTAATTCCCAAACCACATCTGACAGATGCTGGCTGGTCACAGGATCTTAAGGAAGAGCAAAGGGACTTGAGTTGGGAAAGAAACTGGACAGCAAATCCCTCTGATAGAACCTGAAGCACCTTTAAATTATTGACAATGGGATGCCAGCAATGAAGAAATTCAAACAGTTAAGATCCTACTGCAATGGAACCAAATAGATAGATACTGGTACTGATGGTGACAGGAAGTGTGTAATTGAGGAAGGTGATAAGAAGTATCCTGAATAGAAGGGATGGGTAAGAGATGAGAAAAGGGAAAATGGGAATTACAGGTATATGAAGCTTTGACTGAGACAAACAGGCTACAATATTGATAATGGTGAATTTTTGGTAAACCAATGTCAACTGAGACATGATAGTTTCTGGGACTGTATCAAAGATGTAATGTCTCAGAAATGGAGCCATTTGTGAATCCCTAAGATATATTGAGAATAAATGGGGCCTAGCTAATATAGCATTATGAAACCACAAATGTAATGCCAGGGTTGAAGACAACATGTTGGCTAAAGTGGAGTAGAGAAAACTCCTCAAGATTCCTGTGGAAAATTTTATATAAGAAAGATATGGAAGAAAAATATCCAAGGAGGGTGTTAAAGGGAAGATGCAAGTGAGAATATTGGGCATGGGTAAAGCTACCATTTGATTTGAGAGATAACCCTCAATTAGGGAATAAAATCCTAATAATTGCTGTTAAAAAAACAACAACAGATAGCCAGCACAATGGTAGGAAAGGATGAACTGACCAGAAGTCCTTATGGGGTATAGCATGATAATCCCCTAACTTACCTGTAAGGCAAAGTTATCAGTAAGAACCCAAATACCAGGAGGAGGAGGAAAAACCCAAAAGGATTGAGAAGACTGTTCCTGCAACAAGGAAGAACAAGGTATACAAGAAACAAAGGAAAGGGATAAGACGTCACAAACCTGAGACACAATATCCATAAAGACCAAATTAGGCCTAGGAGATTCTTTATGTTGGGAATGGGAGGGAGCAGCAAATTATGGAGGCAGAAAAAAGATGATCAAAGTCCTTGTCAGCCTAAGCCTGCACTGGCTCAACCAGTTAAGGAGCCTGGATAACATCCAGGGACAAAGGTTGTCACATAACAATGTTTGATCTCCGGACATGAAAAAGCAAATAAATCCATCATTTGATTGCACATACCTGAGGATTGAGGAAAAAAAAATGCTGGTTGCTGGTGTAACCCCTAAAGAGGTAATGTTAATTAACTTCAGAATTTACTGTCACAGAAAGATTCATCAAATTCAAGTGTAGAAATAAAGGGACTAGAATTAACAAATAAATACCAATATAAGACACATGATGAATGAAAGCAAAGTAATTTAAAAATGAGTCACTTCATGGGAAAAACAAAGTCGAACATGAAGCTCTAAAAAAGTAAAAGGGCACTTCCAAACTTGAATACTGAGAGGATAGATGAAGTCACATGCATCACGTGAATATGTCATGCTCCCATTGGTGAGGAGGTGATGCACAATGATTTGCAAGAGAGATATGTTGGAATCTTGAAATTCCAATAAGGGAAGAGTAAAAGGCATGTGTAAAGAAAAAGTTCTCATACAGAGGGTGGCACTGAACAGGAATGGCTAATCTCGTGAGAGAGGCAAGTATTGTATTGGAATACACAAACTACTGCACACTATTAACTACATGAATTACTACACACTTTAGTAACTATATAGTTTCACATAATTACAAGTGTACAATGTGTACTACCTACACAAGAACTACTCTACACCAACTGTAAGTCAATATAAATGAACGTACAATTGTTACCTCAGAGTGTACTAACTGCAGAACAATTGTTTCACACAGTACTTATTGTGTAACAGAAACTTAATGTATGTTTCATTTAAAATATTAAGAACTGTAAAGTGAATTACTTGATTGGTTTCCAAACATAATATTCACTTCATGAACATAAGCAAGCTACAAATATGAAATCACATACCCAAGAAAACCTGATATGAGGGAAGGATGATCTTTTCGCTGTGATGACTAAGAGCCTGATCATCTTGTTTATGCTCAGTGGCATCTTGGGTAACAATTTGTTGAGCAAACAAAGAGGAAGTCAGTAAATAGTACAGTACAACCGATTTCAACAAATTTAAAGTAAAATAATGGTAACTAAGTATAAAATTAAACATCTTGGCTATAAAGTTAGAAAACAACAACTTTGCTTTCCAGATAATAATAATAAACTTTTTGTTACTGCCCAAATTTTGCTATTGTGACTTACTGTGAGCTAGTAGATACAAGAAATATTTGATTTGAAGATAATGTGCATTTTCAAATCAAACAGTTCCCGTGCAACTTAGTCCTCAATAATCCACAATAACAAAATGTCATTTTGTATAACCTTATTGCTGAAGTATCTAAATCCCTCCACTATGCACTCAAATTTTGCCAAAAAAATATAAATTGAACCAACATTATTACTGACAGTTTGTTTTAGGAAATGTGAAATTTTACAGCCTGACCTTGAAAAGTAATATTACGGGTTTAGTAAAATTAACTAATAACGTGCAGGTATGAATAGTCATACAGTCATAAATACGTTTATAAAAAGTTAAGTAAGTGGAAGTTTTTGGAATGTAAAAATTATGACTGAAGCCTGACACCAATTTACCTATGTAGTTTAATATTTTAAAAATGTTAAATTATATTATAATGTAACAACAAGTACAAGTATTTAAATATACCAAACACTGTGTTTAGTTGTCCAGGATGTTTAAACATTTTGGAGGCATGTTTAAAAATTCACACCAAGAAAACTGTTTTATAAAGAGATACATGCTTTGTGCACATGCAAGAATAACTTTTAAATGTTTTTATAGCATGTGATGTCCAGTCTTAAAGTAAACATCTGAGCACCAATCACCCATAACATTATCAATAGTACATTATTTTTTATAAAGGAAACTATTACATGATACAAGTGTCTTGACACTATAGCTAACTGAATTAATCAGTTACTTATGACTATCAGTTACATAAGCTAGTGCCTCAAACTAAGAGATTAATCAAACTAATGACTGATAAATTAATGCCATGAAAATAATCAACAAATAGAAGTTAGTGCTTTGGATTATTAAAGATTTTTATAATTTCAAATGTCAATTAATTAGGGTTTCTGACTATTTACTACTCTTACGTTTTGTGCTGTAAAGTACAAAGCTATACAGAGGGCATGTGGGGAATGCAATGGGTATGATTCTCCTGGCACAAAGCTATACAGAGGGCATGTGGGAAATGCAATGGGTATGATTCTCCTGGCACAAAGCTATACAGAGGGCATGTGGGAAATGCAATGGGTATGATTCTCCTGGCACAAAGCTATATGGAGGGCATGTGGGGAATGCAATGGGTATGATTCTCCTGGCACAAAGCTATACAGAGGGCATGTGGGGAATGCAATGGGTATGATTCTCCTGGCACAAAGCTATACAGAGGGCATGTGGGGAATGCAATGGGTATGATTCTCCTTGCCTCTGAATTTGTTTATCCTCTCTTTGTTATTGCAAAGTTAAGTCTGTGACACTGTTACTAATTCTAAATGGATGATTAAAGACAAAGTAAATGGCTGGTAGTACATACAACCAATTCTCCACCTATTTAAGTATTAAGTAATATTTCATTCCACTGTGTTACATTTCTAATTTACAATTGTATAACTATTTTTTAATGTTATAAAAGCAGATGCAGATCTTGAGATGGGATTCAGATTATCCATCCAGTTTTTTTTCCAGAAATTAATGATATTTTTCAATGTTGTATAAATGGGCATGGATTTAGAGGAAGGATTCAAAATACCTCCCCTTAAACTTTTTTTTTTTTCAGAAATTGTTCATTTATGAATTTTGCAAAAAGTAAATTGAGGGTTATCTGCTCTAGTTACTAATTTAGAAGTGACAGATTATAAGAAAGGCAGCAAGTCAACACCATCCAACACCAAACTCCAGGGTAACTCTTTTATTAAAGGAAAGTGGAATTGAATGAAATTATACATCTCCCATGGGGGAAAGGGCAATTATGTTCAGTGATCTGATTTAAATTTGCAAACCACAAAAATTAATGAATGTGTTATTTAATGTTTCCCAAGTAGAAAGAAATCTAGCAGATATCTCAGTTGTTCCCTCCTCCTTTTTACAGAAATTAGTAAAAACCAGCCATGGTAAGAAGAAATATATTAAATGCCAGTGCTTTTATTTATTTGGTCTATCAGTTACTATAAAAGTTTTTCTTTTCTTGCATTTCTAAAGTCAACACATTTGCAGCTTACCTCAATATGTCAGGCCTCAGCAGATAACTGGTTATTCAAAGCCAATATAGCAATATATCTATAGGAACTGTTTGTTTGTTTTGAATTTTGCATAAAGATACTCAAGGGCTATCTATGCTAGCTGTCCCTAATTTTGCAGTGTAAGACTAAAATGAAGGCAGCTAGTCATCACCATCCATTGCCAACTCTTGGGCTAATCTTTTACTAATGAATAGTGGGGATTTGAACTCATGACCCTCAGATTACAAGTCGAGTGCCTTAACCACCTGGCCATGCTGGGCCATATCTATAGGAATGCCAATTAAAAGTTGGAATGATAAACCTTTGTTTCTTCAAGACTTTCTAACAATGAATGTGTGTGTGCTCTAGTATTCAGATTTGTTTTCACCAGTTAGTATTGTTTAGATTGGTTGGTTTGGTGTTTTATGGTGCAAAGCAATTAGGCTATCTGCACTTCTTGTTCAAGATGTTTGCAGCTGTTTTAACATATGTTTCTTACAAAACTGATATTTTTATTTTTTGGAAATTATAACCCTCATGAGAAAGACATTTTCATATTGTTGACGACTCAAATACATGAAAGTGTACACACTATGAGTATATATGTGACAACTTTAAAAAAAAATTCAAATGGCAGCATGTTTACGAACAGTAGAATATACATTTGGGTATAGACTTGGCTATTTGTTTCTAAATATAATTGAGTTAGCAAAAGTTGCAGTTAGTTTTAATTACAAAATTTTCATACCATTCCCATTATTTGAAATAAAGATACAAGCTTTGCAATAACTGATTTATAACCAATCTGTACTACTCATATTGATTTTGTAAACTTTCTGATTGACTTTAAGGTTACTAGTAGCATATGGTTGTATGTAAAAAAAACAATGGAATGATGTTTATTTATCAGTAGTTCTGGCGAGGCTAGATGGAACTTCCCCAAAAAACATCCTCGATCTCCCCTCTTTTAAGTATTAATTAATTAATCAAATGTAATCAATTAATGGGCATGCTGATTAATTTAATAGTAAATATGTAACTACTCATTTTTACTTGACATGCCATGGAATCTTGCTTTTCTACAACCTAATCTGTTATTCTGTCAGAATGATGCTTCTCTAAGCTGAAGCCTTAGCATTTGCAACACACTGGATAAAACATTTTCCAGCTGATGGGAAGGGATGAAGGCCTATCTTCTGGCTCCAGTGTTCTCTGGAGATTATGTCATTGGACGTCTTTTTTGGGGGGCTTCCTGACATGGTTTATATTAGTAGTGAGGCTACAAAAAGGATGAACTGCATCAGAAACCTCTACAAAGGTTAATCTTGCAATGTTGACAAAAGCTTGGCAGAAGACATGTAAACAGATTGATAACTTGTGGTGAACATATTGAACTATGGTGATTGTATGGTGTGAAAAAAAGAACTGTAGGCATTATTCCTGCAAGTGCAACAAACTATGTTTCTTTGTATTAAATGATTTTCCAAGTATGATTTTTTTCAAAAGTATTTCAAAATTCTTGGATGATGAATATTCTGAATGTTAAAAAATACAGGGTTCAGAGGTTAACAGATTAGCTGAAAGGAAAAGTTTGTATCTGTATGCAATAATTGTCAGCCCAAGCTGCTGGAAGACTATAAAACAAGTATTATACACAGTCATATCATTTAACCATTTAAAAATTTGGTGGGATTAGCAAGAAACGTGCATTAGGATACAACACATTCAAAAAGTAAACTCATAAGAAAGAAAGCTTAAAGTAAGTGTCGTTCAGCATATAGAGCTGGGAATTTATTATTAGGCTTACTGAGAATCAAAATACACACGCTGCTCGTTTGACCACTGATAAATATCATAACGAGTTTTGTAAGAAGTTTGACAGTTTTATTACAACATTTCTTAATAAGTATATTAGGGTTAATACTCAAATCATTTTTAACACACAACCTTTATACAAATAAGTGTATTTATGTTAAATATAAATAATTCCTAAGCGAACCTGTACTCCTGTGCTAATAACACATTCATTATTTTCAAACTTGAAAGATAAACAATAGTGGATGAATCAAGCCATACATTACTTACCTTACGAGTGAATTTATTAATGATCATTCAATTTTAACTAAATAATGTACATTCAACTATTTTTTAAATTTGCTTCAGACTGGAAAGAGATTAGCTGAACAGTGCATATAGAGTACAGAAAATATTTAGAAAACTAAATCCCGAATTCTTTAGGTGGGATTTTGGTTTTGAGTAAATTGTTCTTCAAGCCAAAAACAGTTAAAACTGAAGATTTCAACTGATAAACTGTTACATAAATCAACCACTAGTGTTGTCAAGATCTGTTAAAAATAACTAATATTATGTGTGAGTAATTCTTTTTCTTTTCTTATTTTCACTTAAATATGAATTTCAGACAGGTACTCAGTGCTGCACACCACAAACAATAATTACCTTGAACAGACTGCAAGGTAATTTCCTGCATCTACCACAAGTCTTGAACAAAGTTTCCACCCCTGTACATGTCAACATATATTGCCCTAGCTTATGATATAATCATCTTCAGACCATAGGTCTCAACCAATACGAAGGTGGAACATCATTCATATCCATTGATCCCTACAATTACTAGCATTTGGACAAAGGCCCATTCTTGACAAGGTAAACAAAAGGCAAAAAAACTAAGGAGGTGGTGCAGAGAGATAAGTATCTTTATGAAATATATTTTTAGGTAAGGAAAATGTTAACTTCAGAAATGCTACTGATCTGTATATCACAAAAAAAAAAAGACAGCTCAAGTCCTTGGAAGAAAAAACAAGTTTGAAATAAAATTAACTGATCTTTGTGATAAAGATAGCAAAAGGTATTCAGAAGGTCTCTTGCAAGCATCAGGCAAAAAAAACATTCAGTGACAGATGATACATAAGAAGGATAATGGTTCGAACAAAGGACTAGTGAAAGCCTTGATAACAACACAGAAGTTCCTGCCCAGAGAGAGACCAGTTTAGGAGGATAACTGACGAGAAAAGCTCAGAATAGATCTTTTGAAATTTACAAGTGACAGGGAGAAGGGCTGAGTAAAGGACAAGAGATGGTGGACAAATTCATTTAATCAACAGCAATTTGTTGATTTGTGACATGGATAAAACTGTTTAAACTCCTGGTAAGAAATGCATGTCAAATGGAGAATGGTTGGATTATTCAGCAAAAAAAGTGATGCAGATACTCAGAAAATGCATCCACTGAACAACTCACATAATCCATCTGAAAATGTAAGAGGCTGTGACTACCCTGAAAGGAAGGTCCTGAATCTAAAAACCTGACTGTTTTAAATAAACCAAAGGAACAATAGGATGAGAAGATATTTGTTGAACACATGGACTTTAGTCATTTATAATTCAGAAAGTGCAGATATTGAACTGAAAAACATCAAGAAAGAAATTCACAATTAACTAATGATGGGGTATTAATGTCCCATCTTCTTTGCAATGTCATAAAGACAGAAATAAAAACCTTAAGTGAGGTGGAAAACTTGCTCTACAGTTTTCATAGCCAGTAGAAATGACACAGCCTCTTTGAAGTGCTGAAAGATGCACACAATCAGAGAAAGACGAGAAAACAAGGAGAAAGAAGAGTACAAAAACACGGGTATAAACCAAAAGAAAACACTTGTGAAACCAAAATCATTATCACAGGGAGCCAAATGGCACAAACTAGGAGAGCTGAATTTCCAAAGGATCAGAACTGAGTGGTAACAAGTCATCTCTGTCAAATGTAACAGTCAACCCTGCCTAAAAAGTAGCCACCTGTGAGTTGGTAAGGTGAAAAACCAAAAAGCCAAAGAAGGCTGCTAGTAATCTTGAGGTTTAAAAGAATTGGAAACACCTCCAAAGACTTTATGATGAAGGAAAGAATTGAGAGGAAGGTCTCTGAAATAACAAGGAGGGAGGCAAATATCCAAGAGAAAGGAATATTGACCAAGCAAATAACAAAAATGAAGAAACCATGTCAACAATGGAAGCCAGGATGGTAAACAAGTAAAAATGAATGTCCTCATTAAAACTGTCAGGGTTTTGATAGAGAGCCTTCAGGAGGGAGTAAAGCACAGACAAATAGCAAAGGAGCTGTATGATGGTAAATAGATTGAAAACAAATATAAGATGAAAAAGGAGAAAAGAAAATCTACAATCTGGAAGGAAAGATTCTAAGGACTAAAATTCAGAAAAACAGAAGGATTATTACCATAGAATATACAAAAGAGTTTTGAAAATAAGGATATGAAGGTGACAAAGATCAGTCTGTAGTTGATATAGAAAAACACCAACATGAACATGAATGACTGGGAGGGAGAGAGAGAAAGGAAAATCAAAAGAGGGAGGATCATGAACCAAAACAATCCAAGACTCATCAAAAACTACTGGAGAAAGAAAGTCTCATACCCAAGTTATTAGTTTCAAAGAAGGGAGGTAGTGGTACTTTCAAGAAAGAAAGGCTTGTTTATTTGTTTTTTGGAATTTCGCACAAAGCTACTCGAGGGCTATCTGTGCTAGCCGTTCCTAATTTAGGAGTGTAAGACTAGAGGGAAGGCAGCTAGTCATCACCACCCACTGCCAACTCTTGAGCTACTCTTTTACCAACGAATAGCGGGATTGACCATTACATTATAACACCCCCACGGCTGAAAGGGCGAGCATGTTTGGTGCAATGTGGATGCGAACCCGTGACCCTCAGATTATGAGTCGCACACCCTAACACGCTTGGCCATGCCGGGCCAAAAGTAAAGGCAAGCAGTAAGAATAGCTGGTTGAAGTCATCAAAGGATAAGACAGGCTCAGCAGAAGCAATATAAACAAAAGATTAGGGATCTCAAGTAGAGGTGAATGACACAGAAGAGTACCAATCACTTGATGTTCAATGGCAATAGCATCTTTGATTGCCAAAGTGTTTCTGGTTACGGCTGAAATAACAGGTGTAGAACTCTGGAGTGTCAAAGCCTCGAGAAGTAGCAGAAATATGAATATAAGATTTTATGGTAAAAAATAATATGTGAATTGAAGTTTTTTTTTAATATCAATCACTATTATAAGGTGATTAAAGAGATGAGAGTACTTGTAATCAAAAAGAAAGAGACTAAGACAAACTAAATGAGCAAGAGAAAGAAAAGACAGTTCGAGGTAAAAGATCAATATGCCACTCAAGTCCTATAAAAGATGAAAAAATACACAAACACATCTGAGCATTATCAGTGCTGAGGAAAGAATGGGCCTTTGTTCATGTGTAAAAACTCTTGAGAGTTACTGCACTTGAAGGAGGTGTTGTCCTTCTACTGGTGGAGGACTATAGGCTAATGATAATTTTATCACAAACTAGTACAATAAATGTTGAAATATGGAGGGATGGTAGCTTTGTTTAAGGCATATGGAATGCACAGAAAATTACACAGCAGTGCATGCAAAGCAATACTTCTTTATGGTGAAGAATTGAATAGTTTTTGTCAGTTACCATATTTTTAAGCAAGTGTGTTTTAACTTCAAAGTGTGACTCCTGAATTTCATCTAGTTACTTTTATAAATAAATTACATCCATACTATCAAAATCAGTCACAGATGGTAACTTATTCACAGTAAAGTCTGTACCTAATTTGATATCTCAATTTTATTAACATAGATCAACCCAAAAAGGCTAATTTATAAGTTCGATATAGATTTAGAAAATATGGAAATCATAAGGCACTGAACTACATTCCGTGTCACGTCCATAAAAGAACTTCTCACTGTATTATCACAGCAATTTTGAATTTGTATAATTAACACAGTTCTTAAGAGACATAAAAAACTTTTCTTTACTACATTAAACACTTTAATCACACTACATGTAAGAGATGGATAAAAGCTAGATGTATGATTTCTACAAAATTACATTACTTACCAGTAAACTGCTTGGGGTAGGTTGGTACAATCTCACCTTTATTCTTAACTCTAACACAAAGATGGATCAAACTCAACATGGTCAATATCATGATAACACTTTGGATCAGTAATGGCAATTCAAATGGATGACCAAACCTATGAAAAAATATAACAGGTCTAAAGTGGGAAAGATGTACAAAAAATCCCACCTTTATAATTGCAGAAATATAGTGTATTACAGTAATACACGAGTATAATATTACAACTGTAAAAATATTAATCAAATTTCAGTAACAGACTAATTGACAACTTTATTGTAGGTTATGCTATCTAATAAACCTTTCAAGTGCAACATCAACATCTGACATTCTGAGTGTCAAACTATCTACTGTTTTGTATCAATGGTACAATAAATACACATTGAATCTTGAAAACTATGCAAATGTTTTATGAAAATAAGTTAAGAGAAGTTATATGAATTATTATGTTGTTTTAAATCCATTTATCATTGTAGGTGGATAGACACGCATTCATGTCAGTGACTTGCCTAATCATGAAATGAAGTCAAAATAGAGTATATGCATGTTGCTATTCTCAAAAGGTCTATCATTATCATGTAGAAAGTTCAATCTAATAACACTCAGTTTCTTAAACAATTTGAAAAAAGCTTGGCTTACTTTACTCAATGCCATTTATGTTTAAGTTTTAACTTTACAGTTAGATTTATATAAAATTCATTCATAAGTGAAATGCACCATATTTATATTTTACAGAAATCAATACGTCTCACAAATAGTTAACCAAAATAAAAAAAGAAACAAGTGCTTCTATACACTAAACAAAGTGTGAACACTAACCAAAATATTATTCTGAGAGTATTTGCTATGAGAAGAGCAAGGCACACATAGGTTGAAAATCCTTCTGCACTTTCAAGCCGTTTAATGTCTCTATACTGGGGTACGTATGGAACAACCCCACCAAAAATCATAGCTAGTGAAGCACACCACGACACAATGTTTGAGAGTGTCAAGTGTTCTGAGAATTCCACAGAATCCATCCTGTAATGGTGAAATGAAACTGTAATAACAAAATACAACTGATGAGATACGAGTGAAAAGGTAAAATACAACTATAATGATGAAGTATAATTGTAAAGAAGAAATCCACATGCAATGAGAACAATGAGTTACTTTTCATATACTGAAAATATATCCAATATGCATTTATCTCCTATAACAGGTATAGCTATTCTTGTTCAGTGCTGCCCTCTATACATTAAAATACTTTTGCATGCCCCAAGACTTGAGATCCCACGATCACTGTGGTTCACCATGCCTCACATTTAAATCACCATGCAACAACCTTCCTGACGTGTAACTTTCTCTATTCAATTATACTGAATTATCACTTTAAAATTAGGCAGAAATGAAGCACCAGTTATAAGTATGGAAAAAAGGCAGGAAAGGTAAGAGAAGGTAAATACCTATCAGAAATATGTTTTCAGCAAAAGACAATAACAACTTCTAACCTCGACTGGCATGTATAGCTAAAATCCCACACTGAAGAGGTAGAGGTGTCAGTGTAAGGGATATAAAGAAGTATCTAAACAGTATCTAAAGAATACCCACAAAGTGTGATCCCCATTGGGAGAGGAACATACACTGGAAACCACATCACTTCTGTACTAGATATCCTCAATGCCAAGCATAAGTGTCACACACACAGGCAGAAAGGGTGACAAGCAAAATCATAGAAGATAAAATTAAGTCACCACAAATTCAAATCACAATACACTTGCATCTCAATTCTGGTGATGAATGACAATAGAAAAAACATACTCAGAAAATAATCTGGGAATGTGACAATGGATGTGCCCCAAAGAGTAAAGTGGTTATGGCATGTGTTGGACCATACATGGCCCATCAATTCTAGTCCAAGAACAAGTGATATCAGGAATTACAAGTCTGACCTTTGGTTGGAGGAGGATCCAAACCATCTTCCCATCAACTTGAGTAAAACAGAAGCATATACTCTTCAAATAAAACTACAAAATTGGATGTGTGTGCGTAAATCCACAATCACAACCATACATCTGGGAAACAGACATCCAAATGACTGCCAGAAGGGATAGACCAATGTAACAGTTGGCATCAAACCAAACCCAATCTGATTGGAACTTCACAAAACAGCAGCAGCCTCAGGCATGGAAACTATCTAAAGTGGAGCACTAGAAGGAAAACCTTCTCTCCAAACATTATTCTCTGGATGGATCTGTACTGAAGTTGGGGCACTTATGAGCAACATCAACCTCTGAATCCCAGAGCATGGAAGTGAAGAATACAAAAAAAAATTAAATTAAAGTTAGAATGAGGAATCACAACCTACACATTCATAATTTTTAAGGCCCTACTATCTTGATACTAAATACAACTTCAGTGACACAAAACACAACTAATCCAATTCAATTTATGACATAAATAAAACTGAGGAACAATTACACTCCACCACTTGATACAGTTCATATTGAACAGCTGTTATCATGTATTTGTTAATATAAATAGCACCTCAACCACAACTGTGTTTGTTGTATTTAAGCTAGCCTGTAAGTCCTTGGTATTGGGTAAAAGGCTTCATTGAAACTGGATATAGTAAATATAGTGTAATTGATACGTTACAATACACTTCTCTTTACTTTCACTTGTAAGTTCTTATTAGCAGTATAACTTAAAAATCAAATTCCATCACTGAACCTTAAAACATTTAGATTGGCTATTTTACTGAACAAAACACAGAATATTTTCTAAAATAAAAATTTCAGCACTTTTTTTCTGTAAGAAAAAAATACTTTAACAACTTTTCATAACTAGCATTTACTTTCACAAAAATATATCTCTAAATGATATACTTCACAACTGACAAATTACTACTTTTACTTATACACTCTTACCTGCTTCAATTTACATATTTTACTTCACATTATGAAACTGTACAGTGTATTCCACTTCACATCATGAAACTGTACAATTAGCAAAAAAAATGTATTTTTTGGAATAATAATGTACCTTAAAAGAAGGCACTTCATACCAAAGAATAAAACTGTAAATTTGAATGTCATTTATTTTCAAGGAGTTAGTTAGGTCATGAGATAGTAAAATATCTAAAACTTGGTGTTGCTGGCTGTGTAATTAAACTATAATTATATTTCATTTTTTGAATAGGGTGGTCAGCCTTTGGAACAGGTTGCATTCAGATGTGATGAATGCAGTACCTTTAAGGAGATTTAAGGGAAGTTTAGATATCTACATTAGGTATAACGATCGACTTGGAGTTGTTTCGTTTTCATTGTTTAGTAGATGGAACAGCCTTGAGAAACCAACACTAATAACAGGCCCTTTGTTGTCTCCTTAAGTGTTATGTTGTTATACAAACTTCATTTTTAGTTTTACTGTTACGATGCTATACTAAATGTTTGGTACGTAGCAAATAGGTTTATATCCAATACACAGGTAACAAAATCGTGGTACTTTATAAAGCTTGCACACAGTTGAAATAGGCTTATAAATTACACAATTTTATCTGATATAATCTAAAAATTGAGTTCAGATTCTGATTCATGAAACTGTAAAAAATAAAATGGGTGAATTGTTTCATTTGATCAGATAATCTGTGTATTTATTTATAAGTACCACTCCTCTTACACTTCTATAACAATACTAAGTAATAATACCAAAAATGCAATAGTACTAACAGATCTAGTCTATCGCGTACATTGATTGTTATCCATGGTTTATGCATCAGATTTAAATACTATGGAAATTCTTACTACGATTACTACTATTCCCGAGCCTAGCATTACTTGAACTTGTACTATCAGTTGTAGCAACTCAAGAATCACCTGATTCGAAAAATTGAAGTTCTTTTGTTTTATCAGCGTCTTATTCAAGTTACTGTGTTAAAAATGTAGTCACAAAGAGCTTAACGTTTTTAAGTCATATCGAAACATCACATGCTCAAACTTCTACCACAATAAATTTGACAGACAGCATTAAGTTACCATATTACAATATCATCGCTTGTTCCTGTAGAAAAGCCCTCTGTGGAGTAAATTTCTAACCTCGTGATCAAGTTTAAACACAAATGTGTGAAATGTTCTTCACAGACACAATGAAAAATAAATTTAATACTGTTATTATTTTAATTAAAAAGCGATACGCTTTAACATGTCGAACATCACATGATGAGCGCATATCTCAGTGATTAGAATTTGTTAGAACGTTTAGGAAACAACTTCAAAAATATTTTAAAATTATATTAAGCGAGACTAGAAATTTTGAAGTAATAGATTATAAGGAGACGGATAATTAGCAGCATGCACTGCAAACTCCTGAGGTACTTTAATTAAACAATGGGATTTGGCCGCTACCATTATAAAGCTCCATTGGTCTAAAACAGAGGTCCCCAAACTTTTTTGACTCTCGACCCCTTCATGGAATCTCGACCTTTTATCGACCCCTCCATTCTTTTAAGTAATAAAAATCTATAAGTCATAGTTAAAGGAAGAATAACTTAATAAAACATATAAATAATAATAATATATTATGATAAACCAACTTTACCTTTTTATTGATCATCTGACACATTTAATAGGAGAGATGTGGTTGATGACATTTGAGAAGAGCACTAATATTTGTTTGCAAATTGGTAAGGTTTAGTCTTAACTCACCATGTTCTTTTATGTTCAGTTTGTTCCTTTGCTTTGTTAGGACTGAATTTGTGTGGCTCAAACCAGCTTCATCCATCTAGGAACTTGGGAATGCAAGTAAAAAAGGGTTCATCACTGCAAAACGTTTTGGATACTTATTGACAATACTTACATTACTCCAGAAGTTGCTGAGGGTTGTATTTTTGAACATCAATTTAACTTCAAAATCCATGTAAAGTTCAATGAGCTCATCTTGTAAATTAGATTCAATAATTACCTTTTATATTTCTGAATCGAATGGCACAACAATCCAGTCAGGTACATGCATTTTCTCCAAGTCTTTAAAACGCACTATAAAGTCTTCACTCAAATTTTCAATGTGCTTTATGTATATATCCAAGTCATCATCAGAAATAATTTTGTCTTCTTCTTCCAGTTGCCGTAAGTTTGAAAAGTACTGAAAATCTCTTCGTAGCAATGAAGACTTAAAAAGCCATATTTTGACTTGGAAGCCCAAGGGGATTGTTCGGGTTTGGATAATTGTTATGTCTTTACCTTGCAGACGGGTTTGTACATCATTAAATTTTGAATATCGGTATGCCAAATAGAAAAGGTGATTTTTATTCTTTTTCAACTCATCGCATAGAAAGGAACCCACATTTGTAAGAAACTCCACAGTTGAGTCATACAATTCGGCAAGCCTTTGCAAGCAAACACCTCTTGACAGCCACCTCACTTCAGTATACAACAGTAATTGGTTCACCAATTCATCATTTTTTCCACATAGCTTAGCAAACAGTTGCGAATAAAGTGGATGTGCTTTAATTTTATTTATAGATCTGATGCACACCTTCAGAGTATCATGCAATTCGTGATTGAGATTTTTGCCACAAGGTGGTGTCTATGTAGTACACAGTGAATAGTACGCACATCGGGAATTATTTCCTCAATAAAGGTAGCAAATCTTTTGTAACAGCCAACCATTGAAGGTGCGCCATCTGTAGCAACCGCGATTATATTGCAAAGTGGAATATTGTGCTTGTTTAAATATTCCTCTAAGCGTTGAAAAATCGTCACCCTTTTTGCATCACGTTTAAGATACCTTGCAAAACAAACAAACTCGTCATTATTTTGTCTTTAAATTTGACTAAAATACCTCACATAAACCTTGAAAATGTTTGAACCAAAAGTTGATTCATGAAGCTGGACGGAAACTTACAATGCATAAGCTCAGATGTCAAAGCTTTTCCCACATTTTCAGCCATCTCACCAATACGTCTTTGAACTGTATTTGCACTTAAAGGCCAGCATTTTGAAACAGGACCAGAGTCTTTTTTCATGACAGTTTCAATCACTTCTTTAATTGATGGTATTATGATCTCCTCTGCAATAGTATACGGTTTTCCTTTCTTTGTTGTATTGAGAGAAATATTATGTGATGACCTTAATCCTCCTTCGTTATCAACTTGAGCAGGTGCTTTCATAAATGGCACTATATTTGGTCGATTTTTATATTTTTCTTTCAACGTTCTACAAAAATCAAGATCTTTATCTTTCTTATCAGGATGAATTATTTGAAGGTAGTCTTACATCTTTGCAGGTTTCATAGCATCATTACTAAAACTTTTTTCGCACAGGAGGCACATAAGTTTCGTTTCATTTGTAAGCGAAGGTACGAATTCACGTTTGAAGTAATCTAGCGAATATTGTCGGCACTTCTTTTTAGGATCTGCTGCTGCTATTACAGTTAATGGGGTCATGGCTAAAGTTAAATAAATGAACTTTATCAACAGGTTACACGTAACATGATCAATGTTTTAACGTTTTAAATATAAAGCATAAGCAAAACTGCATAGAAATACATAAAGTAATAGTGATTGTATTTAATATTTATTGCTATAGAATTGCGTGACCAGGTGGCGCAACGTTACACACTTTTCGTAGATCTGAAACACAAAATTGACATTTACTTATTTTAAGTACAATACTTTGATTTTTTAACCTTTTAAGTACTGTTTTATTAATCACGATACCTAATGTCCTTTTTAAACTAAACAAACTCACACCTCCTCTTCCGGATACAGCAAACACCAATAAATAATTAAAATAACCAAGAAAAACTATCATTGGTAATTATCAGGAATGTTAACCAGAATGAACCTGAAACATATTGAAAAATAAGTCACATTCACAATGTTTCGTGATTGGCTCAATTACAACCGTCAGTTGGGTGGGCGGAGAGTATATGACTCTTGCATTTTTGTACAGTTAATTTACAGCTGGTATTTTTATTTCCTTTATTATACGATTCTTACTTTCTGCACAATATATTATGTTGATTTGACCAACAATATTTAATAAGTCGTGCAACGATGCTTCTGTATTAACAATTTCTAACCGATCCCCAACTGATCCCCCGAAATGTCTCATCGATCTCTGGGAGTCGATATCGACCACTTTGGGGACCTCCTGGTCTAAAATATGAAGTACGATTTTGGGGCTATAGGAGGGCATTTATGTACTCTAGTATCCATTGTTTCGTACTTTAACCTGTAGTCAATACCCTAATTAGAGTAGAACAGGTTGGTGATTGATTAATGAATTTGTTGTGATGATTGGTTGATTAGTAAGTTGATGAGTTTGTTAGTGAGTTTGACTGTTATATAGATTTCTTGATTATTATTTTTATCTCGAAGAAGAAATAGAGATATGAGATACAAAGATACGAACAAATTTACCAAGTAAGTAGTTGTTTATAGTTATTTATGAAGTTAAGCCTATAGCTAGTTGTGAAACTGTAAGTGTAGAACATGTAGTCGAGAAAATAAAACACTTTAATTATTATTAAAGAGACTAAATTTTGCATTATTTGATCATAATTTTCCATTAGAATTACCGTTACGATACTAGTTGTAGAATTCAAATTATTTTGGCAAAGGTAAATCAGAATCCAGACTAAACTTAGAGGTGGCGACATTGCCCTAAGAGTGATTGAAAATTTTTGGAACTGACAAAACAGTATATATAATATCAAGCATAAATGGACACAAAACAAGAATTCTTTGTTTGGAATTTCGCACAAAGCTACTCGAGGGCTATCTGTGCTAGCCGTCCGTAATTTAGCAGTGTAAGACTAAAAGGAAGGTAGCTAGTCATCACCACCCACCGCCAACTCTTGGACTACTCTTTTACCAACGAATAGTGGGATTGACCGTAACATTATAACGCCCTCACGGCTGAAATGGCGAGCATGTTTGGCGCGACGGGGATGCAAACCCGCGGCCCTCAGATTACAAGTCGCACGCCTCAACACGCTTGGCCATGCCGGGCCAAGAGCAAAAATAAAGTTGTAGAAAACATATAAAGAAAGAGAATTATAAGAAATATTACAGAAACTTTAAAGAATATAAAGAAAAAAAATAGATAGAAAATTAGAGGAATAAAAAAAGACAAAAATTTAAGAAATAAATACTATATTAGTTCCAGTTTATATGTATATGCATATAACTCTCCTCCCACAGTTTTATAGCTATCAGGACCAAACTTAGCAGGCAAACTTGAAGTGGTCCAGGAAATGTATTTTTCTATATAGAGTAACCCCTTATAAAAGGATACATTGAGCAGCTAAAACACCATCACAAGGTCCACTGGAAATTATAGGTTTCTAAGACTGAGTTTCAGGGTTGCAGAGTGCAAATCTGTCATCAGTTATTTTGTTACTGACAGAAAGTGCTCATATTAAAGCTAAAATTTACATAGAAGGTGTTCAGAAAAAAAAATAATAACAAAATCAAAAGAGTTTAACAATATATCAGTAAAGTGTAAAGGGATTATTAAAAGTTCGACTAAATACAAAGTAATATCAGTGCCAGAGTAAAACATATAGAAACTGAAATATCAATATGCCTTATTTTCTTTGCATCTACTCAAGAATTCGAATTTCAAATATATATGACCATGTAATATGAATATGAAAAATCTATCCAGTTCTGTTACCGCTACGTTTTTGAACAACTTTAGCTGCACCACTATTTTATCAAGCATACAATTTATCAGGCCAGTTCAACAACATCACGCTTATTGATAAACCAGCAGGTTATCACACACAAAAATACTATTGGAGACATACTAGCACAGTTTGCGATAACTTACAAATTGAATAGATGGACCAGTTTTAAGAATATTAAATAACCCTTCAATAGAGCTATAGCAACTACCAGTCATTAGTGCTTTTCTGATAATGTATATTTCGAATGTTACATTAAAAGTAGGTTAATAAATTAAATTTAGATACATGGTAAGAAGGAAGGATGTGACCTTTGAACTGGTAAGAAGGAAGGATGTGACCTTTGAACTTTTGAATATGTGTAAAGGCTTGCCTAATTATCTCAAACAGATACTTTTCATCAATTGATGAAATTTTAGGCACATCCATAGAAGCCATATTAGATAAAGGTGTTCAAGTTAAGCTAAATCAAAGTAGGTATAAATTGTAAAGGAAAATGTTCAGTTGATGACGTATATTGAACCAATCAAAGTTTCAGGTAAATAACTAAATTCCTCATTCAGGAATCATTAAATTATAAGATAAAATAGTGTCGAAGCATTAGCTCTCTATGATGAATGGTAAGAGAATCTTAAGTGATTAATTAGACAATTTAAAAAAAAAATTGAAGAAGCAAACCACGAGAGACAATGTGTTTCAATTTCAACTTAAAGGGTTATATTAATAACAACTGCAAACAAAAGCCATTAATTAAACCAACGATTTTACTTTGTGAATTACCAGGAGTGCAGCAACTGCCTTTAGGATACAGAAACTACTCGCTAATGCCGAATGTAGAAATGCATTGTTATGAAGCAGCCATTAATAATGAACCAACTAACATGGATCCTTATGAAGAGAACATTTCATCTTGCCCACCTTTAAAATGAGAAACACAATTCCTTCTTTATTTATTTAGCAAATGTATATGAATTTACAACTTATTATTCACTTCGCAGTTTTACACCAGTTATTACACTTAGTTTTCGATTCCATTAACATTCGCCATTTTTGTCAGCAATCTTACTTAAAATCTCTAGATACCTAACTCCTAGCTAAATATTGATAAACGCCGTTACCATGGCGGCTTTTATGGATATTTGACATAGCAAATGTCACTCAGATGGGGATCACCCTGTTACCACTTGTCGGTAATACCAACAGCAAGTTATTAAAGAGACTGATGCAGTCTTGAAGTCTTTTCATGAGACAGTGTAGTTAGGGCCAACTTGAAATCGGTATCATACACAAAGAAATATCAGCCAACACGACAATGTTGTATTATAGTTCAGGTCATGTGTGTGTGTTTTTCACATAGCAAAGCCACATCAGGTTATCTGCTGAACCCACCGAGGGGAATCGAACCCCTGATTTTAGACTTACCTCTGCACTAGCGGGGCGCCAGGTCATATATAATAGACCAGTTACCAGCAAGTTACTTCTGTTTTGGGAAAATCATCATACTGGCAATATATTGATTCACCTCATTGGAAAACGTCAGATCATAAAGTAAGAAACTTTTAATATAATTTTATAAAAAAATCCCTAAACTTTACGAAACAATGTTTTTGTTGTGATTATGTAAAGAGGCATATTTTAAACCTTGAATTATTGTATTAGCATGAGTAGTTGTTTTATATAAGGCGAAATTATTTTATAGGGTTAAGAAACTGAATGAGTAAACGAAAATTTACTTTTATGGATTGTATATATATATTAATTTGTTACTTTAACTCAAAAACAAGCAGAAACAAAAACAAATTAAAGAAAAACGCCGCATCAACTGAAAAGATCCGGGGTACCAGCTACAATGTGGGATTATAAAATGTACCCTAGGTTTCGGAGGTGGCTGCGGAAATAGACCCACATAGCGGTGGGGATGCACCGTCTATTAGTCTTAACCTCCATTCACCAGTCTCACATAAAAAATAAAGAATTGCAATAGATATAAAGTTAGAAATAGAAATTAGAAGAGCGAGATGTGGGTGCTCAAGCCCACAACGTCCCACTTCTATATTACCTTTCACTGCCTGCAGACAGTTATGGGAAGGTGAATGCCCTCCAAAGTAAAGAATTAATTGAAAAAAAACCCAACAGGAAATAAGGTAAAATCATTTGGGGCGAAGTAAGATGAAAACTTACCTCTTGGTGTTGGCATTCCAGCCCCAACATGGTAGAAAAGCACTAATTGACAGCACAACAAAAGAACTATACCGCCTATATGTATATATACATAAATATATATATATATATATATAGCTGCAAGTTCCCAGTTTGGCTTAGGCTAGTCTCACAAATACTTATGCCATCAAATCTAGCTGTGGGAGTTTTTCTATTCTTTTGACAGTAATGACAGAACTTTGAAGGTGGCTACACAGTCTTTTGATTTTGACTTTGCTCCCCTGTGGAAAAAATTCTGCTGAAACTCATGAATAAGTAGTTCATTATTTAAATAAACCAGTTCACAGATTAACATATTTATTGATGGAAAGTCTTTTAATTGGTTCCACAGTCACAGTTGACACTTCTTCTCAAACGAAGTTGCTTCCAGGAATCATAACTAAATATCAACCCAATAATAATACTAGCGTCTGATCAAAGAAAGTTATCTCCATGGAACATTACTAGAATTCAATCCAATAATAAGTCTAGACAATTAATTATACTATACTTATGTCATTACTAGTAAAGGTACAAATTCATGATTTAATTAGTTGAGTATTTTCACGCTAGCGACATATTCGGTAGTATTGTTTGTTTGTTTTTAAATTTTGCGCAAAGCTATACCAAGGCTATCTGCGTTAGCCGTCCCTAAATTAGCAGTGTAGGACAAGAGGGAAGGCAGCTAGTCATCACCACCCACCGCCAGCTCTTGGGCTACTCTTTTACCAAAGAATAGTGGGATTGACCGTTACATTATAACGCCCCCATGGCTGGGAGGCCATCATGTTTGGCGCGATGCGGGCGCGAACCCGCGACCCTCAGATTACTAGTCCCACGCCTTAACACGCTTGGCTATACCAGGCCGATTTAATAAGTAAGTTAGTAAGGACTGTTAGGCGAGAGTTCAGTTTCGAGAATATATTTTTTTTTCAATGAATTATTAGAGACATAAGAAAATACCATAGATACGAGAGAAAATTAGCATGGAAATGATTATTTAATATTGTCTGTGAAGTTTGACCTGTACCTATGTGAGAGGTCGCTCAACGTATTAGTACAAAAGTAAAACTCGAAGGTGTAGAACATGTAGATGAATAAATAAAACTATTCTGTCATTATTAATTGGATTTTCAATCGTTATTTCTTTCCAAATAATCGAAAATAAACTACCCAACAATAGAACTGAATAATTTAAAAGAACGGATTCAACAATAAAACAAAGTCATTGGAATAAAATAATATGAAGTCCAAAACATTTAATGACAACAAAACCATTTTATTTTTTGACATCGTATACTTTTGTATAACTAACCCTAACATTACAAATAAACAGTATCTAAAGAAGACAAATTCCATTTATTTTCCAAATTTTCTATTTCTTGTGTTTTCTTGCAAACTGTGGTATTTTTAATAGAAGAGTTCTCCTTCAGATTAGGCCCAGCATGGCTAAGTGGTTAGGATGCTCGACTTGCAATCTGTGGGTCGCGGGTTCAAATCCCTGTCACACTAAACATGCTTGTTCTTTCAGCCCTGGGGGCGTTATAATGTGACGGTCAATCATACTATTCGTTGGTAGAAGAGTAGCCCAAGAGTTGGCAGTGGGTGATGATGACTAGCTGCCTTTTCTCTAGTCTTACACTACTAAATTAGAGACGGCTAGTGCAGATAGCCCTCGTGTAGCTTTGCCTGAAATTCAGAAACAAACAAACAAACCTATAGACTAATCAGTTAGGACCACGAAACTAACTGGAGATTCATAATATATCGGTCTACAGTGTATGAGTGAACATTCTCCAATAACGACCGAGATTAACTGGAAGAAATCGTTAAAACAGAAAGGTACACGATGATAAAAATGTTTATTCACAAAAAAACAGGAAAATAAAATAATACAGAATCGAAATAAAAGCGAATTGTGTTTGTGTTAGGCAGTGCTGAGCCTTTATTCAAAGCTCTTATCAGCTTGGAGCATCTCACTTTAGATTTAAACTACAGCTCTCAACTTTAAGGCAAAAGTGAAACACTAAACATTTCGTTAAATCAAATCCAAAAGTCAAAGCTAATAACGTTACAGCAAAGGTACAACTGTTTCAAATACACGCTACATTCAAAAGTGAACCAAACCCAATTTCCGTTGATGCTAAACTTACATTTATGCTATTTTTTTACGATTCAACAGAAGCAACACTAAACGAAACAAAATTCAAAGTTATAAAACAAAGCAAAAAAGCGTCACACTTGTAGGTTTTACTAGTTGTCCAAGTCTCTAGAGTTATACAAATATTAAGTTATCTTTAATCCACAAATTAAAGGTAAAATGTTTTAGCTATCCTTAAAGGATCCAACATGGTTTTATATATATAAATACATATAAAAATACGTGTAGTATTAACAAGGCCAACTTTACGTAGAAACACATTTCAAATACACTATCCTCGTGCGCTCTGAATCGAGCAGTAGGGGTGGGGCAACTCCTAACTATCACTTGATTTGTCGAAAAATAAGAAAACTCTCTAGCTTAGGGCTTCACATATTATCTTCCCTACGACAAACTCAGTTTGCCAAAAAACGAACTGATTGCCAATAACGAAGTCACACATTATAAGCAACAATCCAATGGAAAATAATACACTACTGGCCAAATTCTTAAGGCTAATAAACATGAAGAAAAAATATGCATTTTGCGTTGTTAGACTCAACCACTTATTTGAGTAGAGCTTCGAAATATGATAATAAGAAAAGGGAAAATAAAAATAAAAAACTTTTTAGCATTTAATAGAGAAAATGCGAACACTATACAATAAGTCTGAATACTAGCTGGTCAAAAGCTTAATACCATACCAAAAAGAAGTCCTAAATAGGGTAGGAAATGCCCAACAAGAGGTCTCAGTAGTGAGTTGCACGGCTGTCATTGCGAATAATTTCAAACATTTGCTTTCCCATGGTCGATACAAGCGTTTGCAGAAGGCTGACTTCAATGTTATTCTAAGTGGTGAAGATGGCTTCACGAAGATCATGCACTGTTTGAAATTGACGTCTATTTCTATAGGCTTCTCTTGCCATCCACCCCCAAACATTTTCAATGGGGTTCAGTTCGGGCGAATACATTGGATGGTCCAAAAGAATCACGTTATTCGCCATTAAAAAGTCCTTTATCCTGCGGGCATTATGGATTGCAGCGTTGTCTTGCTGAAAGATCCAATCATTTCCACAAAAGCGAGGGCTTTCAGTCAATAAGGATGTTCTCTCCAACATGCCAATGTAGCAAACTGCTGTTTGACGCCCCTGTATAACCTGCAGCTTCATTGTTTCATGGAAGGAGAAAGCACCACAGATCATGATGGAACCTCCTCCCCTGTGTCGTGTAGAAAATGTCTCAGGTGGGATATCCTTATCGTGCCAATAACGTTGGAAGCCATCTGGATCATGCAGGTTAAGTTTTTCTCATCAGAGAACAAAACCTTCGTTCACATTTTTTACGTGCCATGTTTGTTGCTTCTCAGCAAAGTTTAACCGAGCTGTTTTGAGGTGTGGAAGGAGGCGTGGCCTTTGAAGACGTTTACGGTTTTTAAAGTCTTTCTCTCGTAGATGCCGCCTTATTGTTTTTAAGCTGCATTTTGCATCCGTAAGGGCCTTAATCTGGTTCGACGATCGGTTAGTGTCTTGCCGGACATACCATCGAATCTTTCTGATTAACGCCGGCAAAATTTTCTTGGACCTACCACTTGAAATTCTCGTTCCGTATCCCTCAGGGTCTTTTAAGAAATTTGCAACAGCAGTTTTACTTCGCTCAATCTCACCAGCGATGGCACGTTGAGAGAGACCTTGCTTTTGCAGTTTGACAGTTCTGCCACGTTCAAACTCTGTCAAATTTTTAGTCTTTGTCATGTTTTTACCCAATGTAACATAGGAGATGTTGACAACGCTAATGCTTGAACACAAATGACTAAATTTCGTTACGTGTTTATCGATTAACGCTACGTTTCAGTATAGTCTTAAACTATTGACCAGCTGGTATTTAGGCTAATTTTACAGTGTTCACATTTTCCGTATTAAATGCTAAAAAGGTTTTTATTTTTATTTTCCCTTTTCTTATTTTAATCTTTCGAAGCTCTATTCAAATAAGTGGTTGAGTTTAACAACGCAAAATGCATATTTTTTCTTTATGTTCATTGGCCTTATGATTTTGGCCAGCAGTGTATGTGTATTTGAATAATTATTAGCGTACAAACTGGAAATTCTGGAAAACGTGATGAGACTTTGCCCAATGTACCTTGGGACAATCCCTACAGACTAAAGTAGTCATGTTTTGAATGTGTACCTTTTTTATCGTTTTTAAAGGGGTCAAAGTTAAAACAAGTTGTCGGTGCATGTAGTTACAAGCTCTGAACCTTGGGACATTGCCTGTATATATAAACGTTACAAGAGTTTATTATTAGTGTTTTTATTTACATATTCCACATCAAAGAACAGCTCTTATTTTCCCCCCAAAATTACCTGTAAGGTTTTCGCACATTAATAAATGCGTTTATGCAGAAACTATCTGTCTTGTGTTATGATGTTACAATTTAATATGCTCTAATACATTTTTTCCACAAACAAAATTTAAGATATTAGTGTGTCAAGTATCTGTCCCTCTAAAGTATATGCTATAATGTATATCATCTTCCCTTTATTGAATAAGATGGGTGGAGTAGAGATATTGCGTTTACTTGTAAATGTTTCTTTTTTTTAATTTAAATAAATCTTTGTGGACGTAAATCTTGATGAAAAGTAATATTTTGCTTTGGTGGATTTTGTCTGCTGTCATTATTATCTTACTTTTCACGCAATTTATGACCTACTTTTTATGTCGGAACAATAGAGAATGATTGTATATTTTATAAATACATATTAACTACAGTTTGTGGAAATGACAACGTGAATACAAACTAGATTTTCATTTTATTAAAACTGGAAGAGCAACACTCGTCCACATCGTTGTAAGATTTTTTTTTGTTTAAAAATATAATGTTAAAACCTTTGAATAAGTATTTTATTGGTAAGTTTATGTCTGTCTTTTATATATTTAATGGTTTGATATATTATAATTGAGTATACTCTTTAATGGTAAATACAAAGCGTTAATTTTTAGCATGTATTTAATTTCTGAGCATTGGCTCCTGTTGAATTTCGCGGAAACCTACTCGAGGGTTATCTTCGCTAGCCGTCCCTAATTTAGCAGTGTAAGGTTAAAAGGAAGACACCTAGTCACCGCCACCCACCTCCAACGTTTAGGCTATTCTTTTGACAACGAATAGTGGGATTGACCGTAACATTATAACACCCTCACGGATAAAAGAGCAAGGATGTTTGGTGTGATGGGAATTCGAACCTGTAACTCTCAGATTACTAATTGAGCTCCTTAACCACCTGGCCATGTCGGGCCAGCAGCTAATTACACCACCAACTGCTAACGTTTGGGATTCTCTAATGAAATAATTGTATTGATTGTCACGTTATAAAGCGCCACGGTTGAAAAAGCGATCATGTTCGGTAGCGGGGATTCGAACCCATGATTTGCAGATTACGAATCGAGCTCTCTAACAAACAAACCGTGCCAGGCAATTTTCTAAAACTATGGGGCTGTTATTAAAGTTTGCAAAAAAGTAATAGCGTAAATAAGCTAACTTCGTGTTGTACACAAATGTTAGGAGGATAAGACTGTAGAATATTTGAATAAAAGTATTGAAAACCATATATGTTATTTAAAAATGTGTTTTGTACTATAAATCTTTTAAAACTTTATTTTAAATATCATTTTGAGATTGAATATTACACTCGAGTTAAAGTATGACAGACCCATAATAAAAAATATCTTATCTAACAACAAATTATCTTTATACATATATATATATAGAAACTATTAAAATTGTGTTGTCTTAGTTTATAATGCTAGAATCTTATTTCGATATCTGTAATGGGCAGAGCCCATACAGTCAGTCCAATGCAGAGGTGGATATAGGAGGTGAGTGGCTACTCCCCTTTTTATGTTGTAAAAAAGATACGTTACATTTAGTCACCCCTATATCCGCCATTGTATTGTGTAGTATTTTGCTTAACCTGAACAAACAAAAAATAAACCAATATTTCATTTGTATTACACGAGGTGGCGCTAAAATATAGTAACACTTCACACGACTGGTAATGCATGCTAAATTGTTGTACACTATTGTTAAACAAATATACTCTTCAAAACAAGAAACGCAAAAGGGATATTTTTTTATTTTAAAGAGAAATATATGTAATAACGTTACAAGCTCAGAGTATGTGATGCTACACGTGTTAAGGCACCGATTGCCAGACCAAAATGACAATAAAAGTTATGCATTTTGAAAACGGAGGAAAACATCGGATTTTTCGCCAAAACGCATTCGTGTCCAATAAATTTGTTTGAGAGATCTGCATGTTCTGCACGTGCAATATGTGCAAAATCCCTATAAAAGTGGCGGGTTCTCGGTTTCCAGAGCTCAGTGTTAAGCCACCGACACGCAATACAGTTGCGCCAAGACTGACTGAAGCACAACGCAACAACGCCATTGGTCGCTTGGAAGCAGGCGAATCTCGATCAGATGTTGCCAGAGCTGTGAATGTCCACCCAAGCACCATCACAAGGCTATGGAATCGTCACCAACAACATGGATCAACTCGTGACCGTCCACGATCTGGCAGACCTCGTGTGACCACGCCCGCACAAGATCGCTACATCCGGTTACGTCACCTTCGGGATAGAACCACCACTGCGATGTCTACTGCCTCAACCATACCAGAGCTGCGTAGGATTTCCGATCAGACCGTACGCAACCGTCTACGAGATTCTTAGGCTCCATGTGCAACCCATCATGGTGAACGTCAACGACGTTTTTCAACATGACAACGCCCGTCCTCACACAGCCCGACTCACCACTGTCTTCTTGAGACACACAACATCAATGTTCTTCCCTGGCCCTCCAGATCACCAGATTTAAACCCCATCGAACATCTTTGGGACGAGTTGGACCGACGTCTGCGACAACCTCAACCGCAGACTCCACCTCAGCTTGCAGCAGCTTTGCAGGCTGAGTGGACAGCCATTCCACAGGATGTGATTCGTTATCTCATCGCTTCCAGGGACAGGAGATGCCAAGCAGTTATTGATGCTCACGAGGGGCATACTCGTTATTGATGTTGAGTGACGCTAAACTTCAACTGGTGAGCGTGGACTTCGCCTTTGCAGACTTTGGATGTTCAGCAGTGAATGTGCAAAGTTTCAAACATGTCATACAGAACTACCCGGAATAAACTTGTTAACAATTTGTCTCAAATTTTGCCTTTTGTGTTTCATTTTTTGAAGAGTTTAGTTTCATGCACACGCATAATACTGAAATTAGGCTTACTTGTTTTTTATTAAAAAATTCCACGGAAATGTTAATATAAACAATATCATTCGTTAAATATATATAAGAAAGAGTGAATCATATTTACTACTAATTATTTGTTCTAAATACTTTTAATTTTAAACATTGGAAGTCGTTCGTATTCTTCCGTATTCGGTTTTTTTCTATGTGTATGTACAAGTGTGTATAAAAAGAGTTATGCGTCGTGTACTGAAACGTAAAGAAATACAAAAACAGTCTTTCCAGGTTGTGCGATACTCTTAAAAATAATTATTTCATTATTTATTTGCTCAATGCCATAGAAAAAATTAAATTCTGTTGTAACGACACTGACAATTCTATTGTAGCAAGAGCAGTCTTAGAACCATGCATCTTTATAAACTTTTAGTAAGCACTTCTCATAGTAGGCCCAGCATAGCCAGATGGTTAAGGCGTTCGACTTGTAATCTGAGGGTTGCGGGCTCGAATCCCCGTCACACCAAACATGCTCCCCATTTCAATCGTGGGGGTATTATAACATGTTGGTCAATCCCACTATCCGTTGGTTAAAGAGTTGCCCAAGAGATGGCGGTGGGTGGTGATGACTAGCTGCCTTCCCTCTAGTCTTACACTGCTAAATTACGGACGGCTAGCACAGATAGCCCTCGAGTAGCTTTGTGCGAAATTCCAAAAAACAAAAAAAAACAATCGTTATTCTAATGAAAATAACCGTTGATATCGAGGTGTAGCAGAATCTTACCAGCTTTAGGCTCTTAACTCTTAATCAGATTGATATCCTAGTTTATTAACCTATTAATGGTATCGCGAAATACCCGAAGTTTCACTGGAACTGCTTTTTGGTTGGAAGGATTCTCTGTCGTAAACATAACCTACATTTTGTGGGTTAAGCCCGTTGTTCCCCTAAACGTTCTGCTGTATGAAATTTTCCATTCCAATGGAGAATATTGAGAGCATCCTTTTTTGAACTGTGTCATTTTGCTCTATGCCATATAGCAATCTCACTATATGAATATCTTTTCTCGAAAAGGCTGTGACAGAAGCCTTCGACTTGAATCTATCTGTGGAACATTGTAATATAAGATGGTAGGAACTTCACTGTGAACTAAGCTTCTAGCACGTTACTACAAATGAAAACATTCTTACAAAGTACTCTCTGAGTTGATAGGTACCAGTTGGGGACCGGAAGCATTGAAATCACTTCAGGACAACGTTGACTCTCAGTTGTTAGGTTCATATAGAATTTCAAATTTGAATGTCTTTTGAGAATTTCGCTCTTCAAATGTTCACCCAGCCTGGATCTTTAAAACGTAAGTTACATGATTTAGCACTCACGCGGAGCATCATTAACCATATAAGGAGTGCAGGTCGCCGATCTATCTCTTGGAATATGTTAAAACAATGTGTGTTTATGTTTCGTTTTATGTCGCTTCTTATTTATTGTTTTATTCGTCTCAGTTAATGAAAAATGGACGACAGAGAGTCGCTAGGTGCGTTAAAGATTCGGGGCTCGAATCCCCAGTCGTGTCTTGAAAAACCAGAACAGAAAATCACGAGTGATATCGTACTAAAACGCAAAAAATTTCTGCGCCTGATGGTTGGGAAACTTTAATTTAAGTTTAATCTGTTAATTATGTTACGTGTTGTACTATATTTTTATGTATTAAAAATGAACGTAATATTCTGTATTTTTCTACCAAATATCGCTGCTGGTATTAAAACAGCAGTTTTTTTTTTGTAAATAAATACAAATAGACTCGGCCAAAAAGGAATCCATAAATATATATCACTGAAAATACTTCAACGAGATATCCTTTTATATATAGCACGCGGATGACTTAGCTGTGAGTCTAAGGATTTACAACTGTGGTGGACACAGTACAGACAGCTAATTGTGTTTCATTGTGATTAATACCAAAAACAAAACATTATTATTATATTTCACTTGTGAAAGGTGTCTAGGTCTTTCTGTTTGCTGATGGTATTCACGATTGAGATGAAAACATGTAAGCATTCTATGTATGTTAAAAAAATTACAACCTAACAGTATGACATTGCTGTTGTTTGGAATTAAACACAATGGGCTATGTGTGCTTTGCCAACCAGAGTATCAAAATCCGGTTTCTAAAGGTGCGAGTCTACAGACCTACTGCTGTGCCATTGGGAAGAGATGAAATTTATCGTCAGATGACCCCATTGACACTGGGTATGTGTGGAGATGAGAATCTTGGACTGTGTAAAACAATGACTCCTATCTTATCTACCATCTTGGATCACAGTTGTAACTGTTATCAAAATTTAAAACAAATCTAAAATTAGACATGATTTTATTTTTGCCACATCATGCGGACTTCTTCTGAAATCTTCAAGATTGCAAGTGTTTTCGTACGGTATTTACGACTTGATTTCAACAGATATTAACTTCATAAAGTGTTTCTTCTACTAGACCATTGGTCTTAGAAAGCCCAAAAACAAACTATTCAGTTGAATATTTTAACATATATATATATACGCACGATATATTACAGAATAAAAAGACACCATTAATTTTGACGATGACCATAAGTGTAGAATCTCGAGTGACAAGATAAAGGTTCACCACTCCTTTCTTTTTCTGATCCACTGCTACTTCTATTACTACTAGATCCATCTTGCTTGCTGAAGAGAAGTTTTCACGTGTAATCACGTGACCTTCTTTTTTGTTACTCCATAAGCTGTTGATAATCTAATGATACTGTTTCAGATCCCGTTGTCTCATATAACTAAACAATTATCCTTTCTTTGTGGTGAGCCCCCAGGATCAAACTTCACTTTAAGCACTGATTGCTTGCGCTAATGTTTTATATATTGTTTTAGATATCTAGAGACGTCAGGTCTACGCATTAGTACAATTATTACATGTTAGTTTAGAATCATTGCGCTCAGTGCTGTTTCTTTGTTTTGAGTTAAGCACAAAGCTACCAAATAGGCTGTCTGTGCATTGCCCAACACGGGTATCCAAACCCGGTTTCCAGTGGAAAAAGTTCGCAGACATGCCGCGGGGGGCACTCACAAAATTGAGCCTTCACGATCACCATGCCGTTTCAACGTACCAGTAGTAAAATATAACAAGGGAGAGGAAACTGTTTGCAGTGAAAGTTGCAAACAAAATAAGGTTTACATTACATTTTCGAGAAAAAGAAATAAACCAAAAGTCACCAGGTGTCAGAAAATGGATATATTATTATCTGGTGAGTTTACAGCTCCTTGTGAATTATGAATAATAAAGGAAATAATCAAACATACAAAAAAGGGGCTGACCGTGGAAGTTCGGTCAGAAGTATAGGTGGGTGGCGTCACTATCGAAAAACCGCCCGCTGGAACAACAAGAGACTAGGATGAACAATCTATAAATTAAAGGCGGAACCTCATTCAAATACAAGCTTAGCGATGTCTGTTTATTATATACTTTGCTAATGTGATATTCTCAATACATTGAGTAAGAAACAAGGCATACGGTTTCATTTATTTAACATCTACACATTAATTAGTGTAGAAGGGTCTGTATAAAAATGACTTCCATATAATGTTTTAAATTAGGTATATAATTATGTAGATTCAAAAAGCATTCATGATATCAAGTATACTGGTTATTAAGTATGTACGCTTCTGACTGCTGTTCACGCTTGAAATACGGGTCTTTGTCTTGGAAACCGAACAAACTCCATCGAGTCATATGTACTAAATGTTATTAAAATTAAATGACACGAGCCTTCGTTTATGATATAGTTTTACTAAGGTTAAATATACTTGCACTTCCGAGATATAAGGTGGACTTATTTCAACGAACCTTAATAATAATAGCAACAATATCCGTCACATGTTTATAAATATCCCGAAAAACATTTACGCCGAAACAGTACCATGTCAGAATTATTTGAACAGCGTATTGTTTTTGTTGTTTCATTTAGCACGAAGATGCCCGAGGGCTATTTGTGTTAGCTCTTCCTAATTTACAAGGAAATGACTAGAGAAAAGGCAATTAGTTAATGCTGCCTACCGCCAACTGTTGGGATACTCTACTGGATTAGTAAGATTGATTGTCCGCGGCTGAAAGGGCGAGCATATTTGGTGATGAGATTTGAACCCACAAAAAGCAAATTCTTAGACAAGCGTCCTAACTACTAGTAAATTTCAGGATACAGTTGTAGACCAAACATACTAGTTTGTGTGTGTTTGTGTTTTCTTATAGCAAAGCCACATCGGGCTATTTGCTGAGCCTTCCGAGTGGAATCGAATCCTTGATTTTAGAGTTGCAAATTCGTAGACTTATCGCTGTACTAGCGTAGGGGGGAGGGCGTATTAGTTTTGGATAAACTTGAACAAAGAAAAACTGTATGGATAAACAATTTAAGTCGAAAAGCACCTTACACGGTTATAGTTAAATAAATATTACACAGTGGTTAAAGTGTTAAAAATAGCAAAGGGCAAAAAACTTAAATAACGGTTAACACGAAAAATATGAATTTGTTCATTTTACTTGTTGATGTACAGATGAAGTAACATCAACATTATTCTTAAATGGTAATGTGTAATTAACAAACACTACACTGTGTCTGAACAAAGTTAAATATTATTTTGTTACAGGTTACTGATTTGATGGTTCGATTTGTTTGTAATTGAGCACAAGGCTGGACAATGAGTTATCTGTCCTCACCCACCACAATATACGTTACATCATACTATTAAATTTTGTTTCCAATGGACAATAAACACATGAACCAAAACTGATAAGGATGACCCTCACTTGGGTATCCTCTGTTTGTATAAGTAGCTTCCTAGAATTGTAAGTCCTCAGACATAGCGCTCTGCCATTGTGGAGCTTTTTTAGAATAATCTCTCCAGTTTTAACGGTAAACATCGTGCATACACATGCTAGAAACATTCTTCCTAAATGTAAAAGCTGAAACTTGTAGTAAAATAAATATTATATTCAGTAAGTAATATCAGAACTAAACTAATAAAATTAAACACAGGATATAAAAATAATGAGTTATTTATATATAATGTGACTTATTACCAAAGGGAAGAAAAAATACATCAGAAAGAAAGAGAGGAGAACAAACTAGATCTGTAACGTAAAATGATTTGAAAAATAATTAAAACACAGTAAAACAAACAAATTAAACACTATTAAGTAAAGTATTATTTAGGCCTTACTAAGTAACGCTTCTTTGTTAATGCTTGTCTAGTGAAAGCCGAAGAGTAAAACCAATTTAAATCAAAAAGCTGTACGAGTAGCAACAGCAAGTAAAAAAAGTTAGAAATTGTGCCTGATTAACCTTTGACCTGTTTACCTTGTATAGTAGATGAGCTTTACTAAAAGCATCTGTACTGTATTATTGGTGGCTGAACCAAGAATAAGTTAGAACCAAGAATAAGTTAACTTGGTTAACTTTTATTTATTTCTAAGTCACCTGTTCTGTACCACTAAGACGATCGCCTTTCTTATTGGTACAAATGTTATGGAAATTGAGCCTCGCTAAATGATAATATGATAACACTTCAGCTGTCTACCTTACCACAAACATTAATACATGTTCAGGAACTCATAGTTTATGATAACCTCCAGCACCGAAGGGGGATATTTATTATGTTTTCAACTTTCTGTGTGTACGTGTTTGTCACCAAGATTCCAAGAAAACAGCTGAATGGATTTTAAAGAAAATTAGTATACATTTGGACTATGACCCAGCCTGGATGTTATTAGTTTTTGAAATGTAAAGGTGGAAGCTGACGAATATACAAAAAATTCCTATCTATTAACATAGGGATCGATTTTTCATACTATTTTTGCCATCTAATTCAGTTAAATATGACCAAATTTTGACGAAATTTGGTTGACCTATGTAGAATGTTATTCCTCATCTCCTTGCCAAAACTGGTCCGTTTTTGTTGATAAATACAGACATAAGAACAGATTTTCTTTCTTTTTTTTAGAGCCGAATCGCAGCAGCATTGTGTGGTGGAGGTTTGCACTTCTCTAAGTGCCCCTGTAATTAAGACTAGTTTTGATATGACATAATTACAACGGCTGAAGTAATTTGATATTTCTGTATGTCTTTAGCTCTAGTGTGTATTAATTAAAATACGTAACACATGTAATGATATAGTGTGTATTAATTAAAATACGTAACACATGTAATGATATAGTGTGTATTAATTAAAATAGTAACACATGTAATGATATATGTTTTAAGTACTTTTCATATCATAATATGAATCCCTATGATAGCTTGAAGAAATGAACATGAAGCAGAAGGAAGAAACAGATAAAGTATTATTCCATATTAAACCTCTGCTTGGCATGGCCGAGCGCGTAAGGCGTGCGACTCGTAATCCGAGGGTCGGGGGTTCGCGCCCGCGTCGCGCTAAACATGCTCGCCCTCCCAGCCGTGGGGGTGTATAATGTGACGGTCAATCCCACTATTCTTTGGTAAAAGAGTAGCTCAAGAGTTGGCGGTGGGTGGTGATGACTAGCTGCCTTCCCTCTAGTCTTACACTGCAAAATTAGGGACGGCTAGCACAGATAGCCCTCGAGTAGCTTTGTGCGAAATTTCAAAACAACAACAACCATATTAAACCAATATGCATATCTACATATTTTACAATCAGTCCAGTACAACATCAAATTTACAAATACAAACAACTGATTCAGTGAAAAAAATGTTGAAACTCAGAATGTACAATGAATATTTCATATGATACGAAAATTGCTAATTATAGTAACAACTAGAAATGTTCTGCCTCACAAGTCTTACAATTTCATTTTTTTTAAACTATGCCAGCTTTTGAAGTACAAAAATAAGATTTTTTAAGAAATAGTGCAACGTGACCTTCACGTGGAGACAAGTGACTAGCATGATAACATTCTTTAAGTATTTTCCCGATCTGCAATTGGTTATTTAGTTTTTTGTTTTTTTTACCCTTATCACGAGAATGAAACATCATTGATATTAAAACTGTTGGAAAAGACTATTTTAATAATTATATTCTAAAGACTATTTTAACAATTATATTCTAAAGATTATTTTACCAATTATATTCTAAAGACTAATTTAATAATTATATTCTAAAAACTATTTTAATAATTATATTCTAAAGACTATTTTAATAATTATATTCTAAAGACTATTTTAACAATTATATTCTAAAGACTAATTTAATAATTATATTCTAAAGACTATTTTAATAATTATATTCTAAAGACTATTTTAATAATTATATTCTAAATACTATTTTAATAATTATATTTCCTGCACTTGTCGATAGCGCATATTTTACGATAATTAAATCATCAAACTGTTCCTTCATAAACAATGTGGGGAATTGCTCAGAAGCAAAAATATACTGGAAAATTCGAGGTATATAACGAATGTTCAGAACAATGTGATATACTACCGTTAAAACAAATTTCGAATGGACAACAAGCACATGAACCAAATCTGGTAAGGATAACGCTCAGTTTGGTATTCTCACTTCGTACAAAGTCCCGGCACGGTCAAGTGGTTAAGGCGTTCGACTCGTAATCTGAAGGTTGCGGGTTCGAATCCCCGTCGCACCAAACATGCTCGCCCTTTCAGCCGTGGGGGCGTTATAACGTTATGGTCAATTCCACTATTCATTGGTAAAAGAGTAGCTCAACAGTTGGCGGTGGATGGTGATGACTAGCTGCCTTCCCTCTAGTCTTGCAATGCCAAATTAGGGACGGCCACCGCAGATAACCCTCGTGTAGCTTTGCCAGAAATTCAAAACAAACTATTTGTACAAGTAGCAAGTGTGTTGTACGTGTAACAGGTTTTTTACACAGCTGGCTGACGTACAATTTGAGTTTGCAAAAGAAAGACAATTATTTGAAACCAAGATTGAACCATGAATTTTAAAAACAAATAAACTATCATTTCAAACCTTGATGGAAGTATGAGTTTGCAAAACAAACAACCATTTCAAACCATGATGGATGCTTAAGATTTAAAAACAAACTATCATTTTAAACCACGATGAAAGCATGAGTTTGAAAAACAACATACAAAAAAGGGACAATAATTTCAAACCAAGATGGAAATTTCAACTTGTATCACAAACAACGAGCCATTTCAATCCACCGTGGAACCTTGGATTTCAAAATCAAACAAACAGTAGTTTCAAGCCAAACTGGAACCTTGATTTAGCCAAACAAACAAAGAATCTTTTCAAACTACGTTGGAGCCCCGAGTCTGCTAAACAGTCATTTTCAACCATAATGAAGCCTTGAGTGTGCAAAACAAACAACAATTTCAAATGACAGCTTACTAGACAGAGGGGTACAGTATTCCAATCTCAGCTACTTTATTTTATCAGTGCGGTAATTGGTTTTATTCATTTGTTTTAATCTAGAATGTCTGTTTTGGTTATTCTGAGAAGTAGCTTTTGTACCATTTCTAGGTTTTTTATCACCCCTGGGGTTATATGTACCTTTGGATGGAAAGCAATGGCACAAACGATGAACATTTCGTCAGTTCGCGAACATGTCAACTACATGTCCAATCACCCTCGCTACAGAAACTATAATGGATGAAAGATCAAAAGGGTTTCAACTGGGGTTGGGAAAAAATGTCACGGAGGTACCAGGTGATGATGGAAACAGGGGGACTTGATTGGTATCGTTATACATATACAAGTTGTGTATCAATCGCACTGTTCTTTGTATAAACCGTCAGTTGTATATACAGTGTATTAACCCTAAGTTTAACATAATGTGTTGATACTATTAGATGTAGGCCCGGCATGGTGTTAAGGCGTGGACTCGCAATCCGAGGGTCGCGGGTTCGCATCCCGGTCGCGCCAAACATGCTCGCCATCCCAGCCGTGGGGGCGTTATAATGTGACGGTCAATCCCACTATTCGTTGGTAAAATAGTAGCCCAAGAGTTGGCGGTGGGTGGTGATGACTAGCTGCCTTTCCTCTAGTCTTACACCGCTAAATTAGTGACGGCTAACACAGATAGCCCTCGAGTAGCTTTGTGCGAAATTCCAAAACAAACAAACAAACAAACAAACCATTAGATGTTTACACAGCGTGTTACTAACCCACCACCTCTTTCTTGTTCTGTGCATTAACCATCGGTTGTTACTACCATGTTTTAACCTTCAGTTGTCTATGATGCAAATTAACCGTCAGTTTCGATGTTTTAAAGTAACTCCACATTGGGATGTCTCCTTTGTCCAGATCTTAGCATTGTAGTCTAACCGCTGTCCAACGAGGGAACCAGTTGCATATAAGGTGCTGATATTATTAGATGTTGATATGGTGTATTAATAATTAACAAGCAGTTTTTCGTTCTGTGCATGAACTATCGGTTGTTAGTGCCACGCTTTAATTTTCAGTGTCTGTGATGTGGAGGTACTAAATAGCGTAGCGAAGGATGTATTGTTATACCTCTAGTAGATACCATCAAATGTGTGAGGTTTATTAGCCATCAGTGATTTCTGCTGTGTATTAACCAGAAGTATTAAATATTCTATATCTAGCTTATTAACTCCCAGTAGCTTATGCAGTGTTCAGTTATTAATTGTTTGTCCTACGTATTAGCCATCGTTTACCTAAACTGTGTATTAACACTTGGTTGTTTATGCTGTGCATTAACCGTTAGCAGCTTATCAGTGTTCATTCGTTAGCTGTCTGTCTTCTGTATTAATCGCCAGTTATTTACATAGTATATTAATTTTCAACTGTCTATGCTGTGTATTACATCGTTGTTGTTTACGCTATAACTTATTTTCATACATTCATCAAAATTACCTATGCATATTTTGTAAAATAGACTTTATTTTCCGAGAGCTCGTGTACAATTCTAAGCCGATAAGTATCGGATTGTATAAATGCACGAAAAAATTAAAAATTTTCAGCTCTACTGTCTTTTTATGCGCCAATTTTTTTTACTGTTTTCTTTGATATCATTTCTCGAAATTAATTTACTTAAGCCTGTTTTGGTATTCTGAGGATGTTTCATGTGTTCTGGAAAGTCCTGATGTCTTTATTTCCTTCTGCGTTGCCTCTGAGCGGCTAAAAATATTTGGTCCCATAACCTATTGAGTTTTTGTTTATTTTTGGTAAGATATGTCCATTTTTTCCTAATTTTTTGGTTACTATGGCAGTTTTTTACAATTTTGTTCTTTTTAAACAGTATTTAGCAGAAAATGTCCACATATTGTTCATTCAGTAAGCATTAGAAAAAAAAAGAAACATTATATTTTTTTGACCTTCAGGACACAGATTGTCCAATTTTTTAGTCAGATCTAAAAACATAATACCCAGGTGCACACCCTCAGGATTCTTTTAGTATGCGTACAAAGTTTCAGGTGTCAAGCTACTTTTCTCTCGGAGCTATGGCAGTCACACATATACACACAGAATATTTTATTATTATAAACTGGAAGCCAAGACTCCCATATCTCGATAGTCCTGGTCAAAATTGGTGTCAAGATGGATATAGAAAAATAAAAGTACATGGGACAAACAAAAAAGAAGTAAAAAATAAGTTTACAAATCGTAAAAGACAAGTAGTCAAACGAAAACAAAAGCTACTGCGTCTATGACAAGCAAATTACTACGAAACAAACCGATTATAAAGTAGTTTTCAGTTACATGATGCAAATCAAGATTTAGTATACGTATTGAATCAATGATCTATACTATAGTCAACAGGGTGAAAACGTATATTTACTCAATGCAGAATGAAAGTAAGACCTTACCAGAAGAGGAAATTAAAAAAAGGTATAATTTGTATATTTCTCGTTATGACTTACATTTAGTGCCAAGCATCGTCTGTTAACAATGTAAAGAAAACAAGATTAGTAAAATTTATTAATTTAAAAAGGGATCGTTAAAAAATACAAAAACTATTTAAATCAAAATGCAGATATTATATTTTCAAGTCAACAACTAAGGACTCCAAAAGAACAATATCCAAAGCTGGAAACAGTGTCTATATTATTTCATTTAGGTACAGGTCCCTATTTTAGCTTCACTAAAATTGTTAAGTACTGTTGACACGGTTTCAAAACAGATGGCTTAAGAATATAAGGTAAACACTGTTGTCTGCCTTGTTTGTCTACCTTTAAATTTTTATAGTTCCTAATTGTAGGTTCGAAAATATAAGTTCTACATTTTGACTCAATTTGTTACTGTAATGTTTTGAATCCCTGTTTACCTCTCTAAATGAACAATTCTTTCTAATATTTTTTCTTAAGTATTTATGACTATTTAGGGAAAATAAATTTTAAGCTACATACGTGCATATGCTTTCAATTGTATGTTACAATTGATTTTCAACAGGCTGCTGCTGTATTGGCTTTTCTTTTCTTACCCCAACCACCGCTAAACTTACTCAAAATAAATAATAAAAGTACAGCAAATAATACATGTGCTACTATGCATATACGACAAATTAAATCTAAAATTGCTCTCAAACGACCCTCTTAAAGGCAAAGAATGTATCAACACAGATTAATGACAGCATTCATCAGTGTCTTAGTGTAATGTAACAAAAAACGAGCAGGAACAAAGCAATCTTATCACAACCTAAAAATTTTCTTCTAACATAATACAACACATATTAATGCAATGTAAACAGACTCAGCAGCACACTTACGTTGTTTAGTTTATATGACACATGTGTGTTCTTTAACAGCATACCTGGCCCAGCATGGCCAAGTGGTTAAGGCACTCAACTCTTAATCTGAGTATCGCGGGTTCGAATCTCCCTCGCACCAAACATACTCGCCCTTTCATCTTTGGGGCGTTATAATGCGAAGGTCAATCCCATTATTCGTTGGTAAAAGAGTCGCCCAAAAGTTGGTGGGGATGACCAGCTGCCTTCCCTCTAGTCTTACACTGCTAAATTACGGACGGCTAGCGCTGATAGCCCTCGTGTAGCTTTCCGTGAAATTCAAAAACAAATAAACAGCATATCGTGTTATAAGTCTTTACTAGATAAGGGGACACATATAATGTATGCAAAATAAATAGCAGTAACTTACTTGGCATAAGTTGTCAATTACTCTTAATATTAAGCATCGATACCTTAAAACCAACTATTTTAAAATACCAATAGCTGTATGAAATAATGCTATGTGTAATGGCAGTAAATACTGAATACGCACTCACGATTTCAGTTAAGTATGAGAAAAACCAGAAAGAACCACCATCGTCGTTAGAGTAATGAAATCTACCATGGTAATTATCCAGTATTAAAACTTACTAAACTTTAGTCACGGAAATCCTCAAGACCTAAGACTCGAGTAATAATGAACAATTGCAAATCGAGCAACTTTATGAAACAATAAATACGCCAGAAAATTCACGAGTTGTAGTTTCCAACTGTAGTGTACACAGGGAAACACCGGATTTTTTTATGGTGAAGACTAAAGAACTAAAACAATTCGTAGTTTGACAAAATTAAAGGGATAAAATTAGGTTTAAACTATTCTCTCAGCCTCTGTCACAAAACTCCTATACAATCCCCCTCAACAGCAGATATCACTTTAAACTACTCTCTCAGCTTCTATCACAAAACTCCTATACAATCCCCAGCTACAGCAGATATCACTTTAAACTACTCTCTCAGCTTCTGTCACAAAACTCCTATACAATCCCCCGCTACAGCAGATATCACTTTAAACTACTCTCTCAGCTTCTGTCACAAAACTCCTATACAATCCCCCGCTACAGCAGATATCACTTTAAACTACTCTCTCAGCTTCTGTCACAAAACTCCTATACAATCCCCAGCTACAGCAGATATCACTTTAAACTACTCTCTCAGCTTCTGTCACAAAACTCCTATACAATCCCCCTCAACAGCAGATATCACTTTAAACTACTCTCTCAGCTTCTATCACAAAACTCCTATACAATCCCCAGCTACAGCAGATATCACTTTAAACTACTCTCTCAGCCTCTGTCACAAAACTCCTATACAATCCCCCGCTACAGCAGATATCACTTTAAACTACTCTCTCAGCTTCTGTCACAAAACTCCTATACAATCCCCCGCTACAGCAGATATCACTTTAAACTACTCTCTCAGCTTCTGTCACAAAACTCCTATACAATCCCCAGCTACAGCAGATATCACTTTAAACTACTCTCTCAGCTTCTGTCACAAAACTCCTATACAATCCCCCGCTACAGCAGATATCACTTTAAACTACTCTCTCAGCTTCTGTCACAAAACTCCTATACAATCCCCAGCTACAGCAGATATCACTTTAAACTACTCTCTCAGCCTCTGTCACAAAACTCCTATACAATCCCCCGCTACAGCAGATATCACTTTAAACTACTCTCTCAGCTTCTGTCACAAAACTCCTATACAATCCCCCGCTACAGCAGATATCACTTTAAACTACTCTCTCAGCTTCTGTCACAAAACTCCTATACAATCCCCAGCTACAGCAGATATCACTTTAAACTACTCTCTCAGCTTCTGTCACAAAACTCCTATACAATCCCCCGCTACAGCAGATATCACTTTAAACTACTCTCTCAGCTTCTGTCACAAAACTCCTATACAATCCCCTGCTACAGCAGATATCACTTTAAACTACTCTCTCAGCTTCTGTCACAAACTCCTATACAATCCCCAAGCTACAGCAGATATCACTTTAAACTACTCTCTCAGCCTCTGTCACAAAACTCCTATACAATCCCCCGCTACAGCAGATATCACTTTAAACTACTCTCTCAGCTTCTGTCACAAAACTCCTATACAATCCCCCGCTACAGCAGATATCACTTTAAACTACTCTCTCAGCTTCTGTCACAAAACTCCTATACAATCCCCCGCTACAGCAGATATCACTTTAAACTACTCTCTCAGCTTCTGTCACAAAACTCCTATACAATCCCCAGCTACAGCAGATATCACTTTAAACTACTCTCTCAGCTTCTGTCACAAAACTCCTATACAATCCCCTCAACAGCAGATATCACTTTAAACTACTCTCAGCTTCTGTCACAAAACTCCTATACAATCCCAGCTACAGCAGATATCACTTTAAACTACTCTCTCAGCCTCTGTCACAAAACTCCTATACAATCCCCCGCTACAGCAGATATCACTTTAAACTACTCTCTCAGCTTCTGTCACAAAACTCCTATACAATCCCCCGCTACAGCAGATATCACTTTAAACTACTCTCTCAGCTTCTGTCACAAAACTCCTATACAATCCCCAGCTACAGCAGATATCACTTTAAACTACTCTCTCAGCTTCTGTCACAAAACTCCTATACAATCCCCCGCTACAGCAGATATCACTTCAGATATCCTTCCACCAGTTTTATAGTGGACTCTCTTGTTGGTTATTTACTTTTGATGATTTCAAATTCTCGATTTTTAATTTTATGTGTTAGTCTTTTAAATACACTCTCATTGCAATATATTAAAAACACTAACCCACATAATTAAAAATGATGTGTATTTTCTTATAGCAAAGCCACATTAAGCTATATGCTAAATCCACTGAAGGGAATCGAACCCCTGATTTTAGCGTTGTAAATCCGTAGACTTACCGCTGTACTAGTGTGGGACTACTGCAATGAACAAATACAGGAAGTTCTCGTTTTGTGTATTGTAACGGTACAAATAAAAGCATTTACACGGTCTGTCATGGCCTGGTGTTTAAGGCGTTCCAATCCAAATCCGAGGGTCGCGGGTTCGAATCACCGTCCCACCAAACATACTCGCCCTTTCAGTCGTGGAGGCTTTATAATGTGATGGTCAATCCTACTATGCGTTGGTAAAAGAGTAGCCCAAGAGTTGGCAGTGGGTGGTGATGACTAGTTTACTTCCCTCTAGTTTTACACTGCTAAATTAGAGACGGCTAGCGCAGATAACCCTCGTGTAGCTTTGCGCGAAATAATAATAATAAAAAAAACAAGCATTTACTCACCATGTGCAGACGCTTTATTACGATAACATTCGTGATAACGCGACGCGCGATAGTTGAAGCGATGTTACGACGAGAGTAGCATTACGGTTAATCTGTTCAGTCGCCAGATGGTCGCGCTGTCAGTTTGGTCATACAACGAAGTCATTAAAATCAGTTTATCGTGCTTCACACTGGACTTTATGTTTTCTGTAGATGTATTATGTTGACTATGTGAGCATAGGCGGCACATATAATTGGGTAGTTTGAGACAAGATTGAACGGCAGATCAACGAAGTTCGCGATCTACAGGTCTTACGCGAAGATCGCGTGCTGAACTTGCAGATAATTTCCAAGGCTTTTCTCATGTCTTTCCACTGTCATTCTTCTGTAGTATATTCCTGCAGTATATTAAGACTTGACTAACGGCCCCACTAGGACTGAACACATCGTGTATACTCTATAGGAAATGGTGTTTGATTTACGCCACTAATTAATATTACTTTCCCCTAATACAAGATATTATCTTATGACAAACAATATCTTGTTATATCAATTTCATGTTAATTCTATCTTGCACGATAGCATGTTTCCATTACCAACTGTTGAAAGAGGCAGTGGCCCAAGATAATATTTTATGACAAACAATATCTTGTTATATCAGTTTCATGTTTTGCCCGATAGTAATGAACTAACCTGATTTTTAGAAATCAAATCTATCTGTTTATCTACAGTTTTGTTGCTTATAATGTTAATAAATAACTAAAGTTTAATACATTCAGTTATACTGGCTATATAAAGAAGAAAAGGACCATCTATCTGTCTGTTGAATATGAAACGATACAACAACTGTGGGACTAAGGACAGCTCTATTTCTAAACAGGACGGACGCAGTACTGTCTTGTTATTATTTATTTTATTTGGTTTTCACTAAATAGAAACTAGATCTTGATTAAAGGTTGGTAAAGATTTGAATGATTGGAAATTATCATGGTTTAATGAATCCAATAAAACTACCTGGCATGCTTTTCTGTTGTTCAGTAACACCACTTGTTTCTCATGTGCTCAGTAAAACTACCTGTCATATTTCTCTTTTACCCAGTAATACCACTTGTCGCGTTTCTCATGAGTTCAGTAAAACTACCTGTCATATTTCTCTATTACCCAGTAATACCACTTGTCACGTTTCTCATGTGCTCAGTAAAATTACCTGTCATATTTCTCTTTTACCCAGTAATACCACTTGTCGCGTTTCTCATGAGTTCAGTAAAACTACCTGTCATATTTCTCTATTACCCAGTAATACCACTTGTCACGTTTCTCATGTGTTCAGTAAAACTACCTGTCATATTTCTCTATTACCCAGTAATACCACCTCTTACGTTTCTCATGTATTCAGTAAAACTACTCGGCATATTTCTCTATTACCCAGTAATACCACTTGTCACGTTTCTCATGTGTTCAGTAAAACTACCTGTCACATTTCTCTATTACCCAGTAATACCACTTGTCACGTTTCTCATGTGTTCAGTAAAACTACCTGTCATATTTCTCTATTACCCAGTAATACCACCTCTTACGTTTCTCATGTATTCAGTGAAACAACCTGTCATATTCATTTACTTTTCACTAATACTATCTGGCGTGTTTATTTATTGATTAATGACACTTTGTGACGTATTTTTATTGTTCACTGGTGTTACTTGTTTTTTGCTACTGTTAAGTAATATTGTGTGGCATATTTCTTTATCATTTGCAACAAGTTTTATTACACTAATTTAGTGACGTATGAAAGTATTGTGACCTCAATAAGCAATCTCTTTTCAAGAAGTGGTACCCAATGCATCAACCAGTTTGATTTACGTTATTTAGTTTATACATACGATGGCAATAAGAGTGTGTTATTTGTATTTTTGAGTATCAGACGAATGTTTTAGAGGCGGATAAGAACATGTTACTTAAAGAGTTTTTGCAGGAACGGCTATGCTATGTTTGCAATTCGTTTTAAGGCTTAAATGTCATGCACTTATTACGCAGTACTCACACTTTAAACGTGTGCAGTTTCGGGATGCTTCCAACCCCTGGTGTCGGTGAATGTGAAATGTTTCGTCTAAGCCTACTTATATATGATTATTAAAAAGCTGACTTTTAGATATCACTTTCATCATTAGGTTCGCTTTTTTCGCATTAACAAATTATGCTTTGTGCATATTAATAAGCATATTCTAAGTGTTGAATTTTTATTTGATTGTGTGTTTTTGGTTTGGCTTGTTCTGAATTTCGCGCAAAGCTACACGAGGGCTATCTGCGCTAGCTGACCCTGATTTAACAGTGTAAGACTAGAGAAAAGGCAGCTAGTCATCATCACCCACCGCCAACTCTTTGGCTACTCTTTTACCAACGAATAGTGGGAATGACCGTCACATTATAACGCCCCCACGGCTGAAAGGGCGAGCATGTCTGGCGCGACGGGGATTCGAACCCGCGACCCTCAGATTACGAGTCGAACTCCCTAACCCATCTGGCCATACCGGGTCCGAATTGTGTGCTCTGTTCATAGTAATTTCCCCGTGGAAGGGAAGCCCTAGTACAGAGACAGGATTAACCATAAAAATGAAAATGCAGTTGCGAAGGCTGCATACCATAGCGAGGATAATTTAAATAATCCTTAAGTGATGTGTATGTTCTTTAAGTTATTATGCAACAGCCCCTGTTTCGTTCATTTGTTCAAGGTGTTATTACGTCAGAATTCTCTGCCTGAAGATAGATTATCGAAACAAGCTTTAAGTTATTTTTTCCATTAAAAAACCGTTAAGAAAGAGTCAGAATCGATTAAATTTTGCTGCTAGTTATTACAACAGAAAAGTAAACAAAGAATAATATTAGATTTTCTCTTGCTGTCTGACTGTCATTCTTCCTAAATCTCATTGTTATGTACAGTGAATTTTATCACAATTTGCCTCCGATGATTTCTGGTTTCGTTTGGCTTAGTTTGAATTTCGCGGAGAGCTACACGAGGGCTATCTGCGCTAGCCGTCCCTAATTGAGCAGGGTAAGACTAGAGGGAAGGCAGCTAGTCATCACCACCCGCCACCAACTCTTAAGCTACTATTTTACCAATGAATAGTGGGATTGACCGTCACATTATAACGCTCCCACGGCTGAAAGGGCGAGCATGTTTGGGACGTTATAATGTGACGGTCATTCCCACTATTCGTTGGTAAAAGAGTACCCAAAGAGTTGGTGGTGGGTGATGATAACTAGCTGCCTTCTCTCTAGTCTTACACTGCAAAATTAGGGACGGCGACTGAATACCTTAACCACCTGGCCATGCTGGGTCAAGTCCGAGATAAATTATAATACGTAACAAGATATTTAGGCCCGGCATGGTCAGATGGGTTAAAGAGTTCGACTCGTAATATGAGGGTCGTGGGTTCGAATTCCCGTCATACCAAAAATGCTCGCCCTTTCAACCGTGAGAGTGTTATTATTCTACGGTCAATCTTGCCATTCATTGGCAAAAGAGTAGCCCAAGAGCTGCCTCTCCTCTAGTCTCACACTGCTAGATCAGGGATGGCTAACGCAGATAGTCCTTGTTTAGCTTTACGCTAAATTGAAAAACAAACAAATAAAAACAAATATTTTGGACGAGTCTTCGATTTATTATATTACGTGTTACTATTTCAAAGAACCGGAAATTTGAATTTTAGCTTAGTAGTTAATTAACTACCAATATATTTCAAGTTTATGTTATTTTCCTACAGAATTAAAAACATAGAAACAATACAATTTATAATATTGGTTATTACTAATAGTTATTACAAATAATGGTTTTATACACAACAGTTTTACAAGCTTACAGACAATACTGAGTCTTCTCTTTGGTCCAGAAATGAATATTTTATTAACGATCCAGTTTCACGATGAGCAAATTAATTTTGATTTGATATTGTTACACCTCTTTTTAGCAAGATAGCTTGGTTGGCCTCACGTCGATGGCTTTTTACTGATATTTAATATCATCGTAGAAATTCTAACATCCAAAGTAATTCACTGAAGTTGAAAGTTTGTAAAGTTCTAAATCTATAAACGTTGCTGGTCTAATTTTATAGTTTTCCGAATAACAGTTTCCTAGGCTAATAGTGTTCTGACTTTAGCTGTTCAATAATATTCTCTCCATTCGGCTCACCGTTTTTTTATAGGAATCGCACGAGTTTTTAGAACTTTCGACAAAATTCTCGCGCGCTTTCGTCAAACAGGCGAAAGTTTCGAGAACAGGCGGGTCTTGTGCAATACACAGTCAGGAATATACATCACATGCAAAAATGGAAACTACACAGAAATAAATGTAGATATAATACAAAGTTCGTTGTAAAATTTCAGCAGATCACCGTAAATTGTTTAACTTTGGTTTGATGTGATACGTATGATTAATGTCGACGTTTTGTAAACAAAACATAATAAGACGTAAATTTTAAGTTTAAACTTTCTTAGCTCGTGTAATTCATTTTTAACTGCACATTTTTTGGCTCGTCGACTGTTAAAGTTACATTCTTCTAGCAAGAGCATCAAAACAAAATGATGGTTTCATCTTGATAAAATTATTGCTCAAGGTTTTAAAAACAAACTTAAATTTTTGAGGTTCTAATTACTGAAATTAACAATATCTTAATTATATTATTCTCAAACTAATTTAGAAATAAACTTGAGTTGTGGTGAAACTTAGTTGAATGGACGGCAACTGTCTGATATAGAAACAGAATTGAAGAGGACGAAGTTATGAAAGCATGTCACCTTTCGTCTTCAAATCGTCAGAACTTTCAAAACTCCGTCCTCAAAAGGCCCGGCATAGCCAGGTGGTTAAGGCACTCGACTTGTAATCTGAGGGTCACGAGTTCGAATCCCCATCACACCAAACATGCTCCCTCTTTCAGCCGTGGGGGTGTTATAATGTGGTGGTCAATCCCATTACTCGTTGGTAAAAGAGTAGCCCAAGAGTTGGCAGTGACCTGCTGCCTTCCCTTTAGTCTTACACTGCTAAAATTAGGGACGGCTAGCGCAGATAGCCCTCGATTAGCTTTGCGCGTAATTCAAAAACAGACCAACAAACTGTCGTCTATTGTTGTATTTCTACTGCAGGCAGTTGCCACCCATTCAACTAAGTTTCATCTTGAATATTCAACCTAATGATCTACTAAAGAATAAACTTGAGACGTGTTTTGAGGTTCCAGTTGAGACAATGAGCCATATCTTGATGTCACTATTTTTAATATTTAGATACAAACTTTAATAATGTTTAAGTTCTAATTAACAAAATTAGCTACATACTGATGAAATTATCGCTAAAGTATATCCGAAAACAGCTAAATAACAGTTCTCCATGTTCCATCATATCATGAAATGTAAGTATTTTCCTGTAGTGGCGGGAATGATAAAGGAGAGGTGTTAATACAGGGGAGAATTTTGCAAGCTTACAAAGAGGATTTGACGCAGATGTTTTATTTAAAATAATACTAATATTTGACATACCTGTCAGTAACGATAAGATATATTTGTAAATCGCTACATGAAGCCATGATTACTACAAGTTTAAAATGAATAATTACATGTTGTTGTTGTTCTTTGTTTCAATCACATTTTCCAAGCTGCTTGTCGTTTATCAACTCATGGCTAATGTAGTTTTCAAAGGGAGGCAACTTTGCCTTGGGAGACATTAGACCTGATAACGGTAATACGCAGAACTCACCTTATTTTTTATTTTTTTCTTTGTAAAATATACACTGGAAGATAAGCCCTCTTGTGTTGAAACACGGCATCGTGGATCAAGTTTCTTGGCGCCAAAGCTTGGCGCCACTGAGACGCTTCATCCTTAGCTAATTACACCTGCTGGAGTCAGATCAATGATGGACCATCTGTGATAGAGGAAAGTTGATGTGAAATGTGCACAGCCTCAGAAATTAGTCATGCTTTTATTGTATGATCAACGTTTTTGAACTGTAGAACAATATGCTAGGTCCCATCTTTGTGTTGGGGAAAGCAAAGATAGCTCAACTGTACGATTTTGCTCTTAACAACAAACAAACGTGTTGGTGTTTAATTTAGTTGATTTCTATGAGAACCTAAAGAGGGCGCTACCATACGTTCTAGTAAGATTACTTCAGTCTACCCATTCGATTTACGTTAAATTCAATGAACTGTCTTTTTATGTAATTCGTTTCACCACAACTGGTTACGTCTCTACGTGTTCGAAGCGCCCCATTACTTCTTAATACATTTTGTAACCTTAGGCTGTTAACGGACACTGTCTACATTCATTTTCGTAGGCTCCACGCAGACTAGGTCCTGAATTTTCTGCAATGGTTATATACATAACAATCTAACTGTTTTTGTGTTTTTTGTATAAGAAGGCTCCGCCGTGTCTGATATTAACTTTGAATATAGGGTTATTTAGCAACAAAGAAAACGCCGATAATAAATCATATTCTGAATAAACGCATGTTTACATGTAGATATTTTATTGTGATTACCAAAAGGACAAATGCGTGTTACATACCCCTCAGGAGTTCCATCTAACGTACAGTCCAAATGAGAACGAAAAATATTTAATAAGATAACCGAGACTTGTTTAATTCTTACGTAATATCTAAAAAAATGTACCTAAGTTGAGATTCATTTTCTAAGTATTTAAAAAACACCTTTAGGATCGTAATATCATGTCTTTTGTTGTTAAACGTTGGTCAAAGAAAATGATATTTGATATTAAAGTTATTTGTTTGTTTTGAATTTCGCGAAAAGCTATAAGAGAGCTATCTGCGCTAGCTCTTCCTAATTTAGCAGTGTAAGACTAGAGGAAAGGCAGCTAGTCATCACCACCAACCGCCAACGAAAAGTGGGATTGATCATCACAATATAACGCCCCCCCCCGAAAAGATGAGCATGTTTGGTGTGAAGGGGATTTGAAGCCGCTACCCGCGAATTGCGAGTCGAGTGCCTTAATTACCTGGCCATACCGGAGCCGATATTAAAATAAGAACATTTGTTTATTGTTCAGAAAATTAGAATACATGTTACTTTTCTAAATTTGAAATAAAGTAACAAATACGATTTTTATTGTTGACAGAAAGTAGAAAACAATGTTTTGTTGGCGAATAACAGAAGAAAAAATGTTCCTCGATAAAAGAATGTAGATGATATGGTGTTCATTGTCGATTGTTTGTTTGTTTTTTGAATTTCGCACAAAGCTACTCGAGGGCTATCTCTGCCAGCCGTCCCTAATTTTGCAGTGTAAGACTAGAGGGAAGGCAGCTAGTCATCACCATCCACCGCCAACTCTTGGGCAACTCTTTACCAACGAATAGTGGGATTGACCGTCACATTGTAACGCCTCCACGGCTGAAAGGGCGAGCATGTTTGGCGCGACGGGGATGCAAACCCGCAACCCTCGAATTACGAGTCGCACGCCTTAACGCGCTTGGCCATGCCGGGCCATGTTCATTGTCGATAGCTTGATATGTAATATAAATTATTATGTTCATTGCTCATAGAAAACAGCGAACACAGTATTGTTCAAATAATACAATTTAATAGGCATTTTATGCTGGTACAAATGATAAAACATTGTGTTTATTGTTGATAAAAAGCAGAATACATGGAGTTCATTGTTGTGACAAAGAGGCAATAATGTTACTATAATTATTTTTCTAAAACTTTTATGAAGGATGGAAACCGTTTTCAATGAAGGCGATAAACAACCTCAGTTAAATGTTTATTTATTCTATCCCACGATTCGGATTATGTTGTGTTTTTTTTACAGGGTCTGTGAACATCATCGGTTACAAAACGGATTTTAAACAATAGCAACCAAAAATAAATTGAAATTGCAACAATATAATAGAACAGTGAACGGTGAAGCTTTTGTTTGTTTTTTGAATTTTGCGCAAAGCTACTCGAGGGCTATCCGTGCTAGCCGTCCCTAATTTAGTAGTGTAAGACTAGAGGGAAGGCAGCTAGTCATCACCACCCACCGCCAACTCTTGGGCTACTCCTTTACCAACGATAAGTGGGATTGACCGTCACATTATAACGCCCCCACGGCTGAAAGGGCGAGTATGTTTGGGGCGACGGGGATGCAAACCCGCAACCCTCACATTACGAGTCGCACGCCTTAACACCCTGGGCCCTGCCGGGCCTACGGTGAAGCGTATAAAAAATATTGTTATTGAGTCGAAATATTGAGTCGAACGTCATAATAGAAATTATGAAAACAAAAAGTATTATTTGTTAATTTTGAAAATAATATAATAGTATTATCTGTCAATTATGAAAGATAAATATATAATTGTATTATAGGGGCTAGATATTACCTGTTAATGGAAGGGCGTTTGGGTTAAAACAAAAGTGATTCTTTAAACTTTTTCTCGAGAAAATTGTGAAAAATCTCTAAAGTTTCAATCCGATAAGATATCTCGTTAATTATGCTTTGTTCGTAGATGCGATATTCAGCGGTGGTTTGTCGTCATGATTTGCAGCGACACGAATGTGTTCTGTGAAATGATCATGTGTAGGACGGCTGGATTTACCCATTTATATGGATATGTTACTATTCTTAAATTTGTTTAACCCAAACAGGAGTTTGTTATGAGATCATTTCTATGAACGTAAATAAAATTAAAACCTATACTGCCAGAATGTAACTTTATTAGCTCAGTATATATCACTATTACAGCTTCTTCAGGAGCGGGCAGGGCATGGCCAGGTGGGTTAAGGCGTTCGACTCGTAATCTGAGGATCCGGGTTAGAATCCCCATTGCACCAAATATGCTTGTTCTTTCAGCTCTGGGAGCGTTATAATGTGACGGTCAATCCCACTATACGTTGGTAAAAGAGTAGCCGAAGAGTTGACGGTGGGTGGTGATGACTAGCTACCTTCCTTCTAGTCTCACATTGCTAAATTAGGGACGACTAGTGCAGATAGCCTTTGTGTAGCTTTGCGCGAAATTCAAAAACAAACAGTCACCAGGAGCAATTGATATTCCACGAGTTAACTAAACCAGCTAAGCCTAAATTATAACACTGTAATTAGTGAATCGAACATTCATACACATGTTTAGAAAGTGCTTGTTATGTTAAAATGATATCAAACATCCTTGAACTTACATTGTTAAAACAAAAAAAAACCAACAATGCTAAATAAATAACGTGTGAACCAATAGGTAAACTGTTGATATAATTGAATTCAGAATAGAATACGCTGCGCATCTAAATACCTTCTTCATATTTGTAGTGGTAAGCATTTTTCCATCTTATTATATCAATACATATGTAGTACAATGTTTGGACGCATATTTTAATCTTTATAAGTGTGTATATAGGTTTTGTCAAAGTTCAACATTTTAAAGTTTTAAGAATGTTATTAATGTCTCTAGTCTATACAAGAGACCAACTTTTGTATTTGGATTTGGATTCTTTAATTTTTCTGTTCACCATATTATGACATTCAGATAAGATCCTGACATCCAATAAGATGTTTGCTTTTGGTAGACCATGTTCTTTTCCACAATTTTATGCAATAACATGTTTAGAATTGAGGTTTGACTGTTACACACATGTTCAGATATTCGATCATGTAATGGTCTGTAAGTTTCTCCTATATACGTACTAGAGAATCTGCCACATGTTACTTCATAAATAATGTTGTTTTTTTAACTATGACGTCTGTCATGTAGGCCATATTCAGTAGCTTCACAATTATTTTCGACAATCATGATTGTTTCTTATATGCTGAACTTGCTTTCAATGATTTAAGGGAGATGCCCAGCTTTTGTACGATTTTAATAGCTATTTCTGATTTTATAATTATTCTCTTCAGTTTTACGGTGATAACATTACTTGTATATGGACTCACGCACGTGGCATGGGCTACAAATACGCTTTCCTTATTTTTACGGTTCAAGAGGACATGTCTATTTCCTTTTGTCCCCCGTCGGGACAGCAGTAAGCCTTCGAATTTACAATGCTTAAATCAAGGGTTTGATTACCCTCGGTGGACACAGAAGAGAGCCCAATGTGGCTTTGCTATAAGAAAACACACACACACACACTATTTTATTTTTGCCTGTCAGTATTTTTATTATGTTTTGTATAAATTCTTGTGGACAGACATTTTTCTAAAGAGTTATCAGTTTTTTCCTAGCGCCCTACCGCATTTATTTGTTATTACGAAACTTTATCAGTCCTATGGAGGTAGTCAATAACGACACCTCTTATTATTGGATGGGAAATGTCATGAATATATATGCAAGTGAAGATCTTTATATTAAATGATTTGTTAGAAATACCAGTAAGGATTTCCCCATTCGTGACATAAACTGTAGTATATAGAAACGGTAAATTTCTACCGTTTCTATATATTAAAACTCATGGAAATTATTAAGAGACAACCAGAGGCGCTCAGAAACGTTCGTTTCTCTCCAGCCCCTTTCCACTCCGGTGAATTAAGGTTTAGCTCTGATGAGAAGGAATAATGGTGTTACTTGGAGGGTATGATAGATACCAACTTATTTGAGGTGGGTATAAATTAACATTAAAATTAAAACCGAATGGGGAGAGCGAGGAACAAGGACGGAAAGGAGAGCTAGCTCGACTGATCGGCTAAGAACAAGGATGGAAAGGAGAGCTGGCTCGACTGATCGGCTAAGAACAAGAATGGAAAGGAGAGCTGGCTCGACTGATCGGCTATGAACAAGGATGGAAAGGAGAGCTGGCTCGACTGATCGGCTATGAACAAGGATGGAAAGGAGAGCTGGCTCGACTGATAGGCTAAGAACAAGGATGGAAAGGAGAGCTGGCTCGACTGATCGGCTAAGAACAAGGATGGAAAGGAGAGCTGGCTCGACTGATCGGCTAAGAACAAGGATGGAAAGGAGAGCTGGCTCGACTGATCGGCTAAGAACAAGGATGGAAAGGAGAGCTGGCTCGACTGATCGGCTAGGAACAAGGATGGAAAGGAGAGCTGACTCGTCTGATCAGCTAAGAACAAGGATGGAAAGGAGAGCTGGCTCGACTGATCGGCTAAGAACAAGGATGGAAAGAAGAGCTGGCTCGACTGATCGGCTAGGAACAAGAATGGAAAGGAGAGCTGGCTCGACTGATAGGCTAAGAACAAGGATGGAAAGGAGAGCTGGCTCGACTGATCGGCTAAGAACAAGGATGGAAAGGAGAGCTGGCTCGACTGATCGGCTAAGAACAAGGATGGAAAGAAGAGCTGGCTCGACTGATCGGCTAAGAACAAGGATGGAAAGAAGAGCTGGCTCGACTGATCGGCTAGGAACAAGAATGGAAAGGAGAGCTGGCTCGACTGATCGGCTAGGAACAAGAATGGAAAGGAGAGCTGGCTCGACTGATCGGCTAAGAACAAGAATGGAAAGGAGAGCTGGCTCGACTGATAGGCTAAGAACAAGGATGGAAAGGAGAGCTGGCTCGACTGATCGGCTAAGAACAAGGATGAAAAGGAGAGCTGGCTCGACTGATCGGCTAAGAACAAGGATGGAAAGGAGAGCTGGCTCGACTGATCGGCTGGGAACAAGGATGGAAAGGAGAGCTGGCTCGACTGATCGGCTAAGAACAAGAATGGAAAGGAGAGCTGGCTCGACTGATCGGCTAAGAACAAGGATGGAAAGGAGAGCTGGCTCGACTGATCGGCTAAGAACAAGAATGGAAAGGAGAGCTGGCTAGACTGATCGGCTGGGAACAAGGATGGAAAGGAGAGCTGGCTCGACTGATCGGCTAAGAACAAGAATGGAAAGGAGAGCTGGCTCGACTGATCGGCTGGGAACAAGGATGGAAAGGAGAGCTGGCTCGACTGATCGGCTAAGAACAAGGATGGAAAGGAGAGCTAGCTCGACTGATCGGCTAAGAACAAGAATGGAAAGGAGAGCTGGCTCGACTGATCGGCTAGGAACAAGAATGGAAAGGAGAGCTGGCTCGACTGATCGGCTAGGAACAAGAATGGAAAGGAGAGCTGGCTCGACTGATAGGCTAAGAACAAGGATGGAAAGGAGAGCTGGCTCGACTGATCGGCTAAGAACAAGGATGGAAAGGAGAGCTAGCTCGACTGATCGGCTGAGAACAAGAATGGAAAGGAGAGCTGGCTCGACTGATCGGCTAAGAACAAGAATGGAAAGGAGAGCTGGCTCGACTGATCGGCTAGGAACAAGAATGGAAAGGAGAGCTGGCTCGACTGATAGGCTAAGAACAAGGATGGAAAGGAGAGCTGGCTCGACTGATCGGCTAAGAACAAGAATGGAAAGGAGAGCTGGCTCGACTGATCGGCTAAGAACAAGGATGGAAAGGAGAGCTGGCTCCACTGATCGGCCGGTGGCAGCTTGGAGATTGACTAGGTGGTCCTTGGATAGTGGCGGAGTGGTGAATTAATGAGTTCCTGGATTAAGGGGCTGCAAATCCAAATATAATAAACTGTGAATGATTAGAACAGAACTTTCGGTTTATAATTTCCTTTTTAATTTGGTTCTAAATTTGTTTTAACCTTGAATGATAATGCACCTTTTTATAGCAATGATCACACGATTCACCGATTCAAGGCGATAATTTGCTGTGGGGGGGAAGCGATAATGCCCCAAAAAAACCCACTTTAACAACAAATAAAATACCCTGAGCGTGACCGCTTATTCAAGTGTTTTAGTAGAATCTTTGTTTAATTTTAAATAGATTTATTCTTATTTATCTAACAAAGATATCTATTTTAAGTTTCACTGAGTAAGAACTGATGATTCATTAATGCAGTTACTATACATTTAATGAAATGCTCTGTAAACAAACCAAAGGTATCGCTGAGGTTACTTATATTGCTGTTGTTGTGGCCTCTATCATTATGAATTTCTTGGAACCGCAAACTCTTACTCAATGGAATTCTGAAACTAATTAGTGTGACAAGAAACTAGAAAATACTATTTTTAGTTTTGATAAAAAATAGAAACGTGAAACTTTTGGTGATAAAAGTATAACACATGATAATTAGCGTTGAAAGATAGTCGACAATACAATGCTTATTGTTTACAGAAGGCAGAGGCTACAATGTTTATTGTTTACAAAAGGCAGACAATTCAATGTTTCTTGTTTTTACAAAGGGCTGAAGCTGCAATGTTTATTGTTTACAGAAGGGAGAAGCTACAATGTTCATTATTGAATTAAAGACGAAAGTAGTTACCCAATACTGAAAAATGTAATAAGTGCTTATATTATGTATTTTTGATAAAGTTACTAAGTCTATTTACAGTCATCCTTAATTTTAAACTACTGACCAGAGGGGTGGAAACAAATTAGTATCAACTTTCCATTCATTATAAACCATAAGGGATTGCCTATCATTCTAATAATGTTCACTCAACGTAAAGTGTGGGAAATATTTAAGCAGTATTGAAATCCGTATACCTACCACTTGACTCTTAATCCAAGGGTCGCGGGTTCGAATTCCCTTCACACCAAACATACTCGCCCTTTCAGCGGTGGGTGCGTTATAATGTGACGGTCAATCCCGCTATTCGTTGGTAAAAGAGTAACCCAAGAATTGGCGGTGTGTGGTGATGACTAGTTGCCTTCCATGTAGTCTTACACTGCTAAATTACGGACGGCTAGTGCAGATAGCTCTCATGTAGCTTTGCGCGAATTTCAAACCATACCAAACTAAACAAACGATTTTATCTGCGATTCGGTAGGGAAAATCTAAGCACTACGATAATCAGCATTAGAATGAGCAGACAAGAACATTTTGAAAGAAGCTATAGGCATAATATTGTACTTGACTTACTGCACATTATCTACCAAGGTGGTTCTGAATGGTTCCTCAATACCTCTGCGTGTCATTTGGATACTTCCATGGTTCTTGTGGTTGGCCGTTAAGCTTCTAATTCGCTGCAAATAACTTTTCGCAGTTTCAATGCTAAAAAAGTGCGGGAAATGCCTTTTTTTTAGCTAATGAAAAAAAGTTAGTTCAAATTTAAAATAAACCGATTGGCTATTTTTTTATTTTTAAACAGAAACGTTTCCAGCTGTCTCGTGAAAGGCGTGATAAATTTATATCACATAAATCATTTGTGTATATTATTAAAAATATTCCAAGCACAGAACCATGAGGAACGCCATATTTTATCATATGCTCATCACTATGGTTATTTATTTGTACAATCTAGGCTCTTTATATAACTAATATTTAAACTATCGTATTTCCCGGCGTCGAAGACGCACCACCATTTTGATTAGCTAAATTTTCGTAAAAAACAACAACATAAACATAACAATAAGGTGGCAGCAGTTCCATAAATCTCACCAAGATGTTTCGTGGATTGTTAAGTGACCTATGGTACATAAGTTCTCTTGCCCACTTCTCGTTTTTTGTGAGCTATATCCTTATCATATCTACCTTTGAAAGTGTATATCTTATATTACTACTGAAATATCCGTATTATTACCAACAATAATGTTATTTTAAGCCTGAGGAGTTAAAAAGAGTGCCGGTATTACAGTATCATATGTACTGTGACTTGTTCTTACTATTTAATACTAAGTAACTTATACATTTAATTCTGGGTCGTAAAGAGAGGCCTGGATTCCTGCCTAGTATCGAAACGCTTCCTCTAGGCTTAGATTTAGGCCTATGAACAACGTAACCTTTCGCCTAGCTGACGTAGGTTAAATTTTTGAGACATATTTTAGGGCAAAAATAGCATTTTGGACGCCGGTAAATACAGTATTTAATTAAACTCACGTTAATTTCAAAATTTTCGCTTTATATAATAATATTTGATGTCTTAATGTGTAAAATATCTTCTATAAATCCAAAAAAAAAATACACTAGTGTTTTGTCTGTTATCTAAGCACTCGTAAATACTCTGTATGAACTTTGACAACACCTTCACAGGATTGAGGTTTAGAGAAAATATTTGTTTATTTAGAAAGAAAAGCTAGTCAAGCTATTTTTTCATTATTTTAGAAAATAATAATAAAATATACAAAACTATACTTGTAATGTTTTGTATATTGGAATTACTATACCCTTTTTAATTTTTGTTGTTGTAATAGATAACTTATAAGTATAAACCAGTGGTTATATTATGTAATTTATACACTCTTTTACTAGTGTTACTAAAATTCCATCATGGACTTTTCGATATTTTATTTTCATGATTACAGATTTCACTTCCTTTTACATGTAGAGAATAAACACTTGGAATTATTGTTTATATTAAACATGAGTGTACTTTGTGCCCGAAACAGTAGCATATATTTTGAAGTAAGTATTCTTAGGGCCTGACTTGAGGTAGTGGTTAAAGTGCTAGATAGACACAATCTGCTTGGTGATCGCAAGATACAAACCCATTCTCAAACATGTTCGACCTTTCAGCTATGGGTAGTTATAAGGCTACTGTCAATCCCACCGTTCGTTGGAAATTACTAGCCCAAGAGTTGGTGATACTGATTTTACTATGTGCCTAACTTCTCTATCACTTCTAAAATGTCCCCGACAGTATTTTAGCGCTTGGTTTCCCGCGGTAAACACCATAATTAACCTAATGACGCTTTGCTCTAAAATAAAATCGCTTTAAAATTCTGGACGACTAATCCAAATAGCTTTCGAGTAGCTCTGCGTGAAATTCAACAAAAACAAATAAAATAAAGTTATGTTAGTGCCTAAAACAGTGAAAACGTTACAGAATAAATGTTTGTAATGATATAAACAGTGAATATATTGTGGAGTAGGTTTTGTTAATGCGTAAAACAATGAATATATTGTGGAGTAGGTTTTGTTAATGCTATAAACAGTGAATATATTGTGGAGTAGGTTTTGTTAATGCCATAAACAATGAATATATTGTGGAGTAGGTTTTGTTAATGCTTAAAACAATGAATATATTGTGGAGTAGGTTTTGTTGATGCCATACACGGTGAATATATTGTGGAGCAGGTTTTGTTAATGCGTGAAACAGTGAATATATCGTGGAGTAGGTTTTGGTAATGCGTAAAACAGTGAATATATTGTGGAGTAGGTTTTGTTGATGCCATACACGGTGAATATATTGTGGAGCAGGTTTTGTTAATGCGTGAAAAAGTGAATATATCGTGGAGTAGGTTTTGGTAATGCGTAAAACAGTGAATATATTGTGGAGTAGGTTTTGTTAATTCCATAAACAGTAAATATATCGTGGAGAATATTTTGTTAATGCCATAAACAGTGAATATATCGTGGAGTAGGTTTTGGTAATGCGTAAAACAGTGAATATATTGTGGAGTAGGTTTTGTTAATGCCATAAACAGTGAATATATCGTGGAGTAGGTTTAGTTAATGCGTAAAACAGTGAATATATTGTGGAGTAGGTTTTGTTAATTCCATAAACAGTAAATATATTGTGGAATAGGTTTTGTTAATGCCAGAAACAGTGAATATATTGTGGATTAGGTTTTGTTAATGCGTAAAACAATGAATATATTGTGGAGTAGGTTTTGTTAATTCCATAAACAGTGAAGGTTTTGTTAATGCCATAAACAGTGAATGTATTGTGGAGTAGGTTTAGTTAATGCGTAAAACAGTGAATATATTGTGGAGTAGGTTTTGTTAATTCCATAAACAGTGAAGGTTTTGTTAATGCCATAAACAGTGAATGTATTGTGGAGTAGGTTTAGTTAATGCGTAAAACAGTGAATATATTGTGGAGTAGGTTTTGTTAATGCCATAAACAGTGAGTATATTGTGGATTAGGTTTTGTTAATGAGTGAAACAGTGAATATATTGTGGAGCAGGTTTTGTTAATGCGTAAAACAGTGAATATATTGTGGATTAGGTTTTGTTAATGCGTAAAACAGTGAATATATTGTGGAGTAGGTTTAATTAATGCGTGAAACAGTGAATATATTGTGGAGTAGGTTTTGTTAATGCGTAAAACAATGAATATATTGTGGAGTAGGTTTTGTTAATGCTATAAACAGTGAATATATTGTGGAGTAGGTTTTGTTAATGCTATAAACAATGAATATATTGTGGAGTAGGTTTTATTAATGCGTAAAACAATGAATATATTGTGGAGCAGGTTTTGTTGATGCCATACACGGTGAATATATTGTGGAGCAGGTTTTGTTAATGCGTAAAACAGTGAATATATCGTGGAGTAGGTTTTGGTAATGCGTAAAACAGTGAATATATTGTGGAGTAGGTTTTGTTAATTCCATAAACAGTAAATATATCGTGGAGTATGTTTTGTTAATGCCATAAACAGTGAATATATCGTGGAGTAGGTTTTATTAATGCGTAAAACAATGAATATATTGTGGAGTAGGTTTTGTTAATGCTATAAACAATGAATATATTGTGGAGTAAATTTTGTTGATGCCATACACGGTGAATATATTGTGGAGCAGGTTTTGTTAATGCGTGAAACAGTGAATATATCGTGGAGTAGGTTTTGGTAATGCGTAAAACAGTGAATATATTGTGGAGTAGGTTTTGTTGATGCCATACACGGTGAATATATTGTGGAGCAGGTTTTGTTAATGCGTGAAACAGTGAATATATCGTGGAGTAGGTTTTGGTAATGCGTAAAACAGTGAATATATTGTGGAGTAGGTTTTGTTAATTCCATAAACAGTAAATATATCGTGGAGTATATTTTGTTAATGCCATAAACAGTGAATATATCGTGGAGTAGGTTTTGGTAATGCGTAAAACAGTGAATATATTGTGGAGTAGGTTTTGTTAATGCCATAAACAGTGAATATATCGTGGAGTAGGTTTAGTTAATGCGTAAAACAGTGAATATATTGTGGAGTAGGTTTTGTTAATTCCATAAACAGTAAATATATTGTGGAATAGGTTTTGTTAATGCCAGAAACAGTGAATATATTGTGGATTAGGTTTTGTTAATGCGTAAAACAATGAATATATTGTGAAGCAGGTTTTGTTAATGCGTAAAACAGTGAATATATTGTGGAGTAGGTTTTGTTAATTCCATAAACAGTGAAGGTTTTGTTAATGCCATAAACAGTGAATGTATTGTGGAGTAGGTTTAGTTAATGCGTAAAACAGTGAATATATTGTGGATTAGGTTTTGTTAATGCCATAAACAGTGAATATATTGTGGATTAGGTTTTGTTCATGCGTGAAACAGTGAATATATTGTGGAGCAGGTTTTGTTAATGCGTAAAACAGTGAATATATTGTGGATTAGGTTTTGTTAATGCGTAAAACAGTGAATATATTGTGGAGTAGGTTTAGTTAATGCGTGAAACAGTGAATATATTGTGGAGTAGGTTTTGTTAATGCTATAAACAGTGAATATATTGTGGAGTAGGTTTTGTTAATGCTATAAACAATGAATATATTGTGGAGTAGGTTTTATTAATGCGTAAAACAATGAATATATTGTGGAGTAGGTTTTGTTGATGCCATACACGGTGAATATATTGTGGAGCAGGTTTTGTTAATGCGTAAAACAGTGAATATATCGTGGAGTAGGTTTTGGTAATGCGTAAAACAGTGAATATATTGTGGAGTAGGTTTTGTTAATTCCATAAACAGTAAATATATCGTGGAGTATGTTTTGTTAATGCCATAAACAGTGAATATATCGTGGAGTAGGTTTTGTTAATGCGTAAAACAGTGAATATATTGTGGAGTAGGTTTTGTTAATTCCATAAACAGTCAATATATTGTGGAGTAGGTTTTGTTAATGCCAGAAACAGTGAATATATTGTGGAGTAGGTTTAGTTAATGCGTAAAACAGTGAATATATTGTGGAGAGGTTTTGTTAGTGCTATAAACAGTGAATATATTGTGGAGTAGGTTTTGTTAATGTTATACACGGTGAATATATTGTGGAGCAGGTTTTGTTAATGCGTAAAACAGTGAATATATTGTGGAGTAGGTTTTGTTAATGCGTAAAACAGTGGTATGTCGTGGAGTAGGTTTTGTTAATGCCATAAACAGTGAATATATCGTGGAGTAGGTTTTATTAATGCTATAAACAGTGAATATATTGTGGAGTAGGTTTTATTAATGCGTAAAACAATGAATATATTGTGGAGTAGGTTTTGTTAATGCGTAAAACAGTGAATATATTGTGGAGTAGTTTTGTTAATGCGTAAAACAGTGAATATATTGTGGAGTAGGTTTTGTTAATGCCATAAACAGTGAATATATTGTGGAGTAGAGTTTGTTAATTCCATAAACAGTAAATATATTGTGGAGTAAGTTTTGTTAATGCTATAAACAGTGAATATATTGTGGAGTAGGTTTTATTAATGCGTAAAACAATGAATATATTGTTGAGTAGGTTTTGTTTATGCCATACACGGTGAATATATTGTGGAGCAGGTTTTGTTAATGCGTAAAACAGTGAATATATCGTGGAGTAGGTTTTGTTAATGCTATAAACAGTGAATATATTGTGGAGCAGGTTTTGTTAATGCGTAAAACAGTGAATATATTGTGGAGTAGGTTTTGTTAATGCTATAAACAATGAATATATTGTGGAGTAGGTTTTATTAATGCGTAAAACAATGAATATATTGTGGAGTAGGTTTTGTTAATGCCATACACGGTGAATATATTGTGGAGCAGGTTTTGTTAATGCGTAAAACAGTGAATATATTGTGGAGTAGGTTTTGTTAATGCGTAAAACAGTGAATATATTGTGGAGTAGGTTTTGTTAATTCCATAAACAGTAAATATATTGTGGAGTAGGTTTTGTTAATGCGTAAAACAGTGAATATATTGTGGAGTAGGTTTTGTTAATTCTATAAACAGTAAATATATTGTGGAGTAGGTTTTGTTAATGCCAGAAACAGTGAATATATTGTGGAGTAGGTTTTGTTAATGCAAAAAAAATGAATATATTGTGGAGTAGGTTTTGTTAATGCCATAAACAGTGAATATATTGTGGAGTAGAGTTTGTTAATTCCATAAACAGTAAATATATTGTGGAGTAGGTTTTGTTAATGCGTAAAACAGTGAATATATTGTGGAGCAGGTTCTGTTAATGCGTAAAACAGTGAATATATTGTGGAGTAGGTTTTGTTAATGCTATAAAGAGTGAATATATTGTGGAGCAAGTTTTGTTAATGTGTAAAACAGTGAATATATTGTGGAGTAGGTTTTGTTAATGCTATAAACAATGAATATATTGTGGAGTAGGTTTTGTTAATGCTTTAAACAGTGAATATATTGTGGAGTAGGTTTTATTAATGCGTAAAACAATGAATATATTGTGGAGTAGGTTTTGTTAATGCTATAAACAATGAATATATTGTGGAGTAGGTTTTGTTAATGCCATACACGGTGAATATATTGTGGAGCAGGTTTTGTTAATGCGTAAAACAGTGAATATATTGTGGAGTAGGTTTTGTTAATGCGTGAAACAGTGAATATATTGTGGAGTAGGTTTTGTTAATGCAAAAAAATGAATATATTGTGGAGTAGGTTTTGTTAACGCGTAAAACAGTTAATATATTGTGGAGTAGGTTTTGTTAATGCTATAAACAATGAATATATTGTGGAGTAGGTTTTGTTAATGCGTAAAACAGTGAATATATTGTGAAGTAGGTTTTGTTAACGCGCAAAACAGTGAATATATTGTGGAGTAGGTTTTGTTAACGCCATTAACAGTGAATATATTGTGGAGTAGGTTTTGTTAATGCCATAAACAGTGAATATATTGTGGAGTAGGTTTTGTTAATGCCATAAACAGTGAATATATTGTGGAGTAGGTTTTGTTAATGCGCAAAACAGTGAATATATTGTGGAGTAGGTTTTGTTAATGCCATAAACAGTGAATATATTGTGGAGTAGGTTTTGTTAATGCCATAAACAGTGAATATATTGTGGAGTATGTTTTGTTAATGCTATAAACAATGAATATATTGTGGAGTAGGTTTTGTTAATGCCATACACGGTGAATATATTGTGGAGTAGGTTTTGTTAATGCGTGAAACAGTGAATATATTGTGGAGTAGGTTTTGTTAATGCAAAAAAGTGAATATATTGTGGAGTAGATTTTGTTAATGCGTAAAACAGTGAATATATTGTGGAGTAGGTTTTGTTAATGCTATAAACAATGAATATATTGTGGAGTAGGTTTTGTTAATGCCATACACGGTGAATATACTGTGGAGCAGGTTTTGTTAATGCCAGAAACAGTGAATATATTGTGGAGTAGGTTTTGTTAATGCCAGAAACAGTGAATATATTGTGGAGTAGGTTTTGTTAATGCTATAAACAATGAATATATTGTGGAGTAGGTTTTGTTAATGCCATACACGGTGAATATACTGTGGAGCAGGTTTTGTTAATGCCAGAAACAGTGAATATATTGTGGAGTAGGTTTTGTTAATGCCAGAAACAGTGAATATATTGTGGAGTAGGTTTTGTTAATGACAGAAACAGTGAATATATTGTGGAGCAGGTTTTGTTAACGCGCAAAACAACGAATATATTGTGGAGTAGGTTTTGTTAATGCCATAAACAGTGAATATATTGTGGAGTAGGTTTTGTTAACGCCAGAAACAGTGAATGTATTGTGGAGTAGGTTTTGTTAATGCCTGAAACAGTGAATATATTGTGGAGTAGGTTTTGTTAATGACAGAAACAGTGAATATATTGTGGAGCAGGTTTTGTTAATGCGTAAAACAATGAATATATTGTGGAGTAGGTTTTGTTAATGCCATACACAGTGAATATACTGTGGAGCAGGTTTTGTTAATGCCAGAAACAGTGAATATATTGTGGAGCAGGTTTTGTTAATGCCAGAAACAGTGAATATATTGTGGAGTAGGTTTTGTTAATGACAGAAACAGTGAATATATTGTGGAGTAGGTTTTGTTAATTCTATAAACAGTAAATATATTGTGGAGTAGGTTTGTTAATTCCGTAAACAGTAAATATATTGTGGAGTAGGTTTTGTTAATTCCATAAACAGTAAATATATTGTGGAGTAGGTTTTGTTAATTCCATAAACAGTAAATATATTGTGGAGTAGGTTTTGTTAATTCCATAAACAGTGAATATATTGTGGAGTAGGTTTTGTTAATGCCATACACGGTGAATATACTGTGGAGCAGGTTTTGTTAATGCCAGAAACAGTGAATATATTGTGGAGTAGGTTTTGTTAACGCCAGAAACAGTGAATATATTGTGGAGTAGGTTTTGTTAATGACAGAAACAGTGAATATATTGTGGAGTAGGTTTTGTTAATGCGTAAAACAGTGAATATATTGTGGAGTAGGTTTTGTTAATGCCATAAACAGTGAATATATTGTGGAGCAGGTTTTGTTAATGCCAGAAACAGTGAATATACTGTGGAGCAGGTTTTGTTAATGCCAGAAACAGTGAATATATTGTGGAGTAGGTTTTGTTAATGAAAGAAACAGTGAATATATTGTGGAGTAGGTTTTGTTAATTCTATAAACAGTAAATATATTGTGGAGTAGGTTTGTTAATTCCATAAACAGTAAATATATTGTGGAGTAGGTTTTGTTAATGCCATAAACAGTAAATATATTGTGGAGTAGGTTTTGTTAATCCCATAAACAGTAAAATATATTGTGGAGTAGGTTTTGTTAATGCCATAAACAGTGAATATATTGTGGAGTAGGTTTTGTTAACGCCATAAACAGTGAATATACTGTGGAGCAGGTTTTGTTAACGCCAGAAACAGTGAATATATTGTGGAGTAGGTTTTGTTAACGCCAGAAACAGTGAATATATTGTGGAGTAGGTTTTGTTAACGACAGAAACAGTGAATATATTGTGGAGCAGGTTTTGTTAATGCGTAAAACAATGAATATATTGTGGAGTAGGTTTTGTTAATGCCATACACAGTGAATATACTGTGGAGCAGGTTTTGTTAATGCCAGAAACAGTGAATATACTGTGGAGCAGGTTTTGTTAATGCCAGAAACAGTGAATATATTGTGGAGTAGGTTTTGTTAATGACAGAAACAGTGAATATATTGTGGAGTAGGTTTTGTTAATTCTATAAACAGTAAATATATTGTGGAGTAGGTTTTGTTAATTCCATAAACAGTAAATATATTGTGGAGTAGGTTTTGTTAATTTCTATAAACAGTAAATATATTGTGGAGTAGGTTTTGTTAATCCATAAACAGTAAATATATTGTGGAGTAGGTTTTGTTAATTCTATAAACAGTGAATATATTGTGGAGTAGGTTTTGTTAATGCCATACACGGTGAATATACTGTGGAGCAGGTTTTGTTAATGCCAGAAACAGTGAATATATTGTGGAGTAGGTTTTGTTAATGCCAGAAACAGTGAATATATTGTGGAGTAGGTTTTGTTAATGACAGAAACAGTGAATATATTGTGGAGCAGGTTTTGTTAATGCGTAAAACAATGAATATATTGTGGAGTAGGTTTTGTTAATGCCATACACGGTGAATATACTGTGGAGCAGGTTTTGTTAATGCCAGAAACAGTGAATATACTGTGGAGCAGGTTTTGTTAATGCCAGAAACAGTGAATATATTGTGGAGTAGGTTTTGTTAATGACAGAAACAGTGAATATATTGTGGAGTACGTTTTGTTAATTCTATAAACAGTGAATATATTGTGGAGTAGGTTTTGTTAATTCTATAAACAGTGAATATATTGTGGAGCAGGTTTTGTTAATGCGTAAAACAGTGAATATATTTTGTGAAGGAATTTTTCTTAATTACATGAAATCGAAACATTTCCAGTTGCTTCTTATTTACATATAATATTAAATAACCGACTACACCCTTGTGCAAATTAATTGAAACAAATGGTCATTTTATAATATTTTCAGCATGGCGGCCGGTGTAGGCTCGTTGGACCCGCTGATTTCCTTAATTAGTCATTTTTTCACACAGACGGCGTCATTAGCTGTGTTTTTCAGTTTGGTCGATCTATTTTTAAGATATATGACGAAATTTTGAGGAATATTACGTCATTCGAAATTGTGTTAGAAAGGCAAGGAGACCAGTCAAAAAACAACTTTTTACCAACTCAATAAAGAAAAAACGGTATCAATGGGGTCTGAAATACAAGAACCGGACGCAAGAACAGTGGAGGAAGGTGTTATTCAGTGACGAGACTTATTTTTTCGTACAGTGTCAAAGAAGTTTGCATGTTCGCAGGTCTCCAGGTGAGAACCTTCGAGAATCTCACATCAATCAGTTCGTAAAACATCCCTTGAAGAAGATGTTTTGGGGCTTTTTCAGCTACTATGGCGTCGGAGGCTTACATATCGTGAAAGATATGATGCGAGGACCACAGTACATCGAAGCTTTGCAGAGAAGAGTCGTTCCAGAATTGAAAAAGAGATTTCCAGATGGATCTGTCATTTTTCAGCAAGATCTGGCTCCGTGTCACACATCGAAACTTGTGAAGAATTTTATAACTACGACGCGAATAAAGGTGCTGGACTGGCCTGGAAACTCTCCAGACTTAAATTCTATTGAAAATCTTTGGGCAATTTGTAAAGAAAGACTTCGGGGAAAAGACTGTACTACGAAAGATAAGCTAATTGAGGCCATAATTTAGGTGTGGTACTGTGATCCAAAAATTAGTAAAGATTGAGTCAACTCGTGGACTCGATGTCAAAGCGGATTAATGATCTTCTGAAAAATAAAGGCGGTCATATCATGTATTAATTTGTGAGTAATTTTTGGATTCTCAGAAATAAAACGCAAAAAAATTGAAAAAATTGTAATTTTCTGCCTTGTTTCAATTAATTTGCACAAGGGTGTATAATCAATAATCTCTGTTCGTCAACTTTAGATTTCAGCTGCCACATATATTTTATGCACAAATATACAGATAACCCATATATATGGATTTATTCCATTTATTTCAGTAAAACATTACATAAAACTGTCAGAAGAACTAGACTTAGTAATAAAAGGGCATAATGTTCCATCTGTTAACGTTAAAAACTTTTATTACAGAATCGGTAGATTCTATGTGTAGGGAAGTCCAAGGTACTCAATAGGTATAATACTATCATGCACACTAAAAAAATTAACAGTGATAAAGAGTTTCACATTAAAGGATGATTGCCACTCAGTTTCTTTTATTTTTCTACCCAACAAGCCCTACAACAAGACAAGAAACCATCACTAAGATATTAAACTAGGAAGCGATCAACTGACCAAATTGTTCATCTTTCTTCTTTTTGTTTCAGTTTGGATAACTCTACTACTACTGTATTATTAACGTCAGTTTAAACCTAAATCCATTTTGCGTATTTCTCGGCAGTGCGCAGTATTATCGCTTAGTCATAACAATCTAGTAGTAATTAAAACAAACAAAAACATAATTATAATATAAATGATATTATCATCACTCCTTGATGTTAGCTTTCTTACAAAAAATAAATAAATATAGAGTGAAACAGAAATCACCAGCCAATAACAGATGAATATTAGATTACTGTATTACGTAGGAACTTAATGCTCTGAACATTGTAGAACTGATGTCTTTACGAAGCCAACCCCTTTGTTATGTATGAAGTGAAGAAGTGAAAAAGGAATCCATACATATAATATTAAATTTTATAACACACATACACAGAATACACTAACTTTCAGTCAGGGAAAACATTACAAAACAAGTAATAAAATATTTTGTAAATGTAAAATGATATAGCAATGGCAGAGCCAAGAGCATTGCAAACAAGAATATTGAGATAATATAGCTCTGCATACTTCATCCCTGTCCATCGTAGGCATCTACGTAGCGAAGCAAAAAACTCAAGATTTACGTTCAAGAGACACCAAGGTGACTCAATCAAACATTTCTTAATTATTGCAGATTATTACACTCTCGTTAAACTCGGTCTAACTGACCGACCTCGTGACCATTTTTCACTTGTGCATTTTACAGTGTAACACTAATTTTTTATATTGAAAGTCATGTAAAGATGATCGATATATAGGTGTACCATATGTATAGCCTTATTTTTATTATTTTTTGTACTGTCATCCTTTTATCATTTAATATATAAAACATTTTGATACTTGTGAGCAATAATGAAAAGCAATGAAGCTAACTTTGTTTATTTCAATAACGCCTTTTTTTCATGTTTTGGTGAGCTTTTCTTGCATTTCTAAAACGTTTAACTTTAGGTCGTTTTTTATATATAAATGAAATAATTTTACTTTAATTGTAAATATATTTCTTTGAGTTGAGCCTGTGGAAGATTTCCATTGTTTGGGTAGAAAAAAATTGTATGAATAATTTCTAATATATTTGCAGCAACTCAAAAGAAATTTTTTTTAGCCAAAGTCTTCCAATGTGACAGCGGTAAGTCTTCAGATTTACAACGCTACAATCAGGGGTTCGATTCCCCTTGATGGACACAGCAGATAGCTTCACGTGGTTTTGTTATAAGAACACACACACATGCACTCTTAAGTCGAAAGAATACAGTTGTATAATGGAGTTCTAATTGACCTGTTAGAATCGAACAGAAAAAATTTATTAAGTGAATTAATTTTTGTACTCTTCATAAAATATCTGCATTATGTAAGACTGAAAGAGTGTGTAATATTTTTGCTAGTTTTTTCTTGGTTACCGTGAGGTATGTAATGGTAATGAGATTGCAATCTTTCTTTTCCAGGCCTAGCATGGCGAAATGGGTTAAGGCGTTCGACTGATAATCTGAGGGTCACGAATTTGAATCCCCATCGCACCAAACATGCTCGCCGTGGGTGCGTTATAATGTGACGGTCAATCCCACTATTCGTTGGTAAAAGAGTAGCCCAAGAGTTGGCGGTGGGTGGTGATGACTAGTTTCCTTCCCTCTAGTCATACACTGCTAATTTAGGGACGGTTAGCGCAGATAGCCCTCTAGTAGCTTTGTGCGAAATAAACGAAAAACTACTTTGCTATTCCAGAAAACCCCAAGTCAGGAAGAGACTAGGTAGCTAGTCATCACCACCCACCGCCAACTCTTGGACTACTGTTTTACCAACAAATAGTTGGATTGACCGTCACATTATAACGCCTCCACGGCTGAAAAGGCGAGCATGTTTGGTGTGATGGGGGATTCGAACACGCGACCCTCGGATTACGAATCGAGTGCCTTATCCACCTGACCATGCCGGGTCACAAAATAGTTAGAGAATTAGAAACGCTGCTGTTGTATCAGTTTTTAAAATGTCGTCGGTAATGTAAAATTAAACAATAAGTTTCTAATATAATATATTTTGGTATCAATATAATAGGGATATCAATAGAACAATAAAACTCTCTTGAAAAATATTGAAATGCCGATAAAACCAGAAATTCAAATAATAAAAAGGGAGTCTGGTTCTTGTTAGGGTTCTAGCACTAAACTACACAAAGAGCTATCTGCACTATGTCAACCGCGAGAACGGAACCTTGGATTTTTACGTTATAAATATGTAAACTTACTGTTGACCCGCCGGGGTATTTCAGGAGAGCAAATGGTTTAAGTCTTTCGAAGGGAAACGTTTTATTAACAGGTTTAAATTGTCTTTTCAGATGCTTCAAAGAGAAATATTTGATTACAATGTTTGAAGTACCAACTCAGGCGTTCCAAAGGCCAGGTAAAGTGTGATTATGATGTGCGAAGTGGTTCAGTTCGGATCTACTGAAGAGGCAGAAAAGATTTAACCACAATCATTGAAATATCAGTTCAGGTGTTTTGAAGAGTAGAATACAGTAGAGTAGAGCGTTTGATTCATATCTCGCGGAGAGCAGCAAAGTTTGAATACGATGTTTGAAGTGTTAAGTCAGAACATTTTGTTTGTTTGTTTTGAATTTCCCACAAAGCTACACGAGGGCTATCTGCGCTAGTCGTCCGTAATTTAGCAATGTAAGACTAGAGGGAAGGCAGCTAGTCATCACCACCCACCGCCAACTCTTGGGCTACTCTTTTACCAACGAATAGTGAGATTGATCGTAACATTATAACGCTCACACGGCTGAAAGGGCGAGCATGTTTGGTGCGACCGGGTTTCGAACCCACGACCCTCGGATTACGAATCGAACGCCTTAACACACTTGGCCATGCCGGGCCCAAGTCAGAAGAGAAGAAAATATTTAACTATAACAGTTAAAATGTCGATTTAGATCTGGCGAAAGTCAGAAGTTTTATTGCAACGCTGGAAGTGTGGTTCAGATCTTTCGAAGAGCAAAAAAACGTTTGAATGCCATGTTTGAAGCGCCGTCCACATCTTTCGAATCGTTGGAAATGTTTGATTGCATTACCTAATTTCTCACCATTGTTACCTCTTAATAAACTCAATTTTATCCTTTAATATTAAGACTAATAATATGGGTCTTATAATGAGTTGTTGTACCATTCACACGTAGAGCAACAACTGCACTTGCCTCAAACAATTACGACTGTTTAACTTTACCCGACTAGGCTGCTAACGCCCCCAAGTGTCTTCCTCGCGCGAGATAAATCGACTGCCCCGCCACTCCAGTCACGCAGCTTTGCTACACCCGACCGTTTATTCTGCTTTTCCCCTTCCTCGACGATGTATTATTAGCTGATTTCTGGTACATAAGGCTGGATCTCTCTCCTACAGCTGTTCTTAGTCACAGAACCGAACAGGTAAGTAAACAGTTGTACAACTTGGCTTTAAATATAAATATGCACTTTTCTTTTGCCGCTGTTTTACAATCGTTCTCTACGCGGAAAAATCCAAAGTTAAATTAAAAACAAAACTTTCATTAAAGTTTTGGACTTTTATAGATTTATTTATATTTATCGAGTTATCTAAGGATGTGTATAAACAAAGCCCTAACCAACTGTTAGTAATAAAAATTTCATCGTCAGGGCAGGCTTTACAGTATTAGGGAAATAAAGAGCTCTGATGAATTATTTTAGTATCTAGTTGGCCAAAATGACCACGCTATGAAGCATGATTGTGATGTCCTGTTATTCAAAAGTGATTTGATTTTGTTATTACAAAGGTAATCAAATTTCAGCACATAATTATGTTCCAATGCGAAAAGGATTAAGTTAAGTGCGTGATTAAATTATAAAGTCAACATTTTAATACGTATTTACGTTCTAAGAATTTACTTGTACGATAAGATTGACTTTACTAGCCAGATAGTAATGTCCGAGTACATTCAACAAAAAAATAGAGACACGATTTATTCATTGATTGATATTAATGTAATTTATAAACAACACCAACATATTTTTGAAAGTATGCTAAGTAAATATTTTGTATAATTCTACAAGCTCGAACCTATTATTTAAGCACCTAGATCTTGTTTATTTGTACACGTAACATAAATGTTTACTGATAAAGGTAATACTCGTGTAATGTTTATGTTATTCTATACACGTAATATTCATGTTGATCCACGTATAAGTCATTTTCATGTTAATTTATACAAGTACTGTTCGTTTTGATCTATAGTTTTTATGCAGCTGTATGTTTTAAATATGTAATATTTCTATTTAACACTATGAATATCATTGTACAGTTGTTATAAAACTATAAGTTTTAAATTCATGTTTATATCTAACGCTTTGAAAATCATGATATGATTGTGATGAAAATGTCATGTTTAATTTTTGCTGTTTAACATTTTGAAAAACATAACGTAGTTGGAATAGAACTTAGAAGTTATTTTGTTTATAAAGCTAAGCGTGCTAATCAAATTTATAATATTGAAGGCTAAGAATATATTGAATGTATACAGGATTAAGGTAAGATGATGTGAATATATTAATAGATTATCAGTTCTGGTTGTTTGTTTTCGACCTTTTACCTTGCAACAGTTATTTCTGGAAGTAACTCCAAGATAAGATATAATAGTTTGGTTATAATACAAGTTATAACAAGTTTGGTTATTATTATAATAATATGACCTTTTACCTTGCACAGTTATTTCTGGAAGTAACTCCAAGATAAGATATAATAGTTTGGTTATAATACAAGTTTAAAAATTATTAAAGTGTATTTTTATACAACGTTTACGATATTAAACACTTCATGTATTGGTGTATTCCGCTTAAATTGTTACATTAATAGCTTTATTGAAAATTACATAGGTAAAAGACAAGTGAAACTAAAGAGATATGATTCAAATGTGATGTAGCCCGTTTCCAGCGAAGACGGGTAATCTTACCTATTTAGTGTACGACGTGTTAGGCTGATTTGGAACTAACCTAAAGGTTGTTAGGTGTATTTTATACTGCGTTAGATTGAAATACTTCTTGCCAAGTGAGGTGTCAAGTGAATATCTTTGATTGATGAGGACCAAAAAATTAATTTCTTTTGACGGCCGTACAATAACGCCCCCTGACGTGAAGACGAAGAGCCGTTAAAAGATGAGTGCCACTAAGCGGTACTGAAGATATCTGGTAGAGTCACTGCCGGTAGAGTAGACATTCTCTTGTACCGCCAGGCACGTGATTCTCTGAAGTGAAAAGTAGAAAACACGTGACGCTGTAATCCCTCTGTCGGGGGGGGGGGGAGTCCCAAAAGAGTCTGAGTGTAGATTATCAGTAATGATAGTTACGTGTACTGTACACCCAAGTTATCCATGAGGCATGTGGGAGTGTGTAAGGGCACGGTTCTCAAATGTAACGAACAAGCAGATAACGTTGATACGCTGTTCAGCAGTAAAGCTTACTTTAAAGTACTTACTGAAATACGGGGTCTCAACCCACCCACCTGCTGCGTTACTGTAACAGTGTCATCTGTCACTTGCAAGCACCACGAGACGTGAGAAATTATGAACGTATTTATAATTATTCATTTAGAGGCATACATAAAGTGCTTCTGCTGTTCATGTCTCTCCTTTCCAAATGGAGCGGTTTGTCGTATTTGTTTCCAAAATTTCACAAATTCTTTTGCTTCACTCACTCACTCACTCCTGGACGATTCTGAATCAGTACTTAGTTGTGTGGGATTAACTTTGATGGTTCTGAAGGAATGTGTGCTCATCTCTTAACTCGAGTTTGAGAAACATAACTAGAATATATAGCTCTGAAGGAATTTGTTGTGGTACTTGTTTGTAATGCTTGGCTAACTCTTGATCCGAACTTGAGAAACATGGCTGTATGGATTGATCTGAATGAATTTGTCGTGGCACATGCTTGTAATATGTGTTCACCTCTTCACCCAGATCTTGAAATGCGGGGCTTGAGTAGCGATTCCTCGACGAACTTGGATTGGTAGTTGATATATATGTATGTTCATTTCTTTTTTATCTCCCCCCCCCCTGAAGTGCCAGACGTTTGAGAAATTTAACTGAAAAATATCATACAATGACAGCAAATTACCTTTACTGGTTGTGTATGAAGTCAGGCTTTTGTTTGTTTGTTGTTAAGGCCATAAAACCACACAGTAGACTATTACTCTGTTCACTGCGAGCAGCGAAACACAATATATATATATATATTTTTTACGTTCTAAATGCATAGAAACCGGATCCCTGTTACACAATATTACCAGCGAGCTTTAGCAATATGATATAATGAGTGCTGATAACACTATATAAATGCCTTAATGAGTGTTAGTAATAGTTATACAACTGCATAAACACTCTAGCGAACATTGTTAATGTTGCAATACAGTCTTTGGGACTGATCGTAAGACAATGTAACTGCTTATATAGACGTCGAAATAAGGATTGGTAACACTGTATAAACACTTTAATAAGTGTTAAAAGCTATATAACGGCGTAAACGCTTTAATGAACATCGTTAACCTCCATAACCTCCATCAAAAGTGTTTGTGATACTGTATACCTTAATTAATGAGTGTTGTTAAACAGGTTAGTTTCTCGAGGCCTAAGTCTACCCAAACCTAGTGTTTTATCATACACAGCAAGACGTATTTACGATAAGCCTGTAATATATTGACATTCATTCAGGTTAAAATACTTTGTTTTGTTTAGCCTGATTACATATCTGTCTGTATACTCAATGATGTATTTGTTGTCAGTATTACTCAGACAATATAACCAGCCATATATGTTTTTACATGCATCACCTCACTGCTGGTATGTCACATTTCTACTTTTACGGTCGAACAGGTGATTCACATGCTTCCAAACATTGTTTGTTTGTTTGTTTTTGAATTTCGCAGAAAGCTACCCGAGGGCTATCTGTGCTAGCCGTCCCTAATTTAGCAGTGTAAGACTAGAGGGAAGGCAGCTAGTCATCACCACCCACCGCCAACTCTTGGGCTACTCCTTTACCAACGATAAGTGGGATTGACCGTCACATTATAACGCTCCCACGGCTGAAAGGGCGAGCATGTTTGGCGCAACCGAGATGCGAACCCGTGACCCTCAGATTACGAGTCGCACGCCTTAACACTCTTGGCCATGCCGGGCCTACTTCCAAACATAATTTATTATAGATATTTTTAAGGATAATTTCTGCTCATTCTTCTAACCATCACTTCCTACACGTGTTTCATATGTATTGTGCTATAATTAACTTACATATCCACTAGTTAGAGTACAATTAGTAATTTATATTAAAACTTTATAAAACTAGTAAACATTAAACTATCTTATGAACGCTCAGAGGAACATCTGAAGTATTATCTCACTTGTTTCGATACACAGAAGTGTATTGATCTTAGGTTCACTCTGACCATGGGTATGTTTAGAAAACAAGGATAATAATGTGGTGTAAAGTATGTTTAGAAAACAAGGATAATAATGTGGTGTGAAGTATGTTTAGAAAACAATGATAATAATGTGGTGTGAAGTATGTTTATAAAACAATGATAATGTGGTGTGAAGTATGTTTAGAAAACAAGGATAATAATGTGGTGTAAAGTATGTTTAGAAAACAATGATAATAATGTGATGTAAATTATGTTTAGAAAACAATGATAATAATGTGGTGTGAAGTATGTTTAGAAAACAAGGATAATAATGTGGTGTGAAGTATGTTTAGAAAACAAGGATAATAATGTGGTGTGAAGTATGTTTAGAAAACAAGGATAATAATGTGGTGTGAAGTATGTTTAGAAAACAATGATAATAATGTGGTGTAAATTATGTTTAGAAAACAATGATAATAATGTGGTGTAAAGTATGTTTAGAAAACAATGATAATAATGTGGTGTGAAGTATGTTTAGAAAACAAGGATAATAATGTGGTGTAAATTATGTTTAGAAAACAAGGATAATAATGTGGTGTAAATTATGTTTAGAAAACAATGATAATAATGTGGTGGGAAGTATGTTTAGAAAAGAAGGATAATAATGTGGTGTGAAGTATGTTTAGAAAACAATGATAATAATGTGGTGTAAATTATGTTTAGAAAACAAGGATAATAATGTGGTGTAAAGTATGTTTAGAAAACAAGGATAATAATGTGGTGTGAAGTATGTTTAGAAAACAACGATAACGTGGTGTGAAGTATGTTTAGAAAACAAGGATAATAATGTGGTGTAAAGTATGTTTAGAAAACAAGGATAATAATGTGGTGTGAAGTATGTTTAGAAAACAATGATAATAATGTGGTGTGAAGTATGTTTATAAAACAACGATAACGTGGTGTGAAGCTATGTTTAGAAAACAAGGATAACAATGTGGTGTAAAGTATGTTTAGAAAACAACGATAATAATGTGGTGTAAATTATGTTTAGAAAACAACGATAATAATGTGGTGTGAAGTATGTTTAGAAAACAAGGATAATAATGTGGTGTGAAGTATGTTTAGAAAACAATGATAATAATGTGGTGTGAAGTATGTTTAGAAAACAAGGATAATAATGTGGTGTGAAGTATGTTTAGAAAACAAGGATAATAATGTGGTGTGAAGTATGTTTAGAAAACAAGGATAATAATGTGGTGTGAAGTATGTTTAGAAAACAATGATAATAATGTGGTGTGAAAGTATGTTTAGAAAACAAGGATAATAATGTGGTGTGAAAGTATGTTTAGAAAACAAGGATAATAATGTGTGGTGTGAAGTATGTTTAGAAAACAATGATAATAATGTGTGTGTAAAAGTATGTTTAGAAAACAAGGATAATAATGTGGTGTGAAGTATGTTTAGAAAACAATGATAATAATGTGGTGTAAATTATGTTTAGAAAACAAGGATAATAATGTGGTGTAAAGTATGTTTAGAAAACAAGGATAATAATGTGGTGTGAAGTATGTTTAGAAAACAATGATAATAATGTGGTGTAAATTATGTTTAGAAAAGAAGGATAATAATGTGGTGTGAAGTATGTTTAGAAAACAATGATAATAATGTGGTGTAAATTATGTTTAGAAAACAAGGATAATAATGTGGTGTGAAGTATGTTTAGAAAACAATGATAATGTGGTGTGAAGTATGTTTAGAAAACAAGGATAATAATGTGGTGTAAAGTATGTTTAGAAAACAATGATAATAATGTGGTGTGAAGTATGTTTAGAAAACAATGATAATAATGTGGTGTGAAGTATGTTTATAAAACAATGATAATGTGGTGTGAAGTATGTTTAGAAAACAAGGATAATAATGTGGTGTAAAGTATGTTTAGAAAACAATGATAATAATGTGGTGTAAATTATGTTTAGAAAACAATGATAATAATGTGGTGTGAAGTATGTTTAGAAAACAAGGATAATAATGTGGTGTGAAGTATGTTTAGAAAACAATGATAATAATGTGGTGTGAAGTATGTTTAGAAAACAAGGATAATAATGTGGTGTGAAGTATGTTTAGAAAACAAGGATAATAATGTGGTGTGAAGTATGTTTAGAAAACAATGATAATAATGTGGTGTAAATTATGTTTAGAAAACAATGATAATAATGTGGTGTGAAGTATGTTTAGAAAAGAAGGATAATAATGTGGTGTGAAGTATGTTTAGAAAACAATGATAATAATGTGGTGTAAATTATGTTTAGAAAACAAGGATAATAATGTGGTGTAAAGTATGTTTAGAAAACAAGGATAATAATGTGGTGTGAAGTATGTTTAGAAAACAATGATAATAATGTAGTGTAAAGTATGTTTAGAAAACAATGATAATAATGTGGTGTAAAGTATGTTTAGAAAACAATGATAATAATGTGGTGTAAAGTATGTTTAGAAAACAATGATAATAATGTGGTGTGAAGTATGTTTAGAAAACAATGATAATAATGTGGTGTGAAGTATGTTTAGAAAACAATGATAATAATGTGGTGTGAAGTATGTTTAGAAAACAATGATAATAATGTGGTGTAAAGTATGTTTAGAAAACAATGACAATGTGGTGCGAAGTATGTTTACAAAAACAAGGATAATAATGTGGTGTGAAGTATGTTTAGAAAACAAGGATAATAATGTGGTGTGAAGTATGTTTAGAAAACAATGATAATAATGTGGTGTAAATTATGTTTAGAAAACAATGATAATAATGTGGTGTAAATTATGTTTAGAAAACAATGATAATAATGTGGTGTGAAGTATGTTTAGAAAACAAGGATAATAATGTGGTGTAAATTATGTTTAGAAAACAAGGATAATAATGTGGTGTAAATTATGTTTAGAAAACAATGATAATAATGTGGTGTGAAGTATGTTTAGAAAAGAAGGATAACAACGTGGTGTGAAGTATGTTTAGAAAACAACGATAATAATGTGGTGTAAAAACCATGTTTAGAAAACGCCGATAATAATGTGGTGTAAAGTATGTTTAGAAAACAAGGATAACAATGTGGTGTGAAGTATGTTTAGGAAACAAGGATAATAATGTAGTGTAAAGTATGTTTAGAAAACAACGATAATAACGTGGCGTAAAAGTATGTTTAGAAAACAATGATAATAACGTGGTGCAAAAGTATGTTTAGAAAACAACGATAATAACGTGGTGTGAAGTATGTTTAGAAAACAAGGATAATAATGTGGTGTGAAGTATGTTTAGAAAACAACGATAATAATGTGGTGTAAATTATGTTTAGAAAACAATGATAATAATGTGGTGTGAAGTATGTTTAGAAAAGAAGGATAATAATGTGGTGTGAAGTATGTTTAGAAAACAATGATAATAATGTGGTGTAAATTATGTTTAGAAAACAAGGATAATAATGTGGTGTAAAGTATGTTTAGAAAACAAGGATAATAATGTGGTGTGAAGTATGTTTAGAAAACAATGATAATAATGTAGTGTAAAGTATGTTTAGAAAACAATGATAATAATGTGGTGTAAAGTATGTTTAGAAAACAATGATAATAATGTGGTGTAAAGTATGTTTAGAAAACAATGATAATAATGTGGTGTGAAGTATGTTTAGAAAACAATGATAATAATGTGGTGTGAAGTATGTTTAGAAAACATTGATAATAATGTGGTGTGAAGTATGTTTAGAAAACAATGATAATAATGTGGTGTAAAGTATGTTTAGAAAACAATGACAATGTGGTGTGAAGTATGTTTACAAAACAAGGATAATAATGTGGTGTGAAGTATGTTTAGAAAACAAGGATAATAATGTGGTGTGAAGTATGTTTAGAAAACAATGATAATAATGTGGTGTAAATTATGTTTAGAAAACAATGATAATAATGTGGTGTAAATTATGTTTAGAAAACAATGATAATAATGTGGTGTGAAGTATGTTTAGAAAACAAGGATAATAATGTGGTGTAAATTATGTTTAGAAAACAAGGATAATAATGTGGTGTAAATTATGTTTAGAAAACAATGATAATAATGTGGTGTGAAGTATGTTTAGAAAAAAAGGATAATAATGTGGTGCGAAGTATGTTTAGAAAACAATGATAATAATGTGGCGTAAACTATGTTTAGAAAACAAGGATAACAATGTGGCGTAAAGTATGTTTAGAAAACAAGGATAATAATGTGGTGTGAAGTATGTTTAGGAAACAAGGATAATAATGTAGTGTAAAGTATGTTTAGAAAACAATGATAATAATGTGGTGTAAAGTATGTTTAGAAAACAATGATAATAATGTGGTGTAAAGTATGTTTAGAAAACAATGATAATAATGTGGTGTGAAGTATGTTTAGAAAACAATGATAATAATGTGGTGTGAAGTATGTTTAGAAAACAATGATAATAATGTGGTGTGAAGTATGTTTAGAAAACAATGATAATAATGTGTTGTAAAGTATGTTTAGAAAACAATGATAATGTGGTGTGAAGTATGTTTAGAAAACAAGGATAATAATGTGGTGTAAAGTATGTTTAGAAAACAAGGATAATAATGTGGTGTGAAGTATGTTTAGAAAACAATGATAATAATGTGGTGTGAAGTATGTTTATAAAACAATGATAATGTGGTGTGAAGTATGTTTAGAAAACAAGGATAATAATGTGGTGTAAAGTATGTTTAGAAGACAATGATAATAATGTGGTGTAAATTATGTTTAGAAAACAATGATAATAATGTGGTGTGAAGTATGTTTAGAAAACAAGGATAATAATGTGGTGTGAAGTATGTTTAGAAAACAAGGATAATAATGTGGTGTGAAGTATGTTTAGAAAACAACGATAATAATGTGGGTGTGAAGTATGTTTACAAAACAAGGATAATAATGTGGTGTGAAGTATGTTTAGAAAACAAGGATAATAATGTGGTGTGAAGTATGTTTAGAAAACAACGATAATAATGTGGTGTAAATTATGTTTAGAAAACAACGATAATAATGTGGCGTAAATTATGTTTAGAAAACAACGATAATAATGTGGTGTAAAGTATGTTTAGAAAACAAGGATAATAATGTGGTGTAAATTATGTTTAGAAAACAAGGATAATAACGTGGTGTAAATTATGTTTAGAAAACAATGATAACAATGTGGTGTGAAGTATGTTTAGAAAAGCAAGGATAACAACGTGGCGTGAAGTATGTTTAGAAAACAACGATAATAACGTGGTGTAAATTATGTTTAGAAAACAAGGATAATAATGTGGTGTAAAGTATGTTTAGAAAACAAGGATAATAATGTGGTGTGAAGTATGTTTAGAAAACAACGATAACAATGTAGTGTAAAAGTATGTTTAGAAAACAATGATAATAATGTGTGTAAAGTATGTTTAGAAAACAACGATAATAATGTGGTGTAAAGTATGTTTAGAAAACAATGATAATAATGTGGTGTGAAGTATGTTTAGAAAACAATGATAATAATGTGGTGTGAAGTATGTTTGGAAAACAACGATAATAATGTGGTGCAAAGTATGTTTAGAAAACAACGATAACGTGGTGTGAAGTATGTTTAGAAAACAAGGATAACAATGTGGTGTAAAGTATGTTTAGAAAACAAGGATAACAACGTGGCGTGAAGTATGTTTAGAAAACAACGATAATATTGTGGTGTGAAGTATGTTTATAAAACAATGATAATGTGGTGTGAAGTATGTTTAGAAAACAAGGATAATAATGTGGTGTAAAGTATGTTTAGAAAGCAATGATAATGTGGTGTGAAGTATGTTTAGAAAACAAGGATAATAATGTGGTGTGAAGTATGTTTAGAAAACAAGGATAATAATGTGGTGTGAAGTATGTTTAGAAAACAAGGATAATAATGTGGTGTGAAGTATGTTTAGTAAACAATGATAATGTGGTGGGAAGTATGTTTAGAAAACAACGATAATAATGTGGTGTAAAAGCATGTTTAAAAAAACAACGATAATAACGTGGTGTGAAGTATGTTTTGAAAACAATGAGAATAATGTGGTGTGAAGTATGTTTAGAAAACAATGATAATGATGTGGTGTGAAGTATGTTTAGAAAACAAGGATAATAATGTGGTGTGAAGTATGTTTAGAAAACAATGATAATGATGTGGTGTGAAGTATGTTTAGAAAACAATGATAATAATGTGTATGAAGTATGTTTAGAAAACAATGATAATGATGTGGTGTGAAGTATGTTTAGAAAACAATGAATATAATGTGGTGTGAAGTATGTTTAGAAAACAATGATAATAATGTGATGTAAAGTATGTTTAGAAAACAAGGATAATAATGTGGTGTGAAGTATGTTTAGAAAACAATGATAATAATGTGGTGTAAAGTATGTTTAGAAAACATGGATAATAATGTGGTGTGAAGTATGTTTAGAAAACAATGATAATAATGTGGTGTGAAGTATGTTTAGAAAACAATGATAATAATGTGGTGTAAAGTATGTTTAGAAAACAAGGATAATAATGTGGTGTGAAGTATGTTTAGAAAACAAGGATAAGAATGTAGTGTGAAGTATGTTTAGAAAACATGGATAAGAATGTGGTGTGAAGTATGTTTAGAAAACAATGATAATAATGTGGTGTAAAGTATGTTTAGAAAACAATGATAATAATGTGGTGTGAAGTATGTTTAGAAAACAATGAGAATAATGTGGTGTGAAGTATGTTTAGAAAACAATGGTAATGATGTGGTGTGAAGTATGTTTAGAAAACAATGAGAATAATGTGGTGTGAAGTATGTTTAGAAAACAATGATAATAATGTGGTGTAAAGTATGTTTAGAAAACATGGATAATAATGTGGTGTGAAGTATGTTTAGAAAACAAGGATAATAATGTGGTGTAAAGTATGTTTAGAAAACAAGGATAAGAATGTGGTGTGAAGTATGTTTAGCAAACAAGGATAAGAACGTGGTGTGAAGTATGTTTAGAAAACATGGATAAGAACGTGGTGTGAAGTATGTTTAGAAAACATCGATAAGAACGTGGCGTGAAGTATGTTTAGAAAACAAGGATAAGAATGTAGTGTGAAGTATGTTTAGAAAACAATGATAATAATGTGGTGTGAAGTATGTTTAGAAAAGAATGAGAATAATGTGGTGTGAAGTGTGTTTAGAAAACAATGATAATGATGTGATGTGAAGTATGTTTAGAAAACAATGAGAATAATGTGGTGTGAAGTATGTTTAGAAAACAATGATAATGATGTGGTGTGAAGTATGTTTAGAAAACAATCATAATAATGTGGTGTAAAGTATGTTTAGAAAACATGGATAATAATGTGGTGTGAAGTATGTTTAGAAAACAAGGATAAGAATGTGGTGTGAAGTATGTTTAGCAAACAAGGATAAGAATGTGGTGTGAAGTATGTTTAGAAAACATGGATAAGAATGTGGTGTGAAGTATGTTTAGAAAACATGGATAAGAATGTGGTGTGAAGTATGTTTAGAAAACAAGGATAAGAATGTAGTGTGAAGTATGTTTAGAAAACATGGATAAGAATGTGGTGTGAAGTATGTTTAGAAAACAAGGATAAGAATGTAGTGTGAAGTATGTTTAGAAAACATGGATAAGAATGTGGTATGAAGTAACCTTAAATAAGAAGGATAAGAATGTATCGAGGAGTAACTTACTGATGAGTTGCATAATTTCTAGTTTATAAGAAATGTTTTTGATAGCTGCCCGTTTATGTATTTTAAAATAACATTGGTTGCTCAGAAGACGATGACGTTTGTGGAACAGAACAAGTCATGTGAATATATAAATTTTAAAACGGTAAACAAAATAAACAATATGCAACCTAGCGTGTTGATATAGATTACAAGTATATATATCCTCTGGAATACCACCATTAATTAAACTAAGAGTGAGCGATTTAATTTTTCTTTAGTTTTTACAACATTTAGACCTAAAATAAATATACAGCTCCGTGATACTTTACTTAAAAGTTTACAATTGTGTGAGTTTTCATGCCATATGAACTAACGTTGTCTGGTAAAAACAATGTTAGGGACTTATATTCATCTTTCCGAAATTCCACGCGCGCGCACACATACACACAAACACAAAAGAAGCAGTGAATTATTGCGACTTTAAAGAATGGACGTTAATGTCTTTTGAATCACCCTCAAACAAGTAATTATGTTAAAGATAATTTTCAGTGCCATGTTCTTCAAATTTGTCAACGTACTAAAAATTCTGAATTATATATATTAATATTGACTCCCATATTCTAAATCATCTTTATTTTTGTTAATAAATGTTTATTCCGAGTGTTATGCAACGACTTGTTCTTAAAAACCATTTACTGATTAAATACTGAATCAGTTATGCTTCGTTTCTAGAGATATTCCAGAAACTGTGAGAAAATTTTGAAATTGTACTGATAGATATTTGTATACGTCCATACAGAAATAGGAATATTGGTTTTAATATAGGCCTACTTACATTTGAGGTTTGATTAATTTTTGTTTCAGAATTTCAAATGAGCAGGGATACGAAGATTAACGACATGCTATGAGTCAACAGTTGAAGGTTATTTCTTACTCCAGATTTACTCTACATTTCTATTTCCTTTAAGTGAGACAAAAGTTGAAGCAAGGCCTGTCCGCAGTTTTCCCAATGTGGTTTCCCGCCATAAAAGTCGATGGCACCACCTCGTTTATCCTAACTACAGTAAAAAATGATTTGTATCATCAAGACAGTAAGCTTAATGGTCAGTAAAAAGGATGCCACCTAATGTACTGGTCATCTCCCTTCACAGATTCATTTTCATCCCTCTTGTGATCTGCAATGCCAATATTTTAGAAAGGACATCTTCGTATAAAAAGAAAAACAACGACTACGATTGACCTTTCAAAACCATCTCACGGCGTCAGGCTGGACCATACAAAGTAAATTCTGAGAAAGGTGATAAACCTGCAAGTTCTACTGATCTACAATCTCCGAAAGACAGTGTGGTCAGAAAACAAAGTTTTTAATAGTCGAACTTGATTTTGAAAGACCTTCTGAAACAATATCTCCGACTACACTCCTGTTGAAACACTGACATTTGGAGCAGTACAGAAGAACATCGAGTATTCTCCAAACCTCTTCATTAGTTAAACACAAGAGGAGATTTTCAATTATGCCCATTACGTCAGTTACCTATTTAAGACTAACAAACTGTTCAAAAAAGGAGACCGAATGTAGAATCAGTAATCACAACAGTTCCCACTTACACATTAAATCTGTAAAGAATAAGAGAGAAATGCGACGAACAATCGGTGATCCAAATGCTACACCTGTAAAGGACGAAAAAAAAGCTCTCGGAGCACTTCAAAAGCAAAGGATTTATAACTTCGTAAATGTAAATAGAAATTTTAATATATTAATTTAAAAATCACCGCTAATGTATTGCCAGTGGATATTATCCATTATTAGTATATAACGTTATCACCATATTTAGGTTAAACAAATTATTTATCGTTGGTAATTCCAAATTAAATAAATTATTTAATGTGATTATATAAATAATATTATTGATATATCTAGGTTAAAAAGATTATCTACTGTGGGTATATCTGGGTTACAGGGGTTAACAACGGTCACATCTAAATTAAAGAGATAATTTATTGCTAGTATATTGAAAATAAATAGGTTTTATATTGTCTGTATAAAGATATTATCTATTCTTGGTATATTAGTACTAAAATGTTTCTGTAGTCGGTATCATTAAGATGAAAATATTATATATTGTGTTATATCGAGTGCAAAGAGGTTATCGACTATTTGTATATATAGGAAAAAAAAAAAGATTACATGGATTTGATACATCTGAGGTAAATATGTTATCATTAATGAAATATATATACATAGGTTAAAGAGATAATTTATTGTAAATATATTTAGGGTAAAGAGGTTATCTATCTTGTAGGTAGGCAAAAATAGATTTTGAAAACATCATATGTTTTAAAGGAAAAACAGTTCAAAAATTTATATACTTAAAAGTGGCTGGTATAGGTAGAGAAAGCACTGATAGAGGATCGAACAACGTTTGATCTTTCTCGATCGTTGGTTTCGAAGGTTAGTGCAACTATACATGCACAGATGAGAGAATAGCCTGAAATCATTATTCACGTTTATATTCAGCTATAATTCATTTAGAAAAAAAAAACTGAACATTTTATACACCAAAAATGAATTCCCTTTTTTGTGTGTGTGTCGGGAGTTCTACATCAGAAAGGTTTTCGGATTTTGCTCTTTCTGCGACTCACTTAATCAAAATGATTCAATGTACAGCACTCAAAATTTTAATATATTTTACTAATATAAGCTGTAACGTTTTTATGTATATTAAAAATGATGGTACCGTTTAATGCAAAAATAATATTTTTTAAAGAAAAACAGTTTCTCAATACTTATATTTAAAAATTAAATCAGTAAAGGTATAATCAAACCCTTTTGTACAGTTCTAGTAAAAGTTGTGTTCTTGTTGTATGGAAAGTACCTTTATTTAAAACTGTGTTTCTGTGATCAAGAAATGGTTGTTGGATTTACTATAGTTTTTCTAATAGTCTGAATCTTGAATAACAAAAGTGTGAAATTTTTATGGAATTTTGTTTGTGGTGCCATCCAATAGATGGCGCAAGAGTTTAAGCTACATACATAGATACTGGCAACCCTACTACGTCCATTATAGTAAGTAGGTAAAATACCTGGTAAACAATAGGACACGCCCACAGTGATATGATTTTAGTATAATATGAACCGTGAGTGGTAGATAAAATACTCGGTAATATGATTTTAGTGTAATGTGAACTGTGAGTGGTAGATAAAATACTCGGTAAACACCAGAACCACCCCACAGTGATATGATTTTAGTATAATGTGAACTGTGAGGGGAGATAAAATACTCGTCAAACAGTAGAATGCGCCCACAGAGGTATGATTTTAGTATAATGTGAACTGTGAGTGGTAGATAAAATACTCGGTAAACACTAGAACCACCCACAGTGATATGATTTTAGTATAATGTGAACTGTGAGTGGTAGATAAAATACTCGGCAAACACTAGAACCACCCACAATGATATGATTTTAGTATAATGTGAACTGTGAGTGGTAGATAAAATACTCGGTAAACACTAGAACCACCCACAGTGATATGATTTTAGTATAATGTGAACTGTGAGTGGTAGATAAAATACTCGGTAAACACTAGAACCACCCCACAATGATATGATTTTAGTATAATGTGAACTGTGAGTGGTAGATAAAATACTCGGTAAACACTAGAACCACCCACAGTGATATGATTTTAGTATAATGTGAACTGTGAGTGGTAGATAAAATACTCGGTAAACACTAGAACCACCCCACAATGATATGATTTTAGTATAATGTGAACTGTGAGTGGTAGATAAAATACTCGGTAAACACTAGAACCACCCACAGTGATATGATTTTAGTATAATGTGAACTGTGAGTGGTAGATAAAATACTCGGTAAACACTAGAACCACCCACAGTGATATGATTTTAGTATAATGTGAACTGTGAGTGGTAGATAAAATACTCGGTAAACACTAGAACCACCCCACAATGATATGATTTTAGTATAATGTGAACTGTGAGTGGTAGATAAAATACTCGGTAAACACTAGAACCACCCACAGTGATATGATTTTAGTATAATGTGAACTGTGAGTGGTAGATAAAATACTCGTCAAACAGTAGAATGCGCCCACAGAGGTATGATTTTAGTATAATGTGAACTGTGAGTGGTAGATAAAATACTCGGTAAACACTAGAACCACCCACAGTGATATGATTTTAGTATAATGTGAACTGTGAGTGGTAGATAAAATACTCGGCAAACACTAGAACCACCCCACAATGATATGATTTTAGTATAATGTGAACTGTGAGTGGTAGATAAAATACTCGGTAAACACTAGAACCACCCACAGTGATATGATTTTAGTATAATGTGAACTGTGAGTGGTAGATAAAATACTCGGTAAACACTAGAACCACCCCACAGTGATATGATTTTAGTATAATGTGAACTGTGAGTGGTAGATAAAATACTCGGTAAACACTAGAACCACCCACAGTGATATGATTTTAGTATAATGTGAACTGTGAGTGGTAGATAAAATACTCGGTAAACACTAGAACCACCCCACAGTGATATGATTTTAGTATAATGTGAACTGTGAGTGGTAGATAAAATACTCGGTAAACACTAGAACCACCCACAGTGATATGATTTTAGTATAATGTGAACTGTGAGTGGTAGATAAAATACTCGGTAAACACTAGAACCACCCACAGTGATATGATTTTAGTATAATGTGAACTGTGAGTGGTAGATAAAATACTCGGTAAACACTAGAACCACCCCACAGTGATATGATTTTAGTATAATGTGAACTGTGAGTGGTAGATAAAATACTCGGTAAACACTAGAACCACCCCCACAGTGATATGATTTTAGTATAATGTGAACTGTGAGTGGTAGATAAAATACTCGGTAAACACTAGAACCACCCCACAATGATATGATTTTAGTATAATGTGAACTGTGAGTGGTAGATAAAATACTCGGTAAACACTAGAACCACCCACAGTGATATGATTTTAGTATAATGTGAACTGTGAGTGGTAGATAAAATACTCGGTAAACATTAGAACCACCCCACAGTGATATGATTTTAGTATAATGTGAACTGTGAGTGGTAGATAAAATACTCGGTAAACACTAGAACCACCCACAGTGATATGATTTTAGTATAATGTGAACTGTGAGTGGTAGATAAAATACTCGGTAAACATTAGAACCACCCCACAGTGATATGATTTTAGTATAATGTGAACTGTGAGTGGTAGATAAAATACTCGGTAAACACTAGAACCACCCCACAGTGATATGATTTTAGTATAATATTGACTATGAGTGGTAGATAAAATACTCGGTAAACACTAGATCCACCCCACAGTGATATGATTTTAGTATAATATTGACTATGAGTGGCAGATAAAATACTCGGTAAACACTAGAACCACCCACAGTGATATGATTTTAGTATAATGTGAACTGTGAGTGGTAGATAGAATACTCGGTAATATGATTTTAGTATAATGTGAACTGTGAGTGGTAGATAAAATACTCGGTAAACACTAGAACCACCCCACAGAGATATGATTTTAGTATAATATTGGCTATGATAATTAATAAAGGAACGCTGGTCCCACTGGCTTCACCTCTGTTAGGTAATATATTCGGTAAACAATAGACCATGAACAGGTAATATATTCGGTAAACAATAGACCATGAGTATGGTTTAAGTATATTGGTGAACTACGAATCTAGAGAACAATCCGGAAATTTGTTATTCTTACCATTTTATATACATATATATCTCAGATTATTATCATAATGTTAAACTTGAAGCAACTTATATGTCCAATCTGTGTGTATTATTTTGACCTAACATCAAAGGCATGCATCCAGAGAAAATTCTCTTTTGTTGTAAATACGTGTGAACAACACATAAAGCGCTATACATTCATTCCAGTGCTTCAAAACCTTTAAACTGGTTATCTTATTACTTTGAATGTGATATACACAATGAAATTCTGGTAAGATCAAATCTATTTGTTTACAGAAAAAGTTATGTTTTTTGGGTTTCTCTTTTGAGAGAACTTCTTCGTTATAACATAATGTCTGAGAGTTTTAACAGGTGTATCAGTTGATTTATCGACATGGAATTGTTATAAGCCAACTTTAATGACAAGCGAATTTTTTTGGCTTTTCTACAAGATAAACAAAATAATTTTCATACATTGAATGTAAACACCCGGCACGGATCTTCTATTTTTACTGTACTTTTATTAATCATAAATTTGATCTTGTTCTTACAAAGATTTGTTCAATATAATAGTTAGAAAGTTTTTGCAAGGTGAGTTGCAGACTGCGTTCTGTGGAGGCTACATTAGTGTTTATATGTACTAATCTTTTGCCATTCGCTAGTACAAAATACCGCGTTCTTTTACAGGGTTCAAAAAACCACAGATGATTCACAAAGTCCCTAATGTGCCGATGAAACTCCTCCATTATCTTCAATTACTTATATGTACACGAAAACATCTTCATTTACGACATCTACCCATGGTATCTGAATACGTGTACCACATTTTAATACCGTTAACTTACTAATGGAGATATGAACACAGTTTCAAACACGTTGTTACGAAATACAAATGAATGCTAAGGATATAAAATATAATGTGTAATTTTGGTTCAGAAGCCCGGAAAACACATTCCTAAACCCAACAGCATACCTAGGTAACCTTCCGGGTTTATCTTAGCTTTAATTTAACAAGGGGACTATGCCGTATAGTTAATAACATCTTTTCGGGTCACCCGAATTTGCCTGTCAATTATGGCCTTGCCAGCTTCAAAACTATGGTAAGAGTTTGTGGATAATCAAAATAATCCACGATCACAAAACGTAAATTATTTTAGGATATTTTGTATATCTTCTTTATGTATCAATCCTGTATTGTTTTATTGTAATGTTCATTGTAGTCTTATTGGCAGTGTTTATAAGAGTAAGAATTTTTATATTTTGTTCAACGTAATTATTATCTAAGTGTTATGTTTTAATATAAGTTAATAATATAAAACTTTAAACTTTTTTTTTTATCTTTTTACAGAAACCAAATGATGTAGCAGTTTTAACTGAGTCAGCTCTTAGCGCCATCTATCAACCTTTCGACGCTATAAAAACACCACTTGTCCGTCAGGCACGTGATATTCTTATATGTTCTTTCTTTGGAAACTTCCAAAAATTTACAAATGAGTTCTTGCTACCGGCAGCTTCCTTACTACAAAAGCTGCTAACCAAGGTAAGGTTTCAAGATTTAAAAAAAAAAGGTTTTTAGCAGCAGGTTTTCTTAGCTATATGTCCTGTCAAATATGTTTTCTTAGCCTTTTAACCTCTTAGCCATATGTCCTGTCAAATATGTTTTCTTAGCCTTTCAGCCTCTTAGCCGTATGTCCTGTAAAATATGTTTTCTTAGCCTTTCAACCTCTTAGCTATATGTCCTGTCAAATATGTTTTCTTAGCTTTTCAGCTTCTTAGCCATACGTCCTGTCAAATTCCATCTTTAATAACTAATAAAATAAGAAAATACTTGTGTGGCTGGACTCCTGCTTTAGATTGCTCAAAAGTCTTCTGAATTACATTCTTGTTAACAAATGAAGTGAAAACATCTACTTGACTCGAATCACATCTAGATTAAATTTCCAACCGTTCAGAAAATTATATAATTAATAATAATTTGTTGTTATTGTTGTCAAGCTCAAAGCTACATAATGGGCTATCTGTGCTGTGTATATCACAGATAACGAACCTAATTTTTTGCGTTACGAGCAAACAGATTTAGCGCTAAGCCGCTGAAAGGTTTGTTTGTTTGTTTTTTTGGAATTTCGCACAAAGCTACTCGAGGGCTATCTGTGCTAGCCGTCCCTAATTTAGCAGTGTAAGACTAGAGGGAAGGCAGCTAGTCATCACCACCCACCACCAACTCTTGGGCTACTCTTTTACCAACGAATAGTGGGATTGACCGTAACATTATACGCCCCCACGGCTGGGAGGACGAGCATGTTTGGCGCGACCGGGATGCGAACCCGCGACCCTCAGATTGCGAGTCGCACGCCTTAACACGCTTGGCCATGCCAGGCACATGTTTGTGTTTACATTGTTTTATTGAACGACATTGCTGATGGAGGTAGGATGCAGTATTCGATAGAGTATATTGATTAAATTATTTACTAACGTCTGTGATTAGATAGGCTGAAAATAAATATTGACTAAGTCATGCTAGAGGGCCCTAGCATGATCTGATAGTTATAGTAATCGACTCGCAGTTTGCAAGTAACGGGGTCGAAACTCGTCGTCGAACATGTTCGACCTTCCAAAAATGTGGAAGTTATAATGTTACAATCGAGATCATCATTCGTTGTTAAAGTATAGTCAAAGAATTTGCGGTGGGTGTTGTTTGACTGGGTTCCTTCCCCCCTACTCTGTCGCTTCTAAATTAGTTCACGAGTAGCTTTGGACGCAACTGCCAGAAACAGGCTGTGCAATTCACTATAATATACACTGCTGGCCATAATCTTAAGGTTAATAAACATAAAGAAAAAATATGCATTTTGTGTTGTTAGACTCAACCACTTATTTGAGTAAAGCTTCGAAAGATGAAAATAAGAAAAGGGAAAATAAAAATAAAATGCTTGTATCAAATATATTGAATACGTGTCGGTTGAAGTAGGTGAAGATTAATCATGTTAAACGTTTTGGTTGAAAAGTTGCACATGTGTGAATAAGGGCACGGATTAGTAACCGATATAAACGTTGGATTAAAGAGATAAAAAAATTCGCTTAAGATTGTAGAACAAAAGTAATAAAAGAATCACGAGTGAACCTAAAATCAAGATTGTATTAAAGGAGTGACAAATATAAATGTTTGAAATATATAACTTATTAGTCCTAAGAATTTTGATATAGTTCAGTCATATAAGTAAGGTATTAGGACTAAATAAGCTGAATCGTTATTTACGGGATATCCCCCGAGTGGCACAGCGGTATGTCTACAGAATTCTAAATTTCTAAAGATAATGATACTTGAACACTACGCATAGTATTGACTTTATCAGTTGGTTGCGTATTGGATCTGTCTGTCTCTGTTCTTTTTTTTATGTAAACCGAAGAGGTAATAATAACTAAAGAGGAACTCCCAGCCAATCCCACTTGGACTATGTTTGCTAAAAACGTCACGTGTTTCCTGCTCCACAGCAGGGTGTAAATCCACCCAACTGACCTTCTCCCTCCTTTATTTTTATTGTGACCAACCCCTTGTTTGTAAAGTAAAGAGGTCCGCCTGTTAACGTTCCGAGAAGTGGGAATGGATTGGGTGGTGCACATGTAAGCAAGTCACTTCAAAAAGAAATTGCATTTAGCGCTAGTGGATGGTTCCTTGTTTACCCCCATTCGACTCGGTAAGAATTAGAGGTGACTCAGAGAAAAGTATATAAGTTTATAATGCTCTTCGAAAAAGCCTATCTTGTATCGATTTGGATTGCAGAAATACTGTTCAAAGTATTCTCCTTACTTGAAAAAGAAATATTTGAATATTAAGGAGAGTTTGAATTTCGCTAAGTTGAATTAAATGGTGATAAAGAGTTGTTAAGAGTAGTCGTATTAAAACTTGAACCTTTGTGAACCTGACGATGACCGAAGAAGGTCGAAACGTTGTTCGTTCCTTTACGTAAAAAAAAAAAAAAAAAAGAATCTCAACCCAGACGAGCCGTTTTTACATATATAAGTATTGAAAATACATACGTGTAATAAATTAATATACATGTAATAAATAAGTTGCTAACCCTACATAAACTGCTCATGTTGTCAGAACTGTGTGCTTTAAGTAGGTAATTATAAAACTATTTGTTCTGTATTCTAATTTGTTTTCAGCAAAGCAAAGTTAACTCGTTGTGCAGCTTTGTATTGAACCACTAACGAACTTGATTTTTCCGTAATGTCCGTATTTCTACAGGTGGATCGGATACAAAGGCACATCATGAGGGTTAACTTCTGCTTTAGTTTGTAGCGCCATCTCTTATCCTTTTTATTATCTATTGATCGAAACTTAAATTTTTTTATTGAATATATAAATTTAATAAATCTGCAGTCAGTTTGATTATATACTCAGAATTTCATATTACAAATAACTTTGAGCTACGTACGATAAACAGTACAGCTATAAGGTAAAGTGCTTTACAGTAAAATCAAACTGTTAGTGACTATTGATTGAGACACCAGAAGATATGTTTGTGAAATTCTTGATCAGGAGAAACCTACTTGGGCCCGGCATGGCCAAGCGTGTTAAGGCGTGCGACTCGTAATCTGAGGATCGCGGGTTCGCATCCCGGTGGCGCCAAACATGCTCACCTTTTCAGCCGTGGGGGCGTTATAATGTGACGGTCAATCCCACTATGCGTTGGTAAAAGAGTAGCCCAAGAGTTTGCGGTGGGTGGTGATGACTAGCTGCCTTCCCTCTAGTCTTACACTGCTAAATTAGGGACGGCTAGCACAGATAGCCCTCGAGTAGCTTTGTGCGAAATTCCAAACCGAGAAACCTACTTGAAGTAAAATGTGTCTCAGAACGGCTTGTATAGGTATTAACACTTTGACTTTATTATTAAAAGTTCTATGTCATCTTCAGGTCGAAACTTTGTCCTCTGCTTTATTAGTAAGAGTGTCAGTTCCCACACCAGCCGTTCTGAGATACACGTTTGTGCAATATTTAACAGGTTATGACTAGTGATAAAGATGATGACAGAAAAACTTTTACAGCTTTATTAAATAGTTAATGATTAACGATAAAGCATAGTTCCTCCAAAACGAATAACTTGGTTTAGTAATAATTGTAGAGGAAAACAAACACGACTCATATTTGAAAGAAGCTCCATGCTTAATTAATTGTAATTTTAATGATTATATTTTGCTTAAATCCGGCGAAAAATTCAGTATAAAAAAAAAATATTCAGGAGTGAATAATATTGTGTTATTACAAGTGATTCAGGGGAAGTCTTCAAGTGGGTCAGCGGTAAATTTATGGACATAGATTTCTAAAATCCGATGTTGGATTCCCAGAAGTGGGCATTAAGTGTATAGTTTGAGACTGAAACAACAACAGTTCATTTATTTACAATATCATATTGTTCATGGAATTCTAATACTAAGTGATAGTTTCAACGCAGTCCCTCGTTAGTACAACGGTAAGTCTACGGATTTACAACGCTAAAATGAGTGGGTCGATTCCCCTCGATGAACTTCGCAGGTGGTCTCATGTGGCTTTGCTATGAGAAAAACACATCTTTGCAGAGCACAGACTTATTAGTGGGTTCATTCAATCTTGAAGATGGTGTTTGTAATTAATTATTAATCTAATTAAGATGTAATGCTTTGGGTTAATTTAAATTTCAAGTTAATGTTTGGACTGAATTTACGTTTGAAGACAATGTTTGAAGGTTTATTAATCATGGAGATTAAGCGCAAGCTAATGCACCTGAAAATTCACGTGTCCCAATAGAAATTTCCTTAAATTTTGTTATTCTAACTAAAGCGTTTCAAAAATACAAGTTACTGCACCTATTAGTACCCCCGCTAGTACAGCGGTATGTCTCCGGATTTACAATATAAAAGTCAACCGTTCGATTCCCTTCTGTGGGCTCAGCAGATAGCCTGATGTGGCTTTGCTCTAAGAAAACATACACACGTTTTGCACCTATTAATACAAAAAATTTAGGCTTCAAATCCAGGTAATTAGGGCCGAACGTGGCCTAATAAATTGTATGTTGGTTTGCTCATCACAAGGTTGAATATTCAAGTCGAAGTATAGAAAATGTTTTTAAATGCACATTATGAAAATGACTGCCAATTATGCTATTAGGTGAAGAATGGCCAAGTGGGCGGTTTTTCTTTCTTCGATGTGGATTCTTGTAATGTGGTGAGGAGGCTTTTCAGTTACTCCCTCTGGGATCCACCCATGTGTTTGCTGTGCATAGAAACCCGTGGAGGGTTAGAGAGGATTTGGGTAGTTGAATGGTGTCGGGGACCTTGCAACACAGCACTTTTACCTTGAATTCCTGTAGATGAGTGTCTCTGTAGTGATGCCCTTCCCCCAGGGTTAATCAACTGGTCCTATTTGGATAGGGTCAACTGAATGCCAATATTGGATGTCTTCAACGGGTGTTCTGGACATTTTGTTTGTTTCTATTGTTTGGTTACAGTGCCCAAGAAGCCTTAGAATAACTGCACTGCTTCAGTATGGTAGTGTAATATTTTAGAACTCCTTGATGGATGCGATCGGCGAAAACTGAATCTTTTCTTTCTCATGGATAATAAAAAAACCTGAAAAATCTAAATAAAATTAACAAAACTATAATTGAAAAAGGTCAATGTATGGACAACTCTACTGCATAACCACCTAACGTTCCTGTGCTTCGCTTTTTAATTCATCATTCGTTATTCGACAAACATTTATGGTAGTTATCTCCCTCTTCCATCCAAAAGCGATTAAAGAAGCTTTCCAGCTTTCCTAAGTCAGCAGAGAAGGTACATTCAAGAGACATCTTCACGAATCATCCACACAACAATATGGCAAACTCCTTTTGAAATCAAAGTCCATTGGAGATGTTCTTACATAGATGGCTCTCATTAATACATATATTTTCCCAAAAGGAATGATTGCTGAAAGTAATTTACTAAACATTTCCGAATCAGAGATTCTCGTTGGTTTCTCCAGCCAAGGAGTTGCAAATGTTCGACGAATCTGCACTTGAAAAGATGAAATATAGTCCTCGTCTTGACGTTCAAATTATCACGTCCGCCTGACATTGTCAAGACAGGTTGTCTGAATTATAAGGTAAAGCCCTATATTCCTAACTTTCTCAGATATTTCTAAAGCCAGCAGTTTTGACAGTGAATGGTTCTTTGACGTGTGTTCATTTTGGTGGTGAATGCCATGAAAATGATTATTATTGATTGAACACTCATTGCATTGTCTGTAATGGTTCCAACTTTTCTTGTTTTCATTTACACCCCTAATGAATGAATGAGAAAGAGGCACTGGAATCATGTGAATGCTTGGGACCACTTTCTCCATCGGATCTCAGCTGCCAAACTGTCCGTTAATCACACATACATTCATTAGAATCACAATCGTTTGCTGGGGATCCATGGAGGTCAATCGATATATTTCGAATAAACAAAAATAACGTGATCGTAGACAAAACAAAAAGTATCTCTATCCACTTATCCCGCTCCTTTTGAGTAAGAATGACCACTTTGATTCACTAGAAATTTCGAAGCTCCCATTTTAAATTAAATAACATAAAGGTCTTGATTGATTCCTATCAATCAGTGCGTCTCTCTTTACAGAAAATAATCCTGCAAGCTTCAGATGTTGTCACCTTCAAGCCGTTTCTCTTGTGCAGGAAAGACAGATTGTGTGATGGAAGAGTTAATGGAGATTCACTGCTAGTTATTCATCATGTGTCCACTAAGTCTGTGCCACTCAGTACACCACTGGACACTGTTGCCATCTGTTTGTCCGTTAATCATATCATCAGAGTTTGTTCTATTTAGCTGTCACTGGGATAGGATTATCATATCAGAAACCTTAATGGGTTTATTTAACAATTTTCATTTCTCTTCTTCATCCTAGAATACTTTTATGGATACAATCTACTCTGGGGCAGTACTGATATTGATGAGAGCAGGTGTTCCATGGAGTAAACGCTCTTGGATCACAACCTTTGTTTTTTAATACATGTATATACTTATTATCCCAGTGATTATGTTAATGCTATAGATCTATTTATTTATCCCCTTCTCTGTTTTTTCGTAGGATGGACAGTGATCCGTAGGGAAAGTATCATTTCCCAATCAGTCTGAGGAAATCAGACACCGTTAATACGATCTGACTCGTGTCACAAAAGAATCTGAAGCAAGCTTTCTTTTTTTATCACTCTGTTGCAGCTTGATTCTGCTATCATTAGTCTATAGTCTATCCACTGTTAAATCTTGGAAATCAGACGTCAAAGCCAAGTGGTGGCTTGAATTAAATTCACTTTTCACACTCCGACATCTTTACAACTACTAGTCTCAAGGTCGTTTTGTAAAAGTTTGGAAAGGTTAATGATAATTTTACCACCAAATCTACTATTAGTCTCACATTCAAATGATCAAAGGTTTCTGATACACAAAGTATTGCTAACACTCTTGATGAGTGCTTTACCAACCATTCCAATATTTCCTCCTCTTTTTCAGCTTTCTTGTCCGTCGAATTATGAGCTAAAAGAATATCACCTTTATTTCAAGTCAATATTATCCATGACTATAATCAACCATTCATGCTAGTGGAGCTCAAGATTGCTGTGCATCAGTTTGATTTGATGATACTCATTATGAGATGTTGCATTGTCTTTCACGTCCCTGTTTCACTCCCCGTTTGGTTATTTCTAATTGGAGTTGACAGAAGGAGTATTTTCTGAGACAGGAAAGGATACCAAAACTTTTCTAATTATAAATCAATTGCTGTGATCAGATGTCAATGTAAGATCTTGGAGAAAATGGTTAATTTATGGTTCATAGAATCAAACAACCTTTTCTCGTCTATCCCATGAGGTTTCCGTAGAAGTGGTTTCATCTGAAACGTCGATCATAAAAGCCTTCTTCAAGAGGGAATATCTTACTTTGGTACTGATTTTTGCTTTTGAGAAGACTTAAAACACTACACGGAGGTTTGAAATATTACAGTACTGTATTCCTCTTGGTTATGTAACCATTTACCCATTTTTACTCATAACATTTAAATAATAGGTCATTCAAAGTCCATGTGGGATAACATTGTCCCCGTCTTCCATACATTAACTTGGAACACATCAGGGTTGTTTCTAGAGTGTGAAGCTTTTCGATATTAAGATTATTGCTATCACTGAACAATTTATTTCTACAGTTGCAAACAACCTCTATGTTTTTGACTTTCAAATTTACTGTCAGTTATCAAATGCCCCCCCCAGTGGCACAGTGGTATGTCTGCGGACATAACACTAAAAAGCGGGTTTCGATACCCGTGGTTGGCAGAGCACAGATAGCCCATTGAGTAGCTTTGTGCTTAATTCTAAACAAATAAAAGTTATTAAATATGAGGTTTGCTGAATTTAACTCCATACTGTTGTCACTCGCTTTATGGGAAGGACCGCAGCAATTATTTTCTTGTTTCCTTTGTATAAAATGGTTTTATGTATTTTTGCCATCAACATGGATTGCACACTAATACAAAGCTTTATCCAGGTGGTGTCATTATTTCCATAATGGCTGAGGTAAAGACATGAGAACTTCTCTACGATCATTAGCTGACATTTATTCCACACATTATCAGCTTTATATAAAGTGTACAAGGACACTGAACACTTACTGCATCCTCTCTTCTGCTTCGTGAAGAGTGAAAGATGTTCCATCATTCGACTGAAGATGGTGTATTGATCTGTAATCTACAGTTCAAGCAAGAACTTTGCTTTGAAGATGTTTGATCCTCATTTGGCTCTGAATGGGAGTTGTCCAAACTTGTTTATTCCAAACTTTGTACACTGAATCTTAAATACCTCCACTTCACCTCAGTTGTTTGCAACGTTCCTTACAATATGCTACTACAAAGCTTTAAGTTTTACCATAACATCCGACCTGACGTTGTACCTTCATGCCTCAAATGGCTATGCTTTTTGCATATAGGTAGTCTACTATTCTAGTGTTTGGTCTTTGTATTCAAGCATAGTTGACTGAATTGGATTTGACTTTGGATTATATTGCTGAATCAAATGATCATCCCTTCCCAAACATGAATTGTTACAATCCCCACTTGTGGCCTTTACTTGAGGCACCTAAAAAAGTTGATTATTCCTGATTGGAAGTACTGTCTTCCCTTTGCTGAACATCTTTTAAACCATTCTTCTATTTCCATTTTTTGTGGAAGGTTTAAAACCTGGTGACTTTGTGAGCTCTTCTATGGTCTGATGTCACTCATTCTTCACCGCCAAGTTATACGCATCTTAACTTGTCTTTGATAATGTAGAAGCTAAACAATAACACTAACTGTCCCATCTATACTGACTCGTTTAGCTCTTTGAAGATCTTGAAAATACTTAATGTGAGTTTTCAACCAGTTTTCATGGACATTCAGAAAATAGTGCCTTATCTTTCGTCGTCATTCTTCTCTGTACAGTTTTCTCAACTGTCAGCCATGTTAGCATTCATGGAAACAAGTTTGCTGGCACTGAAACTACTTAAGATCTGATTTGGTTTTGTCAAAGCCCTGGCCGTCCTTCATGTGGACTTTAGAACTTTCATCAAGACTTGGCTTCACGCCAGTTAACAGTCGTTTGGAGTGAGCCAAATTACAACAAACATTTTCAGATGAAGACTGTTGTTAGTTGGTTGTCGAGTTTCGGTTGCAATGGGAAACAGGAAGTTGTTTTGTCTAGGCTCTTTATTCACGACGATTTTATTAATCGTGGATTCCTGCTATAAGGGACTGACCCGCTAATGTGTAGCCACTGTGACACTCAAGTAAAATTTACCCATCTTTTACTTTCGTGCTTAAGCGAGTTTGAATCCTTCTCACACCAAACATGCTTGCCCTTTCAGTCGTAGAAGCATTATAATGTGACGGCCAATCCCACTATTCGTTGGTAAGAGAGTAGCCCAATAGTTGGCGGTGGGTAGTCTTACACTGTTAAATTAGGGACGCCTAGCGCAGATAGCCCTCGTGTAGCTTTGCGCGATATTCAAAAACAAACAAACAAACTTTCGTGCTACGACAACCAGAAGCGAAATCGTTTTAGACATTTTTATCTTGGAGTTTGTCACTGACGTTGGATAGTGCCATTGGCGATGGTGACACTATACAAATTGGTCGCGTTTTTGGTTGACTTTTTAAGCTCTATTTAATTTTAATTTTTTAACCTTGTTTAGAAAAAAGAAGAGATATTTTAGTGTATTTTTGTTCATGTTGTTTTATCTAACTCATTTATGTTTTTCCTATATTAATAAACTATTAGGCCCAGATATCCTTGTTGCTTTACAACAAAAGCCCCAAGCCCGTCTTTGCTTCATTTCAGCAGTTTAGAATTATTGGGACCACCTGAACCTTGGAGATTTTGAACTGCCATTTAGCCCTAGGTGTTTCTTAGATTAAAACTACTGTATCACTCGCAATGTGCTGTAAGGTTCTCGTCTAAAGGTACGTAAAGGACTACCTACATATAGCCGTCCCTAAATATAAACTATTGGGAAGGCAGTTAATCAACACCACTCAACGCCAACCCTTGGGCTATTTTTGTACCGAATGATGTGATATGACCATCACTGTTTTACCGCACCCATGACCCAAAAATGCAAAGCGAGTTCATGCGGCTGTGGGTTGAAAATATGAATCCTCCGATTCAGTGTCGAACACGCTAACAACTGAACCACGCCCAATAATTAATGAGAACATTTATTACATAGTGTGTGTGAAAATCTTAAGATGTGAAACAATACCCTTGTTAATAAACTATTGGAGGATTTTGTTTGTTTGTTTTTGAATTTCGCACAAAGCTACTCGAGGGCTATCTGTGCTAGCCGTTCCTAATTTAGTAGTGTAAGGTAGCTAGTCGTCACCACCCACCGCCAACTCTTGGGCTACTCTTTTACCAACGAATAGTGGGATTGACCGTCACATTATAACGTTCCCACGGCTGAATGGGGCAGAATGTTTGGTGCGACGGGGATGTGAACCCGCAACCCTCAGATTACGAGTTGCACGCTTTAACACGCTTGGCCATGCTGGGCCCTATTGGAGGGACAGAACTAAATCTTTTTGTTTTCTGACTGATGTGTTGGATTAACCTTTTTTATTGTGTTCACAGGGCAATATTTTATCAACGCGATATGTTTATGTCTCGATCAGAGGCTTATAAATCATGCAGGAACAGCAGAATATTACAATCTTTACAATACTATTATCACTTTTAAACACTTAGAGGTTCTGGGGCATGATCTACAAGGATTCAAAAAAAACCCTTTCTTCATTAAGTTTCATACTTTTACGAGTTAGACAGCAAGTTTTTACTTTAACCGTACAACAGTAAAACTTGTAGAAACTATACAGTGACAACTGTATCTTAACCGTATACCAATACCATTGTTTGTAGAAGAAATAGCATAGTAATAACTCTACAGTGGCCCAGCATGGGCAGTTAGTTAAGGCACTCGATTCGTAGTCCGAGGGTTGCGGGTTCGAATCCCCGTCGCACCAAACATGCTCCCCCATTCAGCCGTGAGGGCATTATATGTGAAAGTCAATCCCACTATTCGTTGGTAAAAAGAGTAGCCCAAGAGTTGGCTGTGGGTGGTGATGACTAGCTGCCTTCCCTCTAGTCCTACACTACTAAATTAGGGTTGGCTAGAACAGATAATATTTCCTTAGATTATTACTAAATACAAATTCTAAGTTAACGATGCGAAACAAGCTTTATGACTAAAGTATAACAAATGGTAAATGAAAATGTAAAGTATTTACATACCAACTAATATAACTTATATTATTAGTGAAATTAATGATAAATAACTAAAGGGGCCTAAAGACTAGTTTCTATCTTGACCCATAATTGCTGATGTGAACCTGTTTTGACAACTTCTGCCTTGACAATGCACTTCACCAAACAAAAGTTATTACTAAACCACAACGACATAATGCCAGAAGCTATGTTAACTGTGACAAATAAACCCATGTTTTAGTTTGAACTATGTCAGATTGTTTGGATTATCTTTCTCCTGGTAAAAACACAAACCAGTGTTTATACGGAAGCTGTACAGAAAACAAGACATTACAGATATAGATACACAAGGCATAACATGACAAAGGCCTGGCATGGCCAGGTGATTAAGACAATCGACTCGTAATATGAGGGCTGCTACACTAGGGGATCTGTGGTAACCGACCCTAATTTAGCAGTGTAAGACTAGAGGGAAGGAAGCTACTTATCACCACCCACCGCCAACTCTTGGGCTACACTTTTAACCAATAAATAGTGGGATTGACCGTAACATTATAACGTCCCCACGGCTGAAAGGGCGGGCATGTTTGGTATGACGGGAATTCGAACCCGGGCGCCCTAACCACCTGGCCAAGCCGGGCCTTCTGTCAGTAGAAAGATGACTCAAGTGAAATATTTCAACTGTATAGCCTCAAAGCTTTGCCTGTCTTATTTTTATATTCAGTGCAATTTATGATTGTTATACATTGATTGATACCACGTTTTCCTTTGATAACAGTGCAGTATTTCTTTAAATGCTTCTTAATGTGTTTCAAATAATTTCCTGTCAAAATTGGTCGTAGAACTTGTAGGGCCAGCAATAAACCTGTATTTGTACGTTGGTTTATTTAAGTTAAGAATCCAAAATCATTTGAGGTATAACATTGTTTCTTTTAGCCAAATATATACATTAGTCTGATAAAACTGAAATGCGTATGTTTATGATACGTTGTATTGGTTTCGACATGGTTATAAACTTCGTTACCTGAACGTTTTAATGTATTCAAATTCACTACTACTTGTTCTTCATTTGACCTTAATCCCATCCAGGTATGAGGTCGACCGCTCAGGTCATTAGCCACGAATTTTTATATTCGGGTAGCTGCCCCTGACAACTACCTTAAAGAACGAGCATGCTCGCTGACAGGGATTCATACCCACAAACCCTCACATTGAGAGTCGAGCGGTCTAAAAACCAGGCTTTGCCAGACGACAGGGGAGATGATGTATCAATTATGTGAATTATCTAAAGTATGAATAATTTCTCTTTTGATTCATTGTGGATTTATTTTTAAGTATTTTATTTTATTGATTACGTCTTTAAGTTTATTTGCCCAGTTTTTAAATCGGACCACATTTAAATTATCTTTCTTAATTTATTTAAGAAAGCTTTACTGAGTGACTTGCTAATTATTTATTAGTTCGTTTTCAACTGAGTTTTGTACATTCATGGAAATGTAAACCTTTAGTTCGTAATCATAAATGTTCGTTAGAGGTCAGGCATGGCCAGGTGGTTAGGGCGTTCGGCTCGCAATCTGAGGGCAACGGGTTCGATCCCCGTCACACCAAACAAGTTTGTCTCTTCCCTCTAGCCTTATACTGCTAAATTAGGGACGACTAGCGCAGATAGTTCTCGTGTAGTTCTACGTGAAATTCTAAAAACAAACACAACTTCCTTACTCGCGATATCAAGGTTACCGGTGAGCACGTGGTTGATGAGGGAATAAATATGAGGGAATAAATCATTATCGCGTTTATGCTATTCAACTGTTCAGTGATTACGTTATCCAACACTATTATAATTAAAGCTGTTGGTGCCAATAGCTTCTTCAAAGAATAGTTGAGTATCTAATTTTGCAAATGTTTGTTTGTTTTGGATTTCGCACAAAGCTACACGAGAGTTATCTGCGCTAGCCGTCCCTAATTTATCAGTGTAAGACTAGAGGGAAAGCAGCTAGTCATCACCACCCACCGCCAAATCTTAGGCTACTCTTTTACCAACGAATAGTGGGATTGACTGTCACAATATAACGCCCATGGCTGAAATGTGTGTTTGATGTGACGGGGATTCGAACCTGCAACCTTCAACTTACGAGTTGAGTGCTTTTGCAAATGTTTGGTAATTAACGTTGTACAGAAGTGTGTCTCTGATCACTGATTATATTCTAACTGGATTTATACTTCTATCAGTAAATGGAACTGTGAGGTAAACTTTATGTTCACTAGCTAATGTTTTGATATAATAGATAACAAATAGCAAGTAATTACTAGCTTGCATTGTTCATCATATTTGATAACACATGTATTTGTGTTCGATTGAACAAAGGTTAAATTTATTTACCGATAGCCTTCGCAAGGTAACGTAGAAACCTGTTGCATTTTAGTTTGGTAATCGTCTGTTGTGATAATGGTATCGTAACCGTATTTGAAATTACCGCAGTAATGATAAACTGTATGCCAGCACAACTGTTAGAAATTACTAGTGATAAACGTTCCACGTAGTATAACAACGAACAGTTTTAGAGATGTAAGTATGAGTTAGTCATGAGTTTATGTGTGGTTTTAATATTTAACATCAGACAGTAATATTTGTTAAGGATAAACTGTTATTTGTGTTATCACAGTTGTAGATCTCAAACAAAGGTTTACATAACACTGAATTAGTGTGTAATGAATTGGAAAGTCACGTTTCACATTTTATATAGATGTTTTTACATGTGATGAACAAAATTATGTATTTCCTGTTCCTGTTCCGGTTTCAGTTTCCGTTCCACTTGAAAAACAGAGTTCATTTAAGCCTAACTCTAGTCATCAATGAAAAATTCATCTTAAGGTAAATCTAAGTAATTGTTATCTGATGTTTGCTGCTTGTTATCTCAGGAAGGGTCTTTTTTGATAAATTACAGTCGTCGTCAGCTGAAGCCTTACGTTGGTCACGAGGGAAAGATCGTTCTTAACAGATCTCTAACAGTATGACCCGGGATTTGCTGCTGCGTTACAGCAGTGAAAGGTCATCCTTAAAACATTTCGAGAAATATTAGATGAAGCCTATTTCTGAAAGAGCCCCCTTAATACGTCTCATTACGTATTATAATTTATTTCGGACGAGTATACATTGATTATGTTACGTATGTCAATACATTACCATTTCAAATAACCGGAAATTTGAGCTAAGTAGTTAGTTAAATGTTAATATGTATTAAACTTATGGTATTTGCCAACAAGACTGAAACGCACAATTTTCTTTTTTATCATAAATATATTTTGATATACAAACAAAAAAGACACAATATAATTGATAATAACAGTTATTACTAATAGTTATTACAAATGGTGGTTTATATACAACAGTTTTACAAACTTACAGACAATACTGAGTCTTCTATTTGGTCTGTATACTTCTTTTGGCACGTGGCTCAGCTTGAAGCACCCTAATTTTCAACAGCTAGAACATGTAATGTCCTCGTAGTAATACTAATGTCCGAAGTTAATTTCTTGAGGTTGAATGGTTTGTAATGTTCGAAATCTATAACTATAAAAATATAAAGGTTCCTGGTAAAATTTTGTAGTTTTCCCGATTAACAAGCGTTAATCATAATTGTAACTTCCGAAGCACACTGAATGTAGCTGACCAATAATTTTCTTTTATTTCTCAGCTAACCGTCTTTATATGATTCACGCAAATTTCTAGAAGTTTCAACAATCTTCTAACGCGTTTTCATAAAACAAATGTTGATTCTTACTCTCAAGAAGAATTTTCTACACATTTCGAGAACAGGCGGGATTTGCGCAATACACAGTTCAGAATATACACTGCTGGTCAAAATCTTAAGGCCAATGAACATAAAATAAAAATATGCATTTTGCGTTGTTAGACTCAACCACTTATTCGAGTAGAGATTCGAAAGATGAAAATAAGAAAAGGGAAAATAAAAAAAAAAACTTTTATTAGCATTTAATAGGGAAAATGTGAACACTATGAAATTAGCCTAAATACTAGCTGGTCAAAAGTTTAAGACCATACTGAAATGAAGCGTTAATCGGTAAACAGTAAAGCAAAAGTAAGGTCTCTCAACGTGCCATCACTGGTGAGAATGGGCGTAGTAAAACTGATGTTGTAAATTTCTTAAAAGACCCTGAGGGATATGGAACGAGAATTTCAAGTGGTCGACCCAAGAAAATTGAGCAGGAGGATTTGACGGGTTGTCCGGCAAGACACCAGCCGATCGTCGAACGAGATTAAGGTTCTTACGGGCGCAGAATGCAGCTCAAGAACAATAAGATGGCATCGACGAGAGAAAGGCTTTAGAAACCGTAAACGCCTATAAAGGCCACGCCTCCTTCCACACAACGAAACAGCTCGGTTAAACTTTGCTGAGAAGTACCAAACATGGGACGTAGAAAAGTGGACGAAGGTTTTGTTCTCTGATGAAAAAAATTTAACCTGGATGGTCCAGATGGCTTTCAACGTTACTGGCACGATAAGGATATCCTACTGGAGACATTTTCTAACGACACAGTGGAGAAGGTTCCATCATGATATGGGGTGCTTTCTCCTTCCATGGAACAATGGAGCTTCAGGTTATACAGGGACGTCAAACAGCAGCTGACTACATTAGCATGTTAGAGAGAGCATCCTTATTGACTGAAGGCCCTTGCTTGTGTGGAAAATGACTGGATCTTTCAGCAGGACAACGCTGCAATCCACAATACCTGCAGGACAAAGGATTTTCTCATGGCGAATAACGTGATTCTTTTGTATCATCCAACGTGTTCGCCCGTACTGAACCCCATTGAAAATGTTTGGGGGTGGATGGCAAGGAAAGTCTATAGAAATAGACGTCAATTCCAAAGAGTGCATGATCTTCGTGAAGCCATCTTCACCACTTGGAATAACATTTCAGCCAGTCTTCTGCAAACGCTTATATCGACCATGCCAAAGCGAATGTTTGAAGTTATTCGCAATGACGGTCGTGCAACTCACTACTGAGACATCTTGTTGGGCATTTCCTACCCTGATTATGACTTTTTTTTTATATGGTCTTGAACTTTTGACCAGCTAGTATTTAGGCTAATTTCATAGTGTTCACATTTTCCCTATTAAATGCTAATAAAAAGTTTTTTATTTTTATTTTCCCTTTTTTATTTTCATCTTTCGAAGCTCTACTCGAATTAGTGGTTGAGTCTAACAACGCAAAATGCATATTTTTCTTTATGTTCATTGGCCTTAAGATTTTGGCCAGCAGTGTATATCACATGCAAAAAGAAAACTATAGTGAAACAAGCATAGGTATTAAAATAAACGTATAACGGTAAATTTCTTACAATCTCCAGGAGCATTATTTGAAATCTACTTCTATTCAACAGTGAAAGGTCGTTATTAATAAAACTCTGTGCTTATCACTTGAAGTCTGCGGTTATTGAATTGTCTTCCTTCATACATCTTTTGGTTTATCGTCTGATGAAGAAAAGTTCCATAAAAAAAGACACATATAATACGGCGCTTTTTATGTATGCGACTATTATAATACATACATTTTCTCAGCTTTCATTAATTTCAAAAAAATGGCAGATGACTGCGTTATATAAAGATATCTTCCCAGAGAAAGAACTTTATGTTGATGAAGTCAACCCATAGCAAAAATCATTTCGCGATCACGACACAAAAAAACCCATAAAAAACGTTTTTTTTGGTGAAATGCTATGCGCTAATTTAATAATATGTATGCAACCTATAACGTTGCATTTTAAGAGTATAAATAGTGGCAGAAATCTATAGATGGAGTTTTATTTAAAAAATTGTGATTGAAATATTTAAAGCTGAGTCTTTCAAATATAAATAGTGATTGATACTTGTAAAACTGAATTTTATTAGTGAAAGTAATGAAAACTATAAAACTGAGTTTTGTCAGTAGAAATAGTGTATAAACCTATAAAACTGAGTTTTGTTAGTAAAGATGGTGTCTGAAACTTATAAAATTCAGTTTTATTAGTACAGATACCGACTTAAGCCTGAGAATTTCAGTTTTATAGGTATAAATGTTGATTAAGCCTGTAAAGTTAGTTTTGTTAATTGAAGTAGTGACTGAAACCTGTAAGATGAGCTTTATAAATAAGAATAATGACCAAAAGATGCAAAACTAAGTTCATAAGTTAGAAGGAATTTGTATTAAATGTATCTAAGTTATCAAAGTGTGTATATGTAATGTAAGAGCTAAGACTTGCGCTGTGCTAATTACTTAAATTCATTCTTTTTATCAGGTGTTCTTAGTCATTAGTTGAACTTTGAAACTGTAGAATTCTTGAACAGTACTGCTATCCTGGGGCGTTGTGATCTTTGTTTGTAGTTAAGCGCAAAGCTACACAGTGGACTATCTGTACACTGCCAACTACAGGTATCGAAACCCGGTTTCTAGCGGTATAAGTCCGCAGACATGTCCCTTTGCCACTTGAAGCTTTGACGTAATTTTTAAGTTATTGAACATTATTGCTAAATGTATAACTCAATTGTTCTGAGAAAAAAAATATCCGCTGAGGAGAAATGTTTTGTTTTCCCTTCGACCTTGTTTACTAATCCTTGAATGGAATTCTTTTGACATAATTTTATAAATTAACTTTAACATTTCTTTTATTCTATTATTACTCAGAATTAGTGTATATGAAAAAGCCAGATGGGAGCTTATGGAAAATATAACTTTAAAGCAAACAAGTGATTTTGGTCGCCTAAAGTTAAGATGAAAATAATATCTGTAAAGTGATCTCATTTGATAATCTTACTTTGAATAATTTGTATCGTAGGGACAATCAGAACGTATTTACATCCATCAAAGACTGAATCTACAAACACACCAAAACCCTAAGCAACATGTTAGGCTTAGCACATACAGGGTGGCCCGTAAGTCCCTACCCATCCATATATCGTATGCATCCAGTATATCTGTGTGCTGTCCCTCATTCTCGATGCATAATATTATGCGACGCCATGTTCTGTGAGACATTTTCAAGTGTAAATGGGCTTAAATCGGCCATATTTCTCTGACAAAAAAGAGAAAAATGATAATACATGCGTAATTGAATATAACATGATAACATATGGATGGGTAGAGACTTACGGGCCACCCTGTGTAAGTAGACCATTTAGGCTTAGCTCAAGATTTGAGAATTCATTAGTGTAACTCATAGCCATAATGTTATACTTTAAAGCTTTTGCTCAGTGATATTATGTTATTTTACTCACTTTACCGACATTGACACGTCACACTCAAGAAACGAAAGTGAATCATTTGTAATGACGCAGCCAATTTCAGATTAATATATTGACTATTTGATAACGGCTACTTATTGCATGTAGAGATGAGCACGTTCTAGTGGTTAACCGCGAACTGTGATTACAACAAGCCTTAATTAATGGTTCGCGTCCTCTTGACACACAAAACTTCGTTCTGTACTTTTAGCCTGTGGATGCGATATAAGAGTGACGGTCAGATTCCATTATTCTGTCAGGAAAGATAGACCAAGAGATGAAGATTGGTTTTGTTGACTACCTGCCTTCCCTATAATCTCGTGTATCAGTTCACAGTTGAGGAGGCCATCGCTTACCTATAGTCCTCGTGTAGTCTTACTCAAATATCCGAAATAGATTTATTTCGTATGATTCATCACGAGCATCTTATTTTACAAATCTCTTTTACCTTTAATTGAACGTCTGGTATTATACATGATTTTCATATAAATATACAAATTCATCGTTTATTTTATTTAATATTTAGTCTAACTTAATAATTTGCTTATTTTTCGGTAAATACGAACAACAGTCGGAAGTAAGGTAAAAGAATGGTTAGCTGTGCAGAATTTATGTGTCGTAATGTGGTATATTTACGAGGTATATTTCTTATTCTCTCTTTTCCTATCTAAAAGAAACTGTAACATACCTACAGTCACGATAATCGTGCCTAGAAAGTCACGACATCCCAAACAACGTTCCTGTGTCGTGCTCACAGTTGTTTCCGTGACCTGATTTACATGTTGCTTTCCTTTATATTGTAATTCACAGATCCAACAAGTAACAACATCTTCACGTTCAAAACTAGCTTGGACATAGGGGTTAAGTGCTCAGACTGGTAATCTTAGAGTTCATGGTTCACATTTCGTTGTCACAAAAATGGAAGCGCTCTCCACTTTGGAACCACGAATGCGCTGTAAGAGTGATGGTTAAATTCTAATACTCGGTTAAACAGGAACAGACGAAGAGTTAACGATAGGTTTGCTTTCTTATTTTGAATTTTGCGCAAAGCCACACGAGGGCTATCTGCGCTAGCCGTCCATAATTTAGCAATATAAGACTAGAGGGAAGACAGCTAGTCATCACCACCCACCGTTAACTCTTGGGCTATTCTTTTGCCAACGAATAGTAGGAGTAACCGTCACATTATAACGCCCCCACGGCTGATAGGGCGAGCATGGTTGGTAAAACGGGGATTCAAACCCCCGACCCTCAAATTACGAGTAGAAAGTTCTAGCTACCTACCCATGTGGGGCCGTTAATGGTGGGTACTGTTAAAACGTTGCCTTTCCTATACATTTAAAATTACGGAAATTTATATGCTGGACTAGTCTTTGCATATATTTGTAATAATGTTCTGAACGACAAACAAAACACTGAAAACTGTAAAATTAAGATTTATACATAAACGAAGGTTGCACTTCATACGACCTTCAGAACATGCAAACCAACACAAAATAAACGCGTCACTCTATTGAAACATTCAAATCAAATACATATTGAATTCTTTATTGTATATTTCATAGTTAAGATACGGGGATAAAAACTCTCTTGCCACAAAGGATAAACAAATCTAAAACTAGTGGTGTAAAGTGTGCAGTATTTAGGATTCAGACAGCCCGATTTACAAAAATTCAAAATATTTTTGGATAAACATAAATCTTCAGTTTTATAGAACTAAGCCTATTCGTTATTGGAACAAAGGTCCATTATTTAATACACCATATATATAATAATTAGTGGAATACGAATATGCTACTTGATGGAACATGAATCTACTCATTGTTGGAATAAATGTTCTTTTTTTTGGGGGGGGAGAAGGAGGAAAGAAATCTCTACTCTTTTGTGAGACAAACTTCCCCCAACAGCGGAACATAAATTTATTTATTTTAATCTGATATAAACCCATTTTGTATTAGTTGTCCTGTAGCTCTCAACTGGAATTTATTTGTCACTTCTACATTGATAGCTTTTAAACTTTGAATTATTATATTATCATAGACAGTAAATACTTATACATTAAACTTTTGAATATGAACGGTAAACATTAACCACATCATGGAACTTGACAGTCCATTATGTTTGTGTTTTCAATCCAACCAGCCCATTATGTTTGTGTTTTTAATCTAAACAGTCCATTGTGTTTGTGTTTTCAATCCAAACAGTCCATTATGTTTGTGTTTTCAATCCAAATAGTCCATAATGTTTGTGTTTTTAATTCAAACAGTCCATTATGTTTGTGTTTTCAATCTAAACAGTCCATTGTGTTTGTGTTTTCAATCCAACCAGTCCATTATGTTTGTGTTTTCAATCCAAACAGTCCATTATGTTTGTGTTTTTAATCTAAACAGTCCATTGTGTTTGTGTTTTCAATCCAAACAGTCCATTATGTTTGTGTTTTCAATCCAAACAGTCCATTATGTTTGTGTTTTTAATCCAAACAGTCCATTGTGTTTGTGTTTTCAATCTAAACAGTCCATTGTGTTTGTGTTTTCAATCCAAACAGTCCATTATGTTTGTGTTTTCAATCCAAACAGTCCATTATGTTTGTGTTTTTAATCTAAACAGTCCATTGTGTTTGTGTTTTTAATCTAAACAGTCCATTGTGTTTGTGTTTTTAATCTAAACAGTCCATTGTGTTTGTGTTTTCAATCCAAATAGTCCATTATGTTTGTGTTTTTAATTCAAACAGTCCATTATGTTTGTGTTTTCAATCCAAACAGCCCATTATGTTTGTGTATTTAATCTAAACAGTCCATTGTGTTTGTGTTTTCAATCCAAACAGTCCATTATATTTGTGTTTTCAATCCAAATAGTCCATTGTGTTTGTGTTTTCAATCCAAACAGTCCATTGTGTTTGTGTTTTCAATCCAAATAGTCCATAATGTTTGTGTTTTCAATTCAAACAGTCCATTATGTTTGTGTTTTCAATCCAAACAGCCCATTATGTTTGTGTTTTTAATCTAAACAGTCCATTGTGTTTGTGTTTTCAATCCAAACAGTCCATTATGTTTGTGTTTTCAATCCAAATAGTCCATTATGTTTGTGTTATCAATCCAAACAGCCCATAATGTTTGTGTTTTTAATCTAAACAGTCCATTGTGTTTGTGTTTTCAATCCAAACAGTCCATTATGTTTGTGTTTTCAATCCAAATAGTCCATAATGTTTGTGTTTTCAATCCAAATAGTCCATCATGTTTGTGTTTTTAATCCAAACCTCTTTGTTGTATCACCTAATGAAATAGAGAAACATGACGATTTTGTGTTCAAGCAAGACAAGCTTTTGTTACCTGATAATCTTGATAAGTTTGTGTTCATCCCAAATCTCTTTGTTGTGAAACCTGACAATGTAGAGAACCATGATGATTTTATGTTTAGGTGATACACGTTTGTGCTACTAAACCTGACAGTTCTTTTATGTTTCTATTAAATCAAAATATCTTTGTTGTTAAATCTAATAATATAAGTAATCATGTTAATTTTGTGCTTAGGTAAGACAAGTTTGTGTTACTAAACCTGATGACATTTACTCAAATAATATTCATTTTTATATTACTTATCAATCTGTTTGATTTCCTCTGTATGCGTTTTTCATCTAATAATTTGTAGAATCTTTCGTACACCGATATAATTTTTTTTAAAGATTAAATATTGTTTTTAACGGTTGCAAACACTTCGCCCAACTCTTTAGCATAAGCTTATATGTGTAGCGACTGCTCACATTATAATGTTTTCCAAATTTTGTAATATTCTCCAGTTTTGACCTTGTAGTTTAGCACGTAATCTTCTTCTTGGATGTTTGTAGCTCAGTTATCCTTCTGGACTTCGATGTACGAATACTAGATAAATTCTGTTTACTAACATTAGTACTTTGTACAGCCTGTACTCGTGACTCATGTGTGCTAGATAATTTTGTTTACTAACCTTACTACATTTTATAGCGTGTACGCGTGACTTGTGCTAGATAAATTCTGTTTACTAACGTTACTACTTTTCACAGCGTGTACTAGTGACTCATGTGTGCTGGATAATTTCTGTTTACTGACCTTACTACTTTCTACAGCGTGTACCAGTGACTCATGTACGCTGGATAATTTCTGTTTACTAGCCTTACTACTTTTTACAGCATGTACGCGTGGCTCGTGTGTATATGTGAGTTAATTTTATAAATATACCGGTTTTTATTTGAACAACTACACCCTTGTGCAAATTAATTGAAACAAGACGGAAAATTACGACTTTTTTTCATTTTTTTGCGTTTTATTTCTGATAATCCAAAAATTACTCACAAATTAATACATAATATGACCGCCTTTATTTTTCAGAAAATCATTAATCTGCTTTGACATCGAGTCCACGAGTTGACTGCAATCTTTAATAACTTTTGGATCACGGTACCACACCTCAATTATGGCCTCAATTAGCTTATCTTTCGTAGTACAATCTTTTCCCCGAAGTCTTTCTTTACAAATCGCCCAAAGATTTTCAATAGGATTTAAGTCCGGAGAGTTTCCAGGCCAGTCCACCACCTTTATTCGCGTTGTAGTAATAAAATTCTTCACAAGTTTCGATGTGTGGCACGGATCCAGATCTTGCTGAAAAATGCCAGATCCATCTGGAAATCTCTTTTTAATTCTGGAATGACTCTTCTCTGCAAAACTTCGATGTACTGTGGTCTTCGCATCATACCTTCTACGATCCGTAAGCCTCCGACGCCATAGTAGCTGAAAAAGCCCCAAAACATCTTCTTCAAGGGATGTTTTACGAACTGATTGGTGTGAGATTCTCGAAGTTTCTCACCTGGAGATCTGCGAACATGCAGACTTCTTTGAGCCTGTACGAAAAAATGAGTCTCGTCACTGAATAACACCTTCCTCCATTGTTCTTGCGTCCAGTTCTTGTGTTTCAGACCCCATTGATACCGTTTTTTCTTCATTGAGTTGATAAGAAGTTGTTTTTTGACTGGTCTCCTTGCCCTATAACCAACATCAAAAAGCCTCCGACGAATCGTTGAAGAGCTGATTTTTATTCCTTTGACCTCCAAAATCTCTTTTTATGGTGTCACTTGTCTTCAGTGGATTTTTCACACGCTCCCTAACCACGTACGCGTCGTCTCTTGGCGTTGTTTTCCTTTTTCGACCACATCTTCCTTTACGTTTCGGACTGATAGATTCGGTACTCACCTTGGCCTTGATCACACGGCTGACCTATCGATAGGCTAACACTAACAACGTCCACGTTTCCCCTGTAAATCATGCCGGTGTGCTCTGCAGTGTCACAATTTTTGTAAGCTTTCTAGGAGTCACGTCCATTGTGCATGACGGTTGAAAGACAACTGATTAGAATAACACAAATAGCCTCATTTTTGAAAAAAAGTCTAACGCAATTTCGAATGACGTAATATTCCTCAAAATGTCGTCATATATCCCAAACAATAGATCGACCGTACTGAAAAAACACAGCTAATGATGCCGTCTGTGTGAACAAATGACTATTAAAGGAAATCAGCGGGTCCAGCGACCCTACACCGGCCGCCATGCTGAAAATATTGTAAAATGACCATTTGTTTCAATTAATTTGCACAATGATTGTGTATATTATCCTATCTACTCGAATATATATTTGTATCGAGAAGAAATTTGACCAGTTTCTTTGGCCAGAAATCCGTGTATGTACTCACATTCTAGACTTTGTTTGTTTGTTTGTTTATTTTTGAATTTCGCACAAAGCTAGTCGAGGGCTATCTGTACTAGTCGTCCCTAATTTAGCAGTGTAAGACTAGAGGGAAGGCAGGTAGTCATTACCACCCACCGCCAACTCTTGGGCTACTCTTTTACCAATGAATAGTGGGATTGACCGTCACATTATAACGTCCCCACGGCTGAAAGGGCGAGCATGTTTGGCGTGACCAGGATGCGAACCCGCGATTCTCAGATTACGAGTCGCACGCCTTAACACGCTTGGCCATGCCGGGCCTCTGTGGCCAGTAATCCGTGTATGTATTCACTTTCTAGACTCTGTGTAGCCCTCTGCATGGCACCGGTACGTTATGTCAGACTACCTTTTTGATTTACTGATTTATAACAGTTGAAAGTAAAGTTTGAATAATGAACATTGAGTTCCCCTCCGCCTTCTATCGAGGAGCAAGACGGCTGTGCCCTCAAAAGAAGTGTCCTAGAATTAATATTTTTATCTATAATTAATTATGTGCTTGCACAAGTATTTCCAGAGTTAAAGTTTTTAGCGGAATCTTTGGCGAAAATTAGTAGTTATTCGATTTTTTTTTCCAAAGAAGAAAGTACAGATTATTAAATAGTAGTTTAATCTATTTATCACTCTATGTCTGTCTAGTCATAGTTCATATCTATAGCATCTAGTTAGAGTTTCTCTAAATACGAAGTAAATCTATGTGTTCTACTGTCCATCTTGTTAACACACAAATCAGTCACAAGTCCAGTATTTCCGGCCTAGTTTCTTCTTTGTCTTATTGTATAGTAAAATGGCTACCTCTTCCAATTATATCATCTGTACAAGGTTTGAACTATCGAGAACTTTATACTTAAGTTATGGCGTTTTAAAAATTCTATATAAATCATCGAAGCAAATTATTTCAGAATTGATATTCACTCGCGAAATTAACCTGATGCTTTTTACGATATTAATTTCCGCGTGCACGTAAGCGTGTTTTCACGTATCTATAGAAGCATTTTTATATGCATATAGATTTTTAACCCTGCACATAGTGTTAATACACTATTTGGTTCTTGAATATTTGCATATTTTGGCTTTGAAAAAAAAAAAGTTTGTGATTTTATTTTAATTTTTATGAATGAGCATGCGAGGAGATCGTGAGTAGCCGCCAGAGGTCACTGAACGTGAAGATTGTTTTACTCACGTGTGGCGTACACAGCAGAATAAATTACTATATTGTGTTTGTTCTGTGTGTCGTGAAATTTGGTTCGAGGTAACTGTACGTACATTTATGCAAATCACCTTCATTAAGTCTATAACTGACAGCAATATATTTACGAAACAAGGAATAATTTTGAAGAAATTGTGGCGTCACTAAGTGCAGGTACTGAACTGAGGCATGTAAGTTGTTTGGCTGTTGTGATGGTTTACATAGTAGCCGGAAGTTTACATTTTTCCGTCTTTTCAAACTGATGTAATATATGTTGTCCCAGTCGTTTGAACGTTGTCCACCTTCTACACTTTTCGCTGTTACGAACTGTGATGGTTTTGTTGTTGCTTTGGTCACCACATGACTAAGACATTTTGCAGTTGTTTGACAATATATATATATATATTTATAAATTTAAACCAATTATTCAAAGCTTAGGTGTTATAATATTTGTTACTGTTACTTACAAAGTTGTAAATCCGTTATATAAGTTAAGTTTTAGTTTTCAGTCTTTACTGGTCAAAGTCATTGTAAAGGTTAGGACTGTATCGGTATTTCTGGTAGTGCTTGTATGTTTTTATATTAAATAACGGGCCAGGCTAGTATGTTTCGAGAGTCGAATTGTTACGTATAAAAGAGACTTTTTAAGGTGAGCGAAATTGGCAGCATTTACATGGTCCTTATAACAAAAAGTTAGGCCAAAGTTGCGAGTGCGTTTCGAGAGTTGAATGGATACATAAAAAGAAAAAAAGACCTTGGAAGGTAAGAGAGAGTGTTTTAAATCCTATGGATTTATCTAAAAGTAAAAGCTGTCAAAGGGCTTCCTTGAGCTTAATTTAGTGTTTTAGTTCATACTGTTTGAAATTATTGGGCACGTGTTTGTAATTTTATGTGCATTTGTACATACGTCTTTCTATATATATATAATATCTGAAATCATTGAATACCTCAATGGTAGGGTGAGGAATTATCTTCTGTTATCATATATACAAATCATATTATATACCACATTATAGGCTCGATCTGGAATTTTACAGAACTGTCTCCCGCTGGGATACCGGCAAGTCTTTGGATTTACAAAACTAAAATCAGGGTTTCGATTCCCCTGGGCGGACTCAGCAGATAGCCCGATGTGGCTTTGCTATGAGAAAAACACAAAACACACACAAACGGAACTAACTAATAAGTTTATGATGGAAGAAAATAGCACAAACAGTTTCGTTTGTAATAATAATAAAAGCACTTTATAACAGGTGAGTACACAACTTTTAATACAGAGTCATCGTAAACTTAAAGACAATAACCAGTTAAGTGGGTCCTACTCGATAAGCAGTTTCTCAGGAACTGGTTATATTTAGAAATATTGTTTACAATCTGTCGAATTAATGTTGTAGAAAATGTTGAGATATTACAGTTAAAATAATACCCTGTTTTAACTGTTTAGGCTCAGTGTGAGTTGGAGTCGGTTTGTATGTTTTTGAATTTCTTCCAAAACTACACGAGGGTTATTTGCGCTAGCCCTCCCTAGTTTAGCAGTGTAAGACTAGAGGGAAGGCAGCTAGCCATCACCACGTACTGCCATCTCTGGGGATACTCTTTTACCAATGAATAGTGGGATTGACCGTAGCATATAACACCCCCACGGCTGAAAGAGCGAGAATGTTTGATGTGATGGGGATTCGAACCCGCGACCCTCAGATTTCGAATCGAGCGCCCTAACAACCAGGTCATGACGGACCTGAGTTGAATCGTTTTGTTGGGATTCACAAAATCTAAATAAGATTTAAACTCAGCAGCTTTCTGTAAAAGAAATCATATAAACACTGAATATATTGAGAAAATGTCTTTAAATAGGACCGACTTACTTAAAATTAGTGTGTGTTTTCTTACAGCAAAGCCACATCGGGCTATCTGCTGAGTCCACCGAGAGGAACCACTGTACGAGCGGGGAATTACTTAAAATGAAAGATGCAATGTTAAGACAGAACATACCTAGTCAGCAAAGACGAAACATTTTCAGAAAGACTGAACAAACCTATTCAAACGTTGCTTTAAAAATCAATACGGGACACACTTATTCAGCAGCTTCTAAGAAACATGTAAAATCAATACGGGACACACTTATTCAGCAGCTTCTAAGAAACATGTAAAATCAATACGGAACACAATTATTCAGCAGCTTCTAAGAAAAATATAAAATCAATACGGGACGCAATTATTCAGCAGCTTCTAAGAATAATGTCATGTGAAGACTGGACAATGTATTCTGTAACGTCTGAAAACATTCTCATATAAAGATAAATCAAAGTTAATAAAATTACCTAACTTCACAACTCCCGGATAAACCTTTAACCTTATCCTTTATTTTTTTTTCTTAACACCTAATGATGATTCATGTCTTTTATGTTGATTCCACAGGATTAACAACATATTTTGAAATGATGTGAACCAAGTTAACGTATTTTACGCGTTAACATTCTTAGGTAGCACGTGCCACGCAATACAGAATGCTTTTAATTAGACAGGTAGGAGGCTGTTTTAAATATGTATTTCACGTAAACAAGGTAGTCACGAAATACTGCATTGTTCAGCTCCTACAATAGGAGACATTATATTAAAATCCCACTCACTAGCATGTTTCGTAATGTGCTGCCCTGTAATTGTTACCGCGTTACACGACGCTAAAGCTTTGCGTCTTTTCTGGCTTATCGTACATCAGGGGGATATCCCGCGTTGCTTTGTGGAAGTCATTACTACCAACAGGTGGACTTGCTGGACCAGTAGTCCCTTCCTGACTTCTGACCCACTACTATTCCTGGGCTCTAGGAAATGGGTTAAACTGTAAGATTAATGCGATAAACTTTTGTTTATCCACGGAAAGGATAATAGTTAAACATTATCGTGGTTATTACATTTTCTGCGTAACTTAAAAATTCTTTAATGGCTTGTTTACAATGATTTAAAATTTCTCGTGTTGTTGTATTATGAGACGGAGAAAAGTACCAAACCTACAGCGAAAAATTGTAAAACAGTATTAAGTTAAATGTTATAAAATCTAGCGGTATTTAATTTAAGGTTCGGTGAGTAAATTTATAGTTATAAATATAAACACTAATATTGTTATAGTGTGTATGTTTTAGAGCAAAGCCACTTTGGATTATCTGCTGAGTCCACCGTTGTGGCACTAAGAGGAATAAATAAGATAAAAACTTAAAACCATAAGATTATATATTGAAAACAAAACAATAAAGTTGTAACAAAACAAATAAACGACTATATGGTTTTGTTATCAATATATAATCTTATGGTTTTAAGTTTTTATATTATGCATTCCTTTTAATGGCACAACGGTAAACCTGAAGATTTACTACGTCAAAAACTGAGTTTCGATACCCATGGTCCCTCGCTGGTACAGCGGTAAGTCTACGGATTTACAACGCTAAAATTATGGGTTCGATTCCCCTCGGTGGACTGAGCAGATAGCCCGATGTGGCTTTGCTATAAAAAAACACACAAAACACACTCGATGCCCTTCATGGGCACAGCACTGATAGACCACTGTGTACTTTTGTGTGTAATTAGAAACACACAAGTAATTTATATGCATGCGCGTTTTGTAAATTAGTTTCCGTGGCGTAGAGTTTTATATTTTAATAGACTATTGTTATTGTTAACGGGTGTTGTTTAGTTCCTGATGTTAATGTAATAGTATATAAAAGCTAACATATAATTAACAATAGTTATTGATTTTACTACGTTAAATTGAATTCGATGGTTTGTTTGGAGTTAATCACAAAACCTACACAGTGGGCTATCTGTGTTGTGCCCACTGGGGTACTGACTTTTGCTTTTTAATGTTCCAAGCCTTAAGACATACCGCTGAGCCACGGGATTCACGTTGAATTAAACAGATAAATTATTGTTTACTTTAATATACATTTCTATGTACCACCTATATTGTCATCACATTTGAGCAACATGAATGTTATAGATAGATAAATATAAACAAAACGAACTCTGGTCGTTTTATAGAAGGACCTCATATCTCATTGTTTTTATCTTGTGTTTGTACAAATATCTAGCAAACATCTCACAACTTATGACAGAAATAACACTACTGTTCTGTCTAGTAACACTTTTATTATTTCTATAACTCCTTTTGTTCTGTGATTATTTGTGAAGTAATGTGTGAGAGGGTTTAGAATTGCGAGAGGGTTAATGGAGAGTCATATAAGTGTGGTTTCTCTCATTAAAAACCGCCACACATCTATGGATATCAATTTATATTTATTTTTCAAAGTCTAGAGGTTTTATTTGTTTTGAATTTCACGCAAAGCTACACGAAGGCTATGGCGCATGCTTGGAATGTGTTGCTTGAAAACACTGTGACTCTAGAAGAGAATCAAAGATTCATCAATAACTACTTTTTGAAACAGAGAAAAAGATTCCTTGTCTTTATTCTTCATCATTGTAAACAATTCTCAAACTTTCCATAATCAATCATTTGCATTCAGTTCTTCATTATTTGCATAGTGCAAATTTCTAAGAATATCACTAACTGATCTCGAGTAATGTATTTTGAAAAAAATTGGAGTTCTGAGAAGGGGGTCATTCTTCCAATAATCAGCCAATATTTTTTGTGCATGTGGCATAATCATCACCAGAGAAGAAAAAGTGTACATTTCATCAACAGTTCTATCTTCACATTTCTTACTTCATCAAGTAGAGGGAGTGTAGCTTTCACTTTCTTCTGAATTCAAGGATTTAGAAAATTCATAACATTTGTTTGTTTCTCACACTGTATCACTCATTATATTTTGATCAGATGTAGCACTAAAACATTCATGTTTAAATATATTCATGGGCCTAGATTTATCTGTGAGTCCAGCATTTCTACTATCAAAAGAATGAATAGACTGATCTAAAGTGTGACACTTTAGCCATTGGGAACCAATGGATTCTAATTCACTTATAATTTCACTATCTAAATCACGTTCAGAGATTGAAACAATTGAAGTTTATGATGATGAAAAACCTGAAACGTTTTCTTCTTTATTGGTTTGTTTTTTGTTGTTGTTTTTTGAATTTCGCGCAAAGCTACTCGAGGGCTATCTGCGCTAGCCGTCGCTAATTTAGCAGTGTAAGACTAGAGGGAAGGCAGCTAGTCATCACCACCCACTGCGCTAGCCGTCGCTAATTTAGCAGTGTAAGACTAGAGAGAAGGCAGCTAGTCATCACCGCCAACTCTTGGGCTTCTCTTTTACCAACGCATAGTGGGATTGACCGTACATTATAACGCTCCCACGGCTGAAAGGGCGAGCATGTTTGGTGTGACGGGGTTCGAACTCGCGACCCTTATAATACGAGTCGAGTGCCTTATTCACCAGAACATGCTAGGCCTGAGTCTAGAAGTAATTTTAACTTCTGTATTCGGATGTTTTACAAGTTGATTCTACAAATCATTTGTGTGTGTTTTAAAGTAAAGTCATGTCGGGCTACCTGCTGTGCCAACCGAGAGGAATCGAACCCTTGCATTGTAATTCCGTGGACTTGCCTCTTTCTCAATGGGGGGACTGATTCTACAAAGAACCCGCTATACTGTTGTATTGAAGGGACTTTATTTAGTGTAGCTTTATAGCCTCGTGACGTGCATTTTACTACGTGTAATTTTAAAAGAGGTAGTTGAATTATTTTTAAAATTATATTACAACCTTTTGGTTTCAAAATGACGTGGAGTTTACTATAAGTAATATCACGAGATGTAGATGACCACTAGAAAGATTTAATTATAAACTTGTGTGGATTCACTTCAAACACAAACAGACTCGCAGCGTGGACTTTACTAAGTGTAATGTTACAAGAATTTGAGGTTGTATTACCAACTTTGATGGATTCAAAATGATCTGTCTTTTAGTAGGTGTAATGTTATAAGATATCTGACGAACTGAGAGATTATAAAAACTGCATAATTACGTAGGATATATTCTAGTAAATATTTAACTATATAACAGAACAAGAAGGGCAGATGTTACAATGAATCGGGAAGTTCGGTTTAAAATAGCGGTTGCTGTGTAATTTGGGATAAAATTATGATTTCTTGTCGTTCAGTTCTTGCTAACAACGAGCATCTGTGAAGTTCCATATAAAAAAGGAGTAATGCCATCGAATCTGATTAAGGATTGTTCATCTGATGAAGGATTGTTCATCTGATGAAGGATTGTTCATCTGATTAAGGATTGTTCATCTGATTAAGGATTGTTCATCTGATGAAGGATTGTTCATCTGATTAAGGATTGTTCATCTGATTAAGGATTGTTCATCTGATGAAGGATTGTTCATCTGATTAAGGATTGTTCATCTGATGAAGGATTGTTCATCTGATGAAGGATTGTTCTTCATCTGTAAACAAGTGTTTCGCGAATATTTCTACCACGTGATGTGTTAACAGTCAGCAAGCTGAGACGTTTCATAGAGTTTCGAAATAAAACGTCTCCATTCTTCCATTTTTCGCTGGCTACAATTTGTTTTAGCACACATAATGGCGTTCGAAATACTTGGCCCTCTGGTTGTTGCTAAAGTGATAAACCCGCGTGAAAGTTTACAAGATTTTACAGACATGAACTTTAAAATGAAGGTTACGTTTTCTTTGTTGTAGCAATGAACTGTGGGACATTTCAACTTCACGAAAAGGTTTTTCTCCCGTAACGTTCTCGCGCTATGATAGTTTTCGAAAAGTGCCAGCCAGTTGAACTATTTTCATGGAAGAAGTGAGCAGAGGACGTTAGTCTTTAGTTCACCCCATGTAATTCTGTGTGTCTCCCAAGTACTAACAAGAAGAAAGCGATTACTAACCCTGGTGGTGCATTTGACTTACACGTGTGTGGTTTAAATCTAGATGTGACTTTTCTATCTTGGAATACCCTCGCATAGTGTGGCATGAAGATTTCTATTACTAATATTTGCGATAACGAAGGTATGTCTCTATTTGTATTATTCTGGTACTAATGAGTTCTACTTCTCACGATCCTTGTTCGTGGCAGGCAACTTTAAAGATATTGCTCGAATGATCTTAATGTGTTATGTGGTTTTGAATCGAAAATAACAACATCATATGCGATACGAGTAGTTTTGAGTAGAAAAATATAATCTGTGTTGATCTAATAGGTTTGAGTGTGAGGATAACAACTACTGTTGTTTGAGCAGGTTTAACTACGAGAATAAAACCATGTTGTTTGAGTAAGTTTAACTACGAGAATAAAACCATGTTGTTTGAGGAGGTTTAAATACAAGAATAAAACAGTGTTGTTTGAATAAGTTAAAATACGAGAGTAAAACCGTGTTGCTCGAGCAGTTTTAAATACGAGAATAAAACCGTGTTGCTCGAGCAGTTTTAAATACGAGAATAAAACCGTGTTGCTCGAGCAGTTTTAAATACGAGAATAAAATCGTGTTGCTCGAGCAGGTTTAAATACGAGAATAAAACCGTGTTGCTCGAGCAGGTTTAAATACGAGAATAAAACCGTGTTGCTCGAGCAGGTTTAAATACGAGAATAAAACCGTGTTGCTCGAGCAGGTTTAAATACGAGAATAAAACCGTGTTGCTCGAGCAGGTTTAAATACGAGAATAAAACCGTGTTGCTCGAGCAGGTTTAAATACGAGAATAAAACCGTGTTGCTCGAGCAGGTTTAAATACGAGAATAAAACCGTGTTGCTCGAGCAGGTTTAAATACGAGAATAAAACCGTGTTGCTCGAGTAGGTTTAAATACGAGAATAAAACCGTGTTGCTCGAGTAGGTTTAAATACGAGAATAAAACCGTGTTGCTCGAGCAGGTTTAAATACGAGAATAAAACCTGTGTGATTACAAGTAACTTTGAGTGAAAAAATAAAAACTTGTAGTAGTTTCTAATACGAAGAAAACTTAATGTATGATTAGAGAAGTTTTGAATACAAGGATAACTTAATGTATGATTAGAGAAGTTTTGAATACAAGGATAACTTAATGTATGATTAGAGAAGTTTTGAGTACCAGGATAACTTAATGTATGATTAGAGAAATTTGAATACAAAGGTAACAACGCGATGTGTAATTAGGCACTTCTGAATTGGATAACAAATTAAATGATATGTAATTAATATCATAATTACTGGTAACAGAGCGGCCCGGCATGGCCTAGCGCGTAAGGCGTGCGACTCGTAATCCGAGGGTCGCGGGTTTGCGCCCGCATCGCGCTAAACATGCTCGCCCTCCTAGCCGTGGGGGTGTATAATGTGACGGTCAATCCCACTATTCGTTGGTAAAAGAGTAGCCCAAGAGTTGGCGGTGGGTGGTGATGACTAGCTGCCTTCCCTCTAGTCTTACACTGCTAAATTAGGGACGGCTAGCACAGATAGCCCTCGAGTAGCTTTGTGCGAAATTTCCAAACAAACAAACAAAACTGGTAACAGAACATTTTTCTGTGAGATATTCTGTGCTCAAACTTTATTGAACTCTTGCTGTTTTTGTTTTATATTCATCGACCTTAGTTGAAGTGTACTTCACATTGTTATCAGAGAGAGAGAACGACACATACAGTATCTCTACACACAATTTCAAACATTAATCTGACCTCGTGCGTCATTCCTTCCAAAGTTCTGAGAAAAATGTGACATTCCGTGTCCTGTCTCCATCCAGTTTTGGTCAGGTGAGCCCTATTTGTTAATGAATCCTTAAATATGACAGTCAACGATTTGCGCCCCATTACCATCATAACAAGCTCTAAACTTTGGGAGCGTATTTGCATTATAAGAGTGACAGTCAAATTCCACCATTCTTTTAGAATATTCCATACAAATGAAATGCAGTTTTATTCACGTTGTAAATTTTGTTTGGTTGTTTTAGTGCGAAACTACATAATAAGCTATCTGGGCTATTCACCATGGACAAACAAACATCGGATTATAGCGTTACAAAACCGCAAACTTACCACTAAGCCGCTGGAAGACCACGTGTTAAATTTTACAAATCGTGACAACAATCAAACAGGGACACGTTAAGGAGACACATAAAAAATAAAAATGCGTATGCCACGTGCATCTGCTAAAGACATAACTAACGCAATAAAAATTATTAAAATTAATTAATATTTATTTCAACGAGAAGCATCTATAAGGAACTACAGTCTTTCAACACCTCAGCAGTAAATTTGAGAGCTTACTCCCTAAAATTCGGATTTCGATGCCACACAATGACCACAGTTCATTGAGATAACTTATTTTGTAACTTTACACCCGCACCCGCATGGCCAGGTGTTTAAGAAGCTCGACTCTCAATCTACGATTCGCAGGTTCGGATCTCCGTCACACCTGCATGCTCGCTCTTTCACCCGTGGGGTCATTATGATGTTACAGTCAATCTCACTAGTTGCTGGTAAAAGAAGATCCCAAGATTTGGGGGTGGGTAGTGATAACTAGTTGTCTTCTCTCTGGTCTTAATCTGCTAAATTAGGAACGGATTGCAAAGATAACCTTCATGTAGCTTTGCGCGAAATAAAATAACAAAACAAACAACTTTGTACTAAAACAACAAATAAAATTATTTTTTAAATGATTTAAGATAATAGTGTTTATTGTTTAAAACTAGCCTTTAGTAACTTAGTTTTTCGGCCACTTTTTAAATGAAGCACTTATTCATTCTGGATATGATATTTATAGTATTCTTTATGAGTGTAGGGCACTTTTTTTCATAACATCTGATCCAAGTGGTTTATATTTCGCATCAGTTTCAAGTGACACTTTAAAATATTGGCAATTACTATCATTACTGATACTCCTGAAGACTCGGCAGAAGAGTTTATAATGTTAAAAATCGGGTTTCGATATCCGTGGTGAGAATAGCACAGACTACTTATTTTGTATCTTTATGCTTAAAACAAACAAACTAAACATTTGTTCAAAATTCACAACAGGTTTCTTAGTTATCTAGTGAAATAAAAGTAAATTCCATTTTCATAAAAAGGATTAAATCCAAATACAAGATGTACTTTATGATTATATGGTAGGCAAATTTAATAATAAACAAACTTTGTCACTAGAGTTTTCTTGCTAAGAAGTTAAAATAATGTTTTGTAATGTGTGCGTTTTGTATTAGTTATAAATCAAACCACTGTTATATACAATGGCAGGTAGACTCCAAATAAAATTACTTTTGTTTTGTTTTAAATTTAGTTCGAAGTTACTCGAGGGCTATCTACGCTAGCCGTCCCTAATTTAGCATTGTAGGACTAGAGGGAAGGCAGATATTCATCACCATCCATAACCAACTCTTGGGCTACTCTTTTACCAACGAATAGTGGAATTGAGCGTCACATTATAACTTCCCCATAGCTGAAAGGGCGAGTATGTTTGGTGTGACGGGGATTCGAACCCACCACCCTCGGATTACGAATCGAGTGCCTTAATTACCTGGCCATGCCGGGCCTAATCCAGGGGGAGTAAGCAAGAAGCTTCAGTTTCGAAAACGTCATAGTATAGTGAACTAGCGATAGAGCAGCAAAATGTCATTTCATTTGAACTAGAGTGCCTTAACCACCTGGTCATGCCGGGGCCCAATTATATAAACCCTTAATAGTTTGAAATATTAACATTTTATTATCTTCCAATAACTTATCTGTATTTGGACATCGTAAATGAAACGTAATTTATATAGATATAGTTGTTTACATTAGACATAAAACTAAAGGTTATTACTTTATTATAACGTATATAACACATACACAGACACACCTATGTGTGTGTGTGTGTGTATATATATAAATACATAAAAAAAAAAACAATTATTTTTCTCGAATTTCCAGCTGGTTTTTAGCCCCGTAGGTTGTAGTCCTTTGGAATTACTTCAAGACAAAAACTGGCCATTACATGTAATGAATGCTATTGTATGACAGATAGCGCATGTTAAACGAGGTTAAACGCGGTCATACAAGTTGAATCACGTTACTTCGCGAAATAAAAGGAATAAGCATATTCCGACTCTCGTGTGAATACCTGAAGTTAACCTGCCAAGTGAAATGCCTTGCTTAAGGTTGCTGTGTCACTTTTCAGTTCAAGAAACCAACCTTCCAATGTTGTGTGATTTCGGGAGATTGAAGTTTGATGGAAATGTTTATTAATTAATTTCTCATTGGTTCGCTTACGTCGTGTTTCGGCTACTGAAAAGAAGATACTGGTTTGGGGCACGTACTCTGATAAAGTTCATAAAGAGGTTGATTTGGGGCATGTACTCTGATAAAGTTCATATTGCCAATACAGGCTCTTTAGGGAATTGTAAACTTGTTTAGCTTCTCCTTTAGGGCATATCGTAACATCATTCACCTAGTACTGAACCGGTCTTCTTACTGACACTTGCCAAGAGGGGGCAGCACCTGGCACTTCCATCTGGCGAACAATTGCTCAACAAGTGTGTTGAATTTGACTAAGGAGAGATTTGTAGTGCTTAGTTGTCTTCAGTCGGAACCGTGTATTTTGTGTTATTCAACTGTAATCCTTATTATTTGAATTATTAAAAGGTAGGGTTTTTTTTATGTTGAAACAAACTGGAAGTAGCTGCAGTCATAAAATAGAGTTTATTTAAAATATATTCACTATTTCGTAAGATTTTAGATTAAATAATAATAAGAAAACAAAACATATAGATTATTGAAGGACGTTTTGTTACTGGTGCTTACGGACGCGAAGAATGTGGAAAGGAAACAAAAAATCAAGCTAAATGTATTGTGAGATTGGTCGATTTCAATCATAAACTTGCAGTTCTAACTAAGTGATTGTTATTAATTGTATTGTCTTTATTTTGGTAAATTACTGTCAACACGCCAAGGAAGAAAGTCAGGAAATGACGATTTTATCCCTAGATATTCTAGATGTAGTGCCAGTATGAATTAAAATACACTGTATTTACGGGTAAAGTTTAAATTATGTTATTTTACAGGAGCGTTAAAATAAAATACGGGTTTTTTATTCTACCCCAGTTCAAAGTTTACACAAAAAAGGTTTTAAAGGTAGTTTGTAATGACAAGTGACATGCTGTTAAATTGCTATCATGTTAATATCAGTATTCTAGCGCCCTCACTAGCACAGCGGCATGTCTGCGGACTTATATCGCTAAAAGCTGGGTTTCGATACCCGTGGTGGGCAGATCACAGATAACCTGTGATATAATTTTGTGCAATCTGGTTTCGGTATTGGTGTGTTTGTTTGTTTTTGAATTTCGCGCAAAGCTACACGAGGGCTATCTTCGCTAGCCGTTCCTAATTTAGCAGCGTAAGACTGGAGGGAAGGCAGCTAGTCATCACTACCCACCGCAAACTCTTGGGCTACTCTTTTATCAACGAATAGTGGGAATGACCGTCGCATTATAACGCTCCCACTGCTGAAAGGGCGAGCATGTTTGGTGCGACCGGAATTCGGACCCGTGACCCTCAGATTACGAGTCGAACGCCTTAACCCACCTGGCCATTCCGGGCCCTCGATATTAGGGTTTACTATAAACCCACATCGATCTGACTATTTTGGTTTACTGTTAAACCCAAGACGATCTTGGTATTATAGTTTATTGTTAAACATAAGATGGTCTCGGTATTAAGGTTTACTGTAAACCCACACTGTTTTCACTGTTGTGATTTACTGGTAGATACAAGATGGTCTCGATATTAGCGTTTGCTGTAAATACGAACTGATTTCAATATTGTGGGTTATTGTTAAACCAAAACTTATCTCATTTTGGTGGTTTTATTGTCCAAGATAAATAGATTTAGTATTCTGCTTTAAAGTAAATCCACAATAATCTTACTACAGTGGTTTTATTGTCCAAGATAAATAGATTTAGTATTCTGCTTTAAAGTAAACCCACAATATTCTTACTACAGTGGTTTTATTGTCCAAGATAAATAGATTTAGTACTCTGGTTACTGTAAACTCGCATTAACCTCATTATAGCGGTTTATTGTTAAACCCAAGTTGGTCTCAGTATTGCGGTATATTATTAAACACAGATTGGTCTCGTATTAGGGTTTAGAGTAAACCCACAGCCATCTCACTATTTTGGTTAACTGTTAAACTCAAGATGGTATTGGTATTATGGTTTACTAGTAAACACAAGGTTGTCTCAGTATTTTGTTTTACTGTAAACCGAATTAACTTCACTGTTGTGGTTTATTGTAAATCTCAAGTTGGTCTTTTATTGATAGAAAACTTTCTGATTGGTTCTTTACTTGGCTAATATTGCTTCTGCCAGGGAAGAAAATATAATCCTTTTAAAAAAAATCCAAAACACAGTCAGTATTTGTTATATATTTAACGATAAGAAAATAAGTTTTTGTTAAGAATATATATTTACAACCAGTATGTAAGTCTAGAACACTTCCATGGTTTCCTGTAATTTATAATAAAGAAAGGAAGATTTCATTGCTACCGCAAAAGAATGCAACCCGAAAGTTCACCAATGATCTTGGATTTAGATGTGTATCAGTTTTAAACTTTAAATCATGACAGGTTACGTTTAATCAGTATGTGTTGTAACTGAATAACTGGGTTATCTTCATCAACAACTGGCTGATTGTTCCATGTTGAATCAATTATTAGGAATAAATATGTAAAAAAAAAAATGTACGAATTTCTGACTACTATTCTGAATGTCATAATCGTTTAATACCGCTATTAAGTCACTTCACCAAAACTGATCATTTAGTTTCAAAGTAATGTTCAAGTAAGAATGATTTGCTCCAAAACAGTTGTTTTAACGTTCGAGATAATTTATGTTTTTGCAACGGTTTCGTGTTATCGCTAGCGAAAACACCCTTGAACTTTTGACAGATAACATGTTATATGTTAGTTTTCAGGGATACAGGAATTGTGCTTGTGTTATTCTCTAATGTTGTGATAAAAGGTTACCAACCACCAGGGGGCAATGTCACGCGGTCGTATTTTAGGTTGGAGTCCATTACAGTGTGAGAGGAGGGGTGATGTGGAGATTCGGCCAGGTTTATTAACGGTAACACTGCAGGGCAGTAGGGAACATTTTCGGAGGGCAGATTCCATAGTTCTGAAAGTTGAGGATTAGTAGTAGAGGTCTCACGAACCCCTCTTGTGAAATCCAACTTTGGGGTAAAGCAAACTTGGTTTATCTTCAAGTTAACATGAAAATTGTTAAAGGGTGATGTAATATGAAGTACATAATTTATAAAGAAATGTAGTATATAGTGCCATAGAATTTACCTGGGTGGTTCAGCCAGTATCTGCGATCCTTTTTAAGACAGATGAACGTTTAGATGACAATCCAATAGCGAGAGAGATGAAATACATAGGTCAATAGATAAATTAATGAGATAAAATCGAATCGACACAATACATACATACATATACATATATGACTGATACAGGTCAGAATGACAAAGAAGAAATAGACAAGTTGTTAGAGTGACAGACGTGAAGAAACATAGGTACTGCATATGTGTACTCCATATGATGAGGTATAATAACATTTGCCAACATATTCCTTTCGGATACCCAGGAACAAATATGTGTTCCACACACTCGTTTATAAAGCGCGTATACATATATAGATACATATCCAAATAGGTGTTATAATGTAATTAATTCCTATTTTTCAATATATAGTGTCAAAAATACAGAAATTGGTGTTAACTGTCCGATTCCCTGTCGAGAAAACAGGTAAGTTATTTTATTTTTCAAAGTAAGAGAGAGGATATGGTTCTAATTTTTGCTTTAATGTAAAGACACACTCACAAGTCTCTATTTCTCGATCGTATAAACAAACATATCGGAAAGTAAACGACGAAAGTTTGAACCTTTGATAAGTTTTATCGTACATCTCGTACGTCTGGGTTGTGTGTGTTTGTTTGTACATCTTCTATGTCTGGGTTGTGTGTGTTTGTTTGTATATCTCCTATGTCTGTGTTGTGTGTGTTTGTTTGTACATATCTCCTATGTCTGGGTTGTGTGTGTTTGTTTGTCCTATGTTTGGGTTGTGTGTGCTTGTTTTGTGTGTGTTTGTTTGTACATCTCCTATGTTTGGGTTGTGTGTGTTTGTTTGTACATCTCCTATGTTTGGGTTGTGTGTGTTTGTTTGTACATCTCCTATGTCTGGGTTGTGTGTGTTTGTTTGTACATCTCCTATGTTTGGGTTGTGTGTGCTTGTTTGTACATCTCCTATGTTTGGGTTGTGTGTGCTTGTTTGTACATCTCCTATGTTTGGGTTGTGTGTGTTTGTTTGTACATCTCCTATGTTTGGGTTGTGTGTGTTTGTTTGTACATCTCCTATGTTTGGGTTGTGTGTGTTTGTTTGTACATCTCCTATGTGGGTTGTGTGTGCTTGTTTGTATGTCTGGGTTGTGTTTGTTTGTTTGTACATCTCCTATGTCTGGGTTGTGTGTGCTTGTTTGTACATCTCCTATGTGTCTGTGGTTGTGTACATCTCCTATTTGTTTGAACATCACCAATGTCTGTGTTGTGTGCTTGTTTGTACATTTACGTCTGGGTTTTTAGCGCAAAACATCACACAATGTGGCTATTTTACAATGGGCTATTTAAGTTCTTGCCACCGCGACGAATCAAGTCTCGGATTTTAGCATAGTTTGTTTGTAAACTTACTGCTGACCCCCGGGGTGGAGGGTACCACGGCGAATCAAGTCCCGGGTTTTAGCATTGTTGGTTTGGAAACTTACTGCTGACCCCCGGGGTGGAGGGTACCGCGGCGAATCAAGTCCCGGGTTTTAGCATTGTTGGTTTGGAAACTTACTGCTGACCCCCGGGGTGGAGGGTACCGCGGCGAATCAAGTCCCGGGTTTTAGCATTGTTAGTTTGGAAACTTACTGCTAACATCCGGGGTGGAGGGTACCGCGGCGAATCAAGCTATACCCATGGAGAAGAGGTATGGTGGAAGAACCTTCTCTTCTGATCTGTTAGTTTTCTTAAATGAAAAATAAATGAATACTTCAATGTAACTTATTATGCTCAGTTTATCTTTGTTTAGGCCCGGCATGGCCAAGTGTGTTAAGGCGTGCGAGTCGTAATCTGAGTGTCACGGGATTTCACATCGCGCCAAACATGCTCGCCCTTTCAGCCGTGGGGGCGTTATAATGTGACGGTCAATCCCATTATTCGTTGGTAAAAGAGTAGCCCAAGAGTTGGCGGTGGGTGGCGATGCCTTCCCTCTAGTCTTACACTGCTAAATTAGGGACGACTAGCACAGATAACCCTCGTGTAGCTTTGTGCGAAATTCAGAAAACAAACAAACAAAAACAAAATCTTTGTTTATTTGTTTTGATTTGAATTTCGCGGAAAGCTACACGAAGGCTATCTACGCTAACCGTCCCTAATTTAGCAGTGTAAGACTAGAGGGAAGGCATCGCCACCCACCGCCAACTCTTGGTCTACTTTTTTACCAACGAATAGTGAGATTAACCGTCACATTATAACGCCCCACTGCTGAAAGGGCGAGCAAGTTTAGCGTGACGGGGATCCGAACCCGCGATCCTCAGATTATGTACACTAAATTTTTACCAAACCATTTTAATTAATTTGTTAAGTGGTGACGAAAAACATTTAATTATCAATTTTTCTGTCTGTCTGTATCCTTCTACCGTAAGATGAACGACCTCTGTTTGTTAAACTGTTTAACTGTATCAGTTTTATAGCCTGTCGTCATAGGATTTTTTTCTATATAAAGCAAGAAGGGACAGCAATTATGTGTGGCTAAACTGATCATAAACTTGTAACAACCGATCAGTTTAGTAAACATGTAATAATTGATCCAATTGTTAAACGCGTACACCTGGCCTACATTTCTTTTGATTTGCGACAAGCAACTGGTTTCTTCAGCCTGTCCTATTAAATTCACAGTTGGAGAAATTTGCAAACCCAATTTTGAATCTATGTCTAATTTGTTATTTTTGTGTTTTTCATTTCCAGTGCAGCTACTCGAGGACTGTGTGTGATAGCCGTTCTTAATCTTTAAGTGATAGACTGGAGGGAAGACAGTCCGCAATGCTACCCAGCTCTTATCACACATTATAGTGGAATTTGGTCGTTCGTCACTCTTATAACGCACTCACGACCTTTATGGAGCGTCATTTTTTAAAACCGTTAAAAGGAGGCTAACCACAAAACCTGTGCTTCACAGTTCAGCACAATGACCACTAGGTCGCGTTAGGCTCTGCTTTTTGTTGATAACATTTTATAAATACGTACTTAAGTCTTTGTTACTACAGTTTTAATCTTTTGACTTAACCTAAATTTTATTTCAAAAGTTATTTTTTACTTCAATTAGCACATGCAACCTTTAAAAACAAATCGTTATTACTACTTAACAATTACACTGTGTTTTGTTTAAGAGCAAGGCTGCGAAATATGGGTTATCTGTGCTTTGCCCACAATAGCGATCGGAAGTTATAAGCCCTCAACCTTACCGTCGTTGAGCCCGTACAGATAAGGGAGACTTTATTATTTTGAATTTCGCACAAAGCTACTCGAGGGCTATCTATGCTAGTCGTTCCTAATTTAGCAGTGTAAGACTAGAAGGAAGGCAGCTAGTCATTACCACCACCGCCAACTCTTGGGCTACTCTTTTACCAACAAGTTTTTGTGTACTATTTGTCTATATATTGTTGAAATAATATTTATGTAAGTTTTTCTATCGCTAACCTTACTTACCCACGTCAGATAATGAGGAACCGACATTACTGTTCAGAGATAAAAAGGGATTTTACTTTTTGAACAATCTTTGGTGGTCCAGCGGTAATTAAAGGCTTTTAACGCTAATATTCGGGATTCGATCTTTACAATGGGCATAACACAAATAGTCTATTGTGCAACTATTAATTATTCTACATCCAAGTAAAAAATATCAAAAACAAATGTCTGTACTACCTAAAACTTGATATATATTTAACAACTAACTAAAGCTCACTGAAACTGACAATTCAATGGTTAAAATGTTGTAAAACTAACAGAACAATTATACTTTGTTTTAGTGCAAAGCTACGTAATAGTGTTTACTGTTACAAACTTGGTATACGGCTCAGCCTGCCCCGGCATGGCCAAGTGGGTTAAGGCGTTCGACCCGTAATCTGAGGGTCACAGGTTTGAATCCCTGTCGCACCAAACATGCTCGCCTTCTCAGCCGTGGGACTGTTGTAATCTGACCGTCAATTCCACTATTCGTTGGTAAAAGAGTAGCCCGAGAGCTGGCGGTGGGTGGTGATAACTACCGTGTTTCTCCGAAAATAAGACAGGGCTTATATTAATTTTCACTCCAAAATATGACACTAGGGCTTATTTTCGGGGGATGTCTTATTTTGATATATTAAAAAAATGAAGTTACAAAGTAAAACTATTAAACTAACCATTTAAAATAAACTATTATTAAACTATTAAACTAACTGATTAATACTTAAACAAACTAATTAACTACCTATTAAACTAATTAATAAATTATTTTTTTTATTTCTTTCCTCTTCCTGCCACTCTTAACTAGGGCTTATTTTAAGGGTAGGGCTTATATTAAAACTATCCCCAAAAATCACACTAGGTCTTATTTTATGGGCAGGTCTTATTATCGGAGAAACACGGTAGCTGCTTTCCCTCTAGTCTTACACTGCTAAATTAGGGACGGCTAGGACAAATAGCCCTCGTGTAGCTTTGCGCAAAATTCAAAAACAAACAAACGAACTTACGGCTGAGAAACAATCAATAAAAAAAATACTCGAAAGTTTCGACCAGTAAGGTCAACTACCCCTCGCCAGAAAAACCAGTAAGGTCAACTACCCCTCTCCAGAAAAACCAGTACAGGTCAACTACCCCTCTCCAGAAAAAGCAGTACAGTTATATAATTTTATTTGTGATCCATATGTTTGTTCATAATATTAAACTTTGAGAAAAAAGCAACTGTTAGTTTGATGTTGATAAGTAAAGTACGAGTAATTAGGTTTATCTTCTTGTAAGAATCAGAAATTTTGTCGTGACAAACAAACGTTTATTTTAAAGAAAAACAACATTATTTTAGTATGAATTGGAAGCAAGTCGGCCCGGACATGGCCAAAAGGTTAAGGTCATCGACTCGTAATCTGAGGGTCGCAAGTCGGCCCGGCATGGCCAAATGGTTAAGGTCATCGACTCGTAACTTGAGGGTCGCAAGTCGGCCCGGCATGGCCAGATGGTTAAGGTCATCGACTCGTAATCTGAGGGTCGCAATTCGGCCCGGCATAGCCAAATGGTTAAGGTCATCGACTCGTAATCTGAGGGTCGCAAGTCGGCCCGGCATGGCCAATGGTTAAGGTCATCGACTCGTAATTTGAGGGTCGCAAGTCGGTCCGGCATGACCAGATGGTTAAGGTCATCGACTTGTAATTTGAGGGTCGCAAGTCGGTCCGGCATGGCCAGATGGTTAAGGTCATCGACTCGTAATCTGATGGTCGCGAGTTCGAATTCCCGTCACACCAAACATGCCCTTACAGCCATGGGAGTGTTATAATGTGATGATTAATCCCATTATTCGTGGTAAAAGAGTAGCCCAAGAGTTGACGGTGGGTGGTGATGACAAACTGCCTTTTCTGTAGTCTTGCACGGTAAATTAGGGACGTCTAGCATATATAGCCCTCGTGTAGCTTTGCTCAAAATTTAAAAACAAACGAATAGGAGCAAGTCTGTCTTTTTCTGAGAATCTGAAAAAAAATCATTTTGTAGTGAGATTTGAAAGAAGGTTTATCTTGTTCTGGCAATCAGAAGAAGGTTTATCTTGTTCTGGCAATCAGAAGAAGGTTTATCTTGTTCTGGGAATCAGAAGAAGGTTTATCTTGTTCTGGGAATCAGAAAAAGGTTTATCTTGTTGTGTGAATAAGAAGATCCCCCCCATCTCCAGTGGAATGTCTGTGGACTTACACCCACTCGAAACTGAGTTTCAATACCCGTGATGGGCAAAGCACAGATAACACATTTTGTATCTTTTTGCTTAACTTCAAACAAATTAGAGATTTATTTTGTTGTGACAAAGAGGATCTATTTTCCTTGGAACCAGAAGAACTTCATCTTGTTGTTAGAATTAGAACAAGGACTATCTTGTTTTGTAATTAGTAGAAGGACTATCTTGTTTTGGTAATCAGAAGAAGGACTATCTTGTTTTGATAATCAGAACAAGGTCCACATTGTGAAAATTAGAATATTGATTTTGTCTTGGAATTCTGTTTAACGTTTAATATAAGCTTGACATGATCGGTGTTCTATGTTTCGCCTTTTGAAATTCAGATAAAAATAATTCAAAGACAAATTAAACGGAATATTTTACAGATAACACCAAGAAAGTTAAACCTATAGTGAAGTATGCCTAAACGTCAATCAAAAAACACGTTTCTTAGTTTTATTTTTGTTTATCAAAGCGAAGACTACATTCCTTTTGACACATTATCTTTTGTGGTTCCCTGAAGGTACAACTGTTATCGTTCAATAACACCAGATGGCACTTTTTGAACTTGACACTTTGCTCTGTACTTTCTTCTTCAGACAGAAACTAACTTTAATCTCTTTAGTTTTTCTTACTTTATGGAACTAGAAAACTTTCAATTATACAACGAAACTGTGTTACTAGAAATGGTCTTTGAACAGTAACATATAATGCAACACTTACACTGCTCTTTTATTTTTATACATTTTGTATTTGAAAACAGTGCTTGTTATATTTTTTGTAAATGATTTTGAGCTTACCTTTTATAACCGCACTCACGCAATGAACCAAAGAGAATTTTGTTTGTGTCTTGTTAAGCGCAAAGTTACACAACGATTTATCTGTACTTTTCTCACCAAGGGTATAGAAACCTGATTTTTAGGGTTATGAGCATACAGACTTACCGCTGTGTCACTGGGGACACAAAAATAACTTCTAGTAATGATGCATATAATGCGTTCGTTAAAGGCCAGATCTGAATAGGTATAAATAATTTAAAACTTTCTTGATGGTTTGTTTTGAATTTCGCGCAAAGCCACACGAGGGATAAATGCGCTAGTCGTCCCTAATTTAGCAGTGTAAGACTAGAGGGAAGGCAGCTAGTCATCACTACCCACCGCCAACTCTTGGGCTATTCTTTTACCAACGAATTGTGGGATTGAACGTCACATTATAACGCCCACACGGCTGAAAGGGCGAGCCTCTCTGGTGCGACAGGGATTTGAACCCGCGACCCTCAGATGACGAGTCGAACGCTTTAACCCACCTGGCCATGCCAGGCCCTTTCTTGATGGAGAGAAAGGTATAAAACAGGTAATCAATACGTGTCTTTCTATCTGGTTATTTTCATCCAGTGAGATAAATATAATTTTATTTTTTCTTTCGGGGGTTTAAAACAATTTCTTTGTAATATATCTTTCCTAGAAATTCTGAAGCTATTTATGACAACTGGTTACAGAAATCTACGCAATTAAAAGTTGTTTCGGTTTAATAAGGGATTTTTCCATAATTTAGTTACACAGAGTTCGAAAATAATATTAATTTCATTTTCTATCACTTTTTTGTATTCTTAGAAATTGGGAAGAAACACTTACTGACTTAGATCAAATTATTATTTTGTTTATTACAACGAACGATTTTATTATTATGTTTGGATTCTAAAACGATCGATAAGACTCGCGTCGTTATTGGTTTAGAGAAACAAAATGTGACCCGGTTTCGTTCAAAAGAAAAACCGTTTGACCTTACCTCTTTCCATATAAGTCCATATATCTTTAATAATATTACTATCGTGGCCTTTATAGGACAAGGCATTGTTTGTAAATGTTCCATCAAACTCTTTTTACATTTAAGAATTGTTTCATTACATTTGCTGCCTGCGTGATCTTACTAAGATATCTTGTTTCTAAGGGAATACCACGATTAATAAGAATTTAATTGTACCTACCAGCTCTCAGGGTGCCATCAATTTGGTGTAGTCTAACTTATATCGGGTTCCAGCATGTTTTATTGAAGGTTTTGTATGTTGACTGTGATACTGTTCTCCTCTTTACCATTAAATAAACTATTGTTCACTGTTGCCAAACAGTTTGAATTTGTTAATATACACCAAACTTCAAACTATGAAATGAACCACACTTTGATTTCAATGTATCTTTCATGTGGTGGTTTCTAAACAGCTACACATCCATCGAGGCTACATCACGCTAATGGGGGTAACGTCCACATTTATATACTTACAACTACATCATTAACAACATCTCTGCTGGATTTTCTTACAACTACATCATTAACAACAACTCTGCTGGATTTTCAAGTATTACGTTTTAATATGCCATGAGTTACTTAATATCACTTCTGAAGAAGTATTATTTTCTATCTCGACTGAAACACCAACAATCTGTGTTGTAACCCTCACCGATCTAGACATTGATTCCCAAGCCTTTATCATGCGTTATTTCTGTTCTGGGCCTGGCATGGCCAATCGCGTAAGACGTGCGACTCGTAATCCGAGGGTCACGGGTTCGAACCCCGGTCGCACCAAACATGCTCGCCATTTCAGCTGTGGGTGTGTTGTAATGTGATGGTCAATCCTATTATTCATTGGTAAAAGAGTAGCCCAAGAGTTGGCGGTGGGTGGTGATGACTAGCTGTCTTCCCTCTAGTCTTACACTGCTAAATTAGGGACGGCTAGCACAGATAGCCCTCGAGTAGCTTTGTGAGAAATTCCGAAATTCCAAAACAATTTCTGTTCTGAGGCCAGTGGCTGCATTAACAACCAATTATTAACAGTTAACTGTACTCTGTGCAGTTCATGTCCATATACAACTAAATGGGGATATCCAATAATATTTGCATTTTTTAAAGATTATACTCACTGTGTTCGTAATTATTTGTATTACTGTAAATATAGAAATTCTTGGATGTCTTTCACATGTTTTCCTAGAAGTTTATTTTAAAAATATACTTTTAGGTGTGTGTGTGTGTGTGTGTGTATTTTCTTATAGCAAAGCCACATCGGGCTATCTGCTGAGCCCACCAAGAGGAATCGAACCCCTGATTTGAGCGTTGTAAATTCATAGACATACCGCTGTACTCGCTGGGGGGCATGCTTTTAGGAACCGTTTGTATTTTTTTGGTGAATATGTATACATGTGTGCGTGTATTATAAGTAGAAATTGAAATGTTCAGCCCTAAACCTTTTGCGGAAGTAGACTAAATGTTTAGGTCAGGCACACCTAGTGCTCAGGTTTAGTTGTCTTTTGTTTTGAACTATTCACTAGAAAGAAGTTAGCCAACAGAACTTAGTATCTCAAGAGGTTTTAGTTATCTTGTCCTTTGAACCGAATAACAAGTGAAAATGCGGAACGTGTTCACGGCATCCCGCATTGAACTTTGAACCATTCAATCCACAGCCTGATGCACCAATCACTAGTCGCGAACGTCTGTACATAGGTAGTGAACGTCGGAAAATAAAACATTGAAAAGTATTATTCTACTTTAATGAAACATAAAACAACATTGGAAATGTAAGAGGAATAAATTAGTTACATAAGAAACGTAATATTTTACCTTTAATTCCTTTTGTATAAAACGTACTAAAACATGGTATTTTAGTTTTTATAATTTGCTATACATACAAAAATGTTTAAACATGATATTTCAGCTTTAGAAAGTTTTGTAAAAGCATACATAATTATGATATTCCAATTTTAAAAATACGTTATAATGATACATGTCTAAACGTGATATTTAAATTTTAAAAAAAGTTATATAAGATAATTTAAAAAAGTATTTAGGTTAGAGGAGATGGCCAAGTGGTTAGGGCGCTCGACTCGTAGTCTGATATTTGCGGGTTCGAATCCCTATCACTCAAAACATGCTTGCCATTTTAGCCGTGAGGACGTTATAAAGTTACGGTCAATCCCATTATTCGTTGGTAAAAAAAGTAGCACAGTTGGCGGTAGGTGGTGATGACTAGCTGCCTTCCCTCTAGTCTTACACTGTTAAATTAGGGACGATTAGCGCAGATAGCCCTCGAGTAGCTTTGTGCGAAATTCAAAAGCAAGCTAAAGAACAGTGTGAAGCTGAGCTGTGAGAAATAATAGAAAATTCGCGGTGGTACCTGATGTGTGGAGGTTCTTGAAGCTGTGCGTGTACCAGGTTCATCCTGAGATTTGGTTTTCCGTGTAACAGGTTCATTATGGTACTTGGAGGTGTGTGTGTTTCCTTATAGCAAAGCTACATCGGGCTATCTGCTGTGCCCATCGAGGGTAATCGAACTGCTGATTTTAGCGTTGTAAATCCGTAGACTTACCGCTGTACCAGCAGGGAACTTGATATGAGAATGTATAAAAGACTAATTTTTGACACACTGTGAAAGTTTTAGTTGCGAAAAGCTTCTGATTTTTGAACTAGATTTCCGCTATAGTAACTGCCACTTACTGTGTAATATTAAATACGTTGATAAATATTGTATACATTTTGTTTTTGAAGTTCGCACAAAGCTACTCGAGGGCTATCTGTGCTAGCCGTCCCTTATGTAGCAGTGTAACACTAGAGGGAAGGCATCACCACCCACCACTAACTCTTGGGCTACTCTTTTACCAAGGAATAATGGGATTTACTGTAACATTATAACGCCCCCACGGCTGAAAGGGCGAACCTGCGTGACGAGACGGGGATGCGAACCCGCGACCCTCAGATTACGAGTCGTACGCCTTAACACGTTTGGCCATGGCGGGCCGTATATATTTTGTTATAATATTTAGTGATCTAGGTAATAATTTTGACATTTGATGGCAAAGGTTAGTAATATTGGTGAAAAGTAGTTTTATTGCAGTATTATAAATGTAGATCTATTGCAAGCCGAGTTGTTTTAACAACAGTATTGGCTTTTCTGGAGGTTAGTAGGCAATAAAGAGCAATATTAACGTATTATTATTATTTTCTTTTATCTCTATAACTGGAATGTAGGTGGCGTGCACACGTGTCACACCACACGCAATAATATAGCAGTTGCTTCAGTAATTACAATATGAATTATTATATCGTTGTGAGAGATAAAACATATATTTAAGGTTTTGTTTCAAAGCGTAGGTAGGCCTAAGGCTTTGTTTCACAGCGTAGGTAGGCTTAAGGCTTTGTTTCTCGATTACTTGTTCTCCGTGCTTTTTGTTCGTAATGAAAACACGCATGAGGATACTGTAATTACATCATCTAATCTTGTGGCAAAAAGATAAACGTTTTGGGGACAGTAAGTTAGCATTTCAAAAACAACTTACCCCAAAACACTCATATTTGGAACAATGACTTGAAACATCTCTTGAAAAGTGTTACAAACTAGTGCAGTTTCTATCTTCCTAGATTAGGTTTGCTTCAACTTGTTGACCGAGATTCGAAATACAGAAAACATTTCGTGTTTGTGGATATTGTACGAACATTAAATATTTCCATGACACGTAAGCACTGAAGTTATAAAATGTGCTTGGAGAATCTTTTATCGATTAAACTAAATATGACCATGTTAAACCATGGGCAGACCTGTGGAGGAACCGTAATTCCATAAGACCTATCATATAATTATAGAATTCAGGTGTAATTCTCCCACTTACAATGTTTTTCGTGTAATTTTTCGCTCATTTCGTTTATGTATATGTCGAAATTCATGTTTCCTTTGTAACTTTCTCTTAATCTAGTTTTTGGCATCGTGTACAATCCTTAATTACGTGTTAGCGCCTTGCATGAATGTGAAAAGGTATGAAAAACAGATTAATATTTGGTAAAATGATTGCAGACTTTGAAATGATTAGAGAGGAAAATGATAGTTTTTCACTGATGGCTACGATCATTGGAAATTACCTCAGAAAACCAAGAGGATTAGCGGTTGGAGCAAACAGGGAAGCATTCTTTCAAACATCGGGTCTAGTGTTGTTACTGATGATTATTTCTGTAGGAAGCACTTTATGACAAACTTAAGAACATAAAATTTACGTAAATTGCAGATGTTTTAATACTTGTCCCCATTTGTATTTTATCAAATTAAAGCAGAGGTATGTAAAAACAGTGTTGCAGATCTATCATCTGTCTTACCCAACTAATTACTCAAGTGGCTTTTTTGACAGTACTAGGACCATTGAGTTAGGCTACACGACAAGGGACAAAGATTCTCTAAAAGGCTATAATGCATTGTAATACTAATGTTAAATGTTATAGATTAGTCCTATTAATTTCTAATGCTTCGTCAGCTTTCGTTATTTAAGTTTCCCTAAATTTTTAAAACATGCGACCTTTCGTGGGTTTCGCTCTCTGGACCTAGCTGAAGCTCTGGACCGCAACCTTAAAATGTTTGCATCTTCTATCTCCCCCTGTCCCCCGATGAGTTTTCATGGTCCGTGGCTGTTTGTGTACTTATTTTCAGGGGATAATAACTTTCTACTGAAACAGATGATATGTTACACATGTTCTGTCGACTTTCAACTATAAAAGTGACTAATCAAAATGTTTTCAGCCTTTATTGAAGAAAGAAATATTCGTTATTCTTTCTGTAAGTCTTCAGAAATTATTATACGTTGTAAATATTTGACGTACTAATAATGTATATGTTTAAAATAAAAGTGTTTATTTTTTAGCCTCGGCTAAGTGGCTGATAGAACGGCTCCGTTTCTTTTTTTTTCAAGTACAAATTTTCAGCCATAGCTCTGTTATCTCTTGATCAGTTGAGGTCTAATTATAGTTTTGGATTCAGTAGGTCCAACCTTTTTGATTGATGTATTTGCCTACGCCATAAGTCTCATAGATTAATTTATTCAAATTCTGATTGAAAGAATTTCAGTTTGAGGCTAGGCTGGTAGAGATTCTGATGAGTAATAATAGTGAATCGAGTATACGCACTCGCAAAAATATAACTGATTAAAAGGAAAACAAACGCGTCGTAGATTAATTTGCTATGATCTTACCTAAATGAATTTCAAGTGCCGCAGCTGTTGAGGATTATTTCTTGTTTGTTCGCAATGTATAAATTGTGTATAGAATTAAAGAGTTTATACAGTTACTGCTTTGGTTTATGCTATGATTGTACAATCGGATATGAGAATAGAATTTTACGTGTTAGATATTATTTCAAATTTTTCAGATCTGGGGAATGAGTTTGTGATTTTTGAAATTTAATTTCTCCGTACACTTTTGAGAAAACTGCCTCGTGTTTCTGTTATTTTGCTCTTGCGCGAAAGTTTCGCCTTCTTGTGGAGTTAATCTTAAACTATTTCCTTGTTCCTTCCTAAACACGAGAGCGAATTCTACCAAAGGTTGTTGTTGCTGTTTTGAATTAAGCACAAAGCTACACAATGGGCTGTTTGTGCTCTGCCCACCACGGGTATCGAAAACCGGTTTTTAGCGTTGTAATTCCGCAGACATACCGCTGAGCCAGTGGGGGGCATCTTCCAAAATAAGCAAGATGGACAGCCTGTGTATTGTTTATTATACGATAATACAAATAAAGTGTAAAAGTTATGTTTTAGATTCTTAGAGAAATAATCTAATCGTAATTATTTAGTGACTAGTTTATTATGAATTTGATCTATTTCGTACTGCATAAATAACAACAGGGAGTAAATTGAAGAGAGAGAAAATAAGACCAACTTGTTTTAATACCGTAAAAATACAAGATAAAAGCAACAATTCGTTTGAAACATGTGAAATGAACACAAGGAAATCCGTGAGTTACTTAATTAAAGGTAAGACATTAACTTGATTTAAAGGCACTTAAGAAAGGTGCTTAATTCAAGTTTCCTATATCACAAATGGATGGAAATATTCTCACATTCAACCTCCAGGGAATACCAGCCCATCGCAGGTTAACTTCAACATAGTAGTTAATAATAATAATTGTACGGCTTAGCAGAGTGAAGCAAGTTTTTGAAAAACTGTCTTTCTCAAGGGCATAAAGACAAGGCGCGAGTCAAGTTCATTGAATTAACCATTATCCCACACCACTCTCAAGTGGGCATATGTAGCTGTTAGGAATCATTATTTGCGAATAATTCTTGAGAATTCATTTTCAGTGTTGTTAATTTTGACGTAAAAAACGCAAGAGACTGCTTTGATTCAGAGTTTAAAAGAGTGGTTATTTGTTTTCAGTAACAAAACTAGTAACAAGAGCTAGTTTTTAGAAATACAGACACTTCAACTTGATTCTCTGGAATTAGTGTATTGATTTTTGTTTTACTTTCCGTCCTACTTTATTGACACGATGTGTTGATTAGGACTAATGTTTTTCAAACATTGTTTAAGAACTAACTGGTGTTAACTTGGAAACCAGTTTGGTGATGAATATTATATACTTTTTATACATTGGGGCGTTAAAAGGGCGTGCCAGCAATCACGGTCATAAAAAGCAGATTTCTTTCATAAGTTGGACAAAAGCTGTTTCAGCTGTTGTTGTTTGAAATTCAGAACTTTCACTTAAATTGTACAAACACCAAATTGTTAGGAGTAGCTATAGCCTTGAATTATGATAAAGAGAATAGTATATATCGTGCAATTGAAAACTGGCGTTAGGCTTAACAAGTTTGGATAATACCAGTTCTTAGTTTGGTTTCAATTTCGCGCCAAGCTACTCGAGAGCTATTTGCGCTAGCCCGTCCCTAATTTAGCAATGTGAGACTACAGGGAAGGCAGCTAGTCATCACCACCCACCGCCAACTCTTGGGATACTTTTTTACCAACAAATGGTGGAATTGACCGTTACATTATATGGCTGAATGGGCGACGATATATGATGTGACGGGGATTCGAGCCCGCGACCCTCAGATTGCGAGTCGAGTGCCTTAATCACCTGGCCATGCCGAGCCTACTAGTTCTTATTTCAAGATATTATGGTCATACAGTCAACTCAGTTTTTTTTAAACTCGAGTATCAGTAAAAGCTGTTCTTGTTTCAACGGTAACGACTTGTTATTTTTAAAGTGTATGCGATTATTAGACTCCAATTGACAAAAATTATAATGTGATTACAATAAACACACACATAAATATAATGTCAAATAATGTACGTTCGTTTTACGTACAGAATGTTATTTTAAAAAGTGTTTATTCTAAACGAATATTACAAAGATTCACTTGAACTCCTAGAAATACTATTTTTGCTTCAGTATTTTTCATCTTTGTTTGATTATTGAATTATAGATTAATCAATTTCTCTGAACCTTTTTTTTTTCTCGATTTTTATATAATAATGTTATTTTAAATCACTTTTGATTTACTAAATATTACTGGATCACTCTGGTGGCTCATCCACAAGCTTGAGGACTTATGACGTTAAAGTTCAGAGCTCGATCTCTACAACGGGTAAAACGAGGTAATCTATTGGGCACTTAAAACAAATAAAGAGATAATATCCGGGAACTTTTATTTTCTGCTTCTGTGAAGAGGAAATATCTGAATAGGTTATTTTTCTATGTTTTGAAGATGATATATAATTTTCTCTACACAGTTGGTTTTAAAAAAATATTTCTGGTAGCAAAGCTCAGATATTGCTCTGAGATATTATTCTGGGTATACCAACGTGATCTGTAAGAGAAGACCTGATATATACATTAACATATGTTTAAAAATAAAATAAATAGTGTGGGTGTGCCATCATGAAGAGCCACGTATGACAGTCACACTTATGTTGCATATGTTTAGTTTTCCTAAAACTCATAGCTTGGCCATAACTGAAACGAACTTCAAACTTTAGAGCATACAAACATTAAATAGGTATAACAGGTTTTTCTGGCAAGGTAATAGACGTACTGTGTGCACTACGTGGAGGGTAGAGTACAAGTGGCTATGTTATGAAAAATAACATGTTGAGTGCACTGGGAAAGTCAAAGGTCGTAGATCTATATGTGAGCTAACAAATGTATTACGTGAACTAGAGAGGTCGAGAAGTTATGTTTATCATTGTAACGTGGTAGATGTTAAGAGTGAGTACAGGGGGTCAAAGGCCATTATTATTTAAACAGAAATGAAATGGTCACAGTATTTCTGGTCACGTCGAGATATTCTTAACATTTTCAAAGTAATTGAGATTTTCTCAGTTTTATCAACCAAACCAAGCTTTTGCTGTTGTCAGAGAAACAATATTAGACGAATAACTCGGTTTGATGAATTCGAAATTGAGATATCAGTGGATTAAGAATTTATTAGCTTTCGCTTCCGAATGTCCATATTTTTGGACAATGATAAACCTTAGTTTCAGAAAAATTCAATTCAGATAATAATAGTTTTCATTCCCCTGTTTGAGAATAAGGTGCATAATTATTCATTTTTTCCCATTAATTGTTCACATGCTCATGATTTTCTCATGTTGTAATTGATCTGTCTTTGAGCTTCCTGGTTTAACGACCTTTTTGGAGGTTCATGAGCACAGAGCTCTTTCACGTACCAGTATACTCCTGTTTTGTTCAAAGTCATTAAACAAAATTTAGATCATTCTCTAGATGGATAAATTTCAATAAAGGAAAGCCCTCTTTCCGATAACGCTTGGGTTATCAGGCTGTTAATAATTTGTTTATATTTTCTTGTTCTTACTAATATCGAAGTGTAAAGAAATAAGAAACATTTATATTTTATTTCCTTTATTAATAAAGATTTTATACAATACGTATAATAAATTCAAGTTTCTGAATGAAAAGAATCATGTTAGGATCACGACAGGATATGAATCACCTTTGGTTAATTACACTGTCATAGACCAGATGTCATACGTGATACGTGCAACATTATCACGAACATGTGTGGATACTTGATCTCATTTCAGTAGGGCTCTTCGGACCCTGTTTATATTACAATTTTTTTATGACGTAGAATGTAAATCTGTTTGTGTTAATTGTTGATTGCGGTTGAGTTAGGGATAGTTGTTTCGTTATACAGTTAAGAATATCGGTTGGTTACTTTTGGTACGGTAACTAAAAATATAATTGCTAATTTTACTAGACTTTGCGTTACAACTAAAATATTTACTCTATTTTTGCGTGAATTCTAAAGGTATTGTGTTTGTACATGCTAAACATAACTTTCAATGTTGTTAGGTATACTGTGTTGAACTTGCACTGTTGTTACATATATTATTATTGAAAATTACTTTCAACATTGTTGCTTATTTTGTCATTGAATGTGATTTTCAGCATTTTTAGGAATGTTGTATTGAACGTTCAGTGTTGTTATGTATATTGTTATTAAATGTGACTTTCAGCGATGTTAGGTATATTTTTATAACGTAACTATCAACACTGTTAGGTGTATTTTTACAGAATGTGACTTTTAAGTTTGTTTTTCAATTTCGTACAAAGCTACACCAAGGTTATCTGCGCTAGCCGTCCCTAATTTAGCAGTGTAAGACTAGAGGGAAGGCAGCTAGTCATCACCACCCACCGCCAACTCTTGGACTACTCTTTACCAACGAATATTGGGATTGATCGTCACATTATAACGCCCCCACGGCTGAAAGGTCGAGCATGTTTAGCGCGATGGGGATGCGAACCCTGACCCTCAAATTACGAGTCGCACGAGTTAACCCAACTGGCCATGCCGGGCCTGATATAAAGTATAAGATAAGGGCGTGAGCAACGTGAGAACGTATTTGAATATATAAGTAAAATATTTTCGACTTATTTGCAAATTGTGTAATCGTAAGGTGCATCTTCTAGTGTGAGAAAGTTCCCAGTATTTTATGTATAAAGAGAGAGAAAGAGTGAATAAAAAACTGAAGAGGGTTTGAAAGAAATACACCATCAAAATAAAGTACAAGAAAGAAAGAAATTGCAATCTAGAATAAAGATTGAGTTTGTTACATAAAGCGATCAAGTAGAAAGTATTGGAAATTAGGGCTAGGAAAGAAGGTACTTACAGTATAGGATTAGAGACGGAAAACGTCGCACGAGTGAATTAAGTAAAAAATAATAATTACGAAATACGAATAAAAGGACTAACAATATGTGTGTCTGTTTATCATCTAATCCTACATACGTGTTTGTTTCAGATCATGTGTTTTAATAATGCTTGCGTCTCATTACCTAGCGTTACACCTGTGGTTTAGATATGTCCATATCTTAAGGCAAACTTCGCTGTCTTATTGTTACTAAGATTTGCTATATTGTAACAGCAGTAGGCAGCTCTTTAAATCAAAAATGAAACGCAAGAGGGAGGGAAGAAAAAAAAAAACAGAAATGTGTACTATCCAATTATTAAAGGATGTGTCTGAACGAGGCGTGAGCTGAGAACTGTTATTGGACGAACAGAATGCTGCAGGTTCAGTAGCCGAGGTTTTGGCATTACTACTTGGTGGTTCATACGATTGCGCCGGTAGAGGGCTCAGTGCCATTTGAGAGCAAGCGCACAAACGTGGTTTCGTTCAGATGCTCTTATGATCGCAAAACGTGTGAAACGGGGAGACTGCAATGTGTGTGTTATAAAACCTGTATACGTGTTGTGTTTTAAACCCAGGGGAGGTCTGCTGTTTTAACTACTGCGGATTCTTTGAAAGTTGTATTAAACTTCTAATCTGAGCCAAGAAAAGACCCAAGCGGGAGAAGACAATAAATAAGAAAGAAGGCGAACGTGCTTCCCGTCTTTGGGGAGAGACCCGAGGATATTGATTGTTATAATAGAATGAACTATGTTAGCAGCTTCCTTTGAGCATACAATGGACTGTTATTTTGGAATGTACTTCAACCAGGTGTGGATTTTGCGGAATACTGAATGCCATATAGTATAATGAGAGAAAACGTTAGCTACTTTTCTTAGCTACCTGAAGGTACGTAGACTTAGATTTAACCTATGATAATGAAATATTCACTTTACTGAATAATTTTTGACGAATAGAATTTGAAATGAAACTGAGCGCGTATTTTAAGTCAAATAATTATAGAGTTTCGATCGTTTCATGTCACGCGATTAAATCCTATGTGACATTTTGACACTGTTGTTGGTCTTTTGTGAACGACTCCGTGTCAGGATGTGGTTTACTTGTTCATACAGATTACTCACTACTCTCATGATACATCCTTGGGTAAAACAGTAACTACAACACATTGTAGTTGCTAGCTTCCCAGAACTCGTGACATAGCAGGGTGTGTAACAAAAACTAGACTTTTTTTTTTTTTTTACAGTCAAAACACTAACGAAGAACTCCTGTTTTGGTCTATTTACTGAAAGTATGACGTAAACAAATTCGTTACATATAACTACCGAGACTTCAGAATGAATACTGTGTTGTTAGTGTTCTATAGTTGGGCTTATTCGACGTTGTGTAACACTGAGTGGGTGTGAAGAGACAGTGTTAACACAAAGAACCGTAGCAAGTATACTTTTCATTTGAGGCATGACATATTGCATATGATAACAAACTACTTTATAAAACCACATGAATATGGTAATTTATGAAAGTTTTTGAACCTATCAGAAAAGAAACACGGTTACATACGCTAACAAATATTGAAGGCTTTTAAAATGAACAGCTGTTTCTGACACGTGGCCTAAAAACGAGGATTCGGTAGTCGTGGTGGCAAAACAGAGATAGTCCATTGTCTAGCTTTATGCCTAAAAAACGCAAATACATGTTAAGCTTATTTAAAAACGAACAATTTTCTTCTATATTTTTTTGTATAACAACGATCATAATGCCTTGTCTTATTATGAATGTTGACCGGAGTAACTTAGACATTTTATATAATGAAGGAAAACGACCACAAACTCCAAAATAATTAAAGTTGCATCTATTTTATGCAACGTTTAGCAGCAGTCTCCTGAAAAAGGTTCAGAAATGAAACGTCGAGTAAAATGAATATAACCTTGTTCTTAAGTTTATAGTCGTCTCTGTTAAAACTTCAGTCATACACAGGAAGTAGGTTTTAGTAGAGAAGTTTCTTGAGTTATATCAAACAGTTAAGGTCCATTACAATATCTACCCTTATTATTATTGCACGGCAAAGCATAAATTAAAACCGGAAAACATTTACGTCATTAGAGATTGGACTATCCATTAAATAATGGACAGAAGCTCTACATTACCAAATATGTTAATAATAATAATGGACAGAAGCTCTACATTACCAAATATGTCACATAATAATAATGGACAGAAGCTCTGTATTACCAAATATGTTAATAATAATAATGGACAGAAGCTCTACATTACCAAATATGTTAATAATAATAATGGACAGAAGCTCTGCATTACTAAATATGTTAATAATAATAATGGACAGAAGCTCTGTATTACCAAATATGTCACATAATAATAATGGACAGAAGCTCTGTATTACCAAATATGTCACATAATAATAATGGACAGAAGCTCTGTATTACCAAATATGTCACATAATAATAATGGACAGAAGCTCTACATTACCAAATATGTCACATAATAATAATAATGGACAGAAGCTCTGTATTACCAAATATGTCACATAATAATAATGGACAGAAGCTCTGTATTACCAAATATGTCACATAATAATAATGGACAGAAGCTCTGTATTACCAAATATGTCACATAATAATAATGGACAGAAGCTCTACATTACCAAATATGTTAATAATAATAATGGACAGAAGCTCTACATTTACCAAATATGTCAAATATAATAATAATAATGGACAGAAGCTCTGCATTACCAAATATGTCACATAATAATAATGGACAGAAGCTCTACATTACCAAATATGTCACATAATAATAATGGACAGAAGCTCTGTATTACCAAATATGTCACATAATAATAATGGACAGAAGCTCTACATTACAAAATATGTTAATAATAATAATGGACAGAAGCTCTACATTACCAAATATGTCACATAATAATAATGGACAGAAGCTCTGTATTACCAAATATGTCACATAATAATAATAATGGACAGAAGCTCTGTATTACCAAATATGTCACATAATAATAATGGACAGAAGCTCTGTATTACCAAATATGTCACATAATAATAATGGACAGAAGCTCTACATTACAAAATATGTTAATAATAATAATGGACAGAAGCTCTACATTACCAAATATGTCACATAATAATAATGATGGACAGAAGCTCTGTATTACCAAATATGTCACATAATAATAATGGACAGAAGCTCTGTATTACCAAATATGTCACATAATAATAATGGACAGAAGCTCTGTATTACCAAATATGTCACATAATAATAATGGACAGAAGCTCTGTATTACCAAATATGTCACATAATAATAATGGACAGAAGCTCTACATTACAAAATATGTCAATAATAATAATGGACAGAAGCTCTGTATTACCAAATATGTCACATAATAATAATGGACAGAAGCTCTGTATTACCAAATATGTTAATAATAATAATAATGGACAGAAGCTCTACATTACCAAATATGTTAATAATAATAATGGACAGAAGCTCTACATTACCAAATATGTCACATAATAATAATGGACAGAAGCTCTGTATTACCAAATATGTTAATAATAATAATGGACAGAAGCTCTACATTACCAAATATGTTAATAATAATAATGGACAGAAGCTCTACATTACCAAATATGTCACATAATAATAATGGACAGAAGCTCTACATTACCAAATATGTCACATAATAATAATGGACAGAAGCTCTGTATTACCAAATATGTCACATAATAATAATGGACAGAAGCTCTACATTACCAAATATGTCACATAATAATAATGGACAGAAGCTCTACATTACTAAATATGTTACATAATACAACACTTTAGTTTTTGTACAGATGTATTGATCTTGTTCAGATTACATCTGTTCTAATTATTTTCTCCCCCTCACACCATCAGAACCCCCCCCCTCTTTATTACTCCAATCTCACCGTTAAGGTTGATTTGTAAAGGATTGAATCATCCCCGTTTTTCTTTGCTTCATTCTTGAGGGGGAAAAAACGCGTTATCTTCAACAATGAATGTTTTAAACTCTTATTTTAACCAGTCGTCCGCATTTCTTTCTTAGCAAATGAAAGGTGTTTCAACTTGGTCGCTGCCACAGGTTATAAAACTAGTAACGAAAAAAATAACTCGAAATTGTAAAGAGCGTAGAATATAGAGTGTCAGCATACAAAAGAAAATAAAGTAATTTTTATAGGGTGGGTGCTAAACTCCCTAGTAAAAATGTAACCCTACGTACGATGTAAGCCACGTATTCGGTTGCTTTTATTTAACGCGTTAAAAACACGAAGCCAGTAACTTTATAAAAAATGTTTTAACAACAGTCCTTGCTACAATGTTTACAATGTATTTATTGTAAAACTGGGAAAGTAAAAAAACCGAAAAGTAAGTCGTTTTCTCGCTACCATAATTTATTTTTAAAATTTCAATATTAGTGTCGGTCCTATTTCCTGAAGTGGCTGACATCTTATTTTCTCATAACGAGATACTAGTAAATGTAATGTAACGTTACATTCCAAAATTCTAGAATTTATATCGTAAACAAATCAGTGCTCATGTCTAGTTTTATGTAAAGTGTTTCCCAAAAAACAGTGTGAAACTAATATTAACAGTACAGATCAATACTGTTTTTCAAAGAGCACTAGGAGACACTACTGCAACTTTAGTGCCCTCTAGTTTCTGTTTGCCTGAAATGAAATGTACAAGAAGAATTACAACGCTAGAAACCGGGTTTCGATGCTTGTGGTGGGCATGGTATAGATAACCCACTGTGTTGCCTTTTGCTTGACTACAAACATCATTTTCTAATACACATATAAAAGAACAACGTTATTGTAATAAAGTCGTAATATGTATCATCCCTAATCTCAGTTTAAATCCAACCTTACTCTCCATCTTGGAAGTGCGTTCACTTTTACAAAAAAACATCGTGTAGTGCAGTGATTCTCAACCAGGGGGTGCGAGATAACATTTGTTTTGGCCATTTTTACCTTTATTCTTAAATAAATAATTACTGTGAGGGGTGCGAGAACATATTAAAATTTTTTAGGGGTGCGGAACATAAAAAAAGGTTGGGAACCACTGGTGTAGCGCGTCTTAGATAGTTTATAAATCCAAGTTTTTGTACTTATTACAGCTTCTCTTGTAACGTTATTGTTTCAAAGTTAGTATAGATTTTTCTCCTGTTCCTTCTCAGTGTTCGAGTGAACAGAACTAATTCCTTAAGCACGTCCAAAAATAGGTTCTGCGTGCTGGAAGTAGTTGTCACCAGGAATTCACAAAAAATAAAAGTTGTAAATACAACAGCGCCTTTTCACTTCGGGACTTTTTTTTTCTTCTCATTACAAGTTATGCATTATTTGATAAAATAATTTGTGGAATTTTTTGTACATGTTTTTCCACGTGTACAGTAACATGTACAGATAATTTCATTTACATGCAGGAAGGTCACTGGAAATAAATTAGTTTCATTTGTAGTCGTGCTCTCCTTGCGACTTCTCGACTGCTTACAGTCCTGTTATTTCCGTCAGCTTCCACCAAGTAAAATAATTCTGCTTTCTATCCCATTGAGTGAGATCTGACTAGAATTGAAAGCCTTTTTATACGAGGTATGAGTTTCCCCCGAGAGCAAAATGAAATCGTTTGACCAATTAATTTATTGTATTTGTTTGTTTTGGTGAATGGGAAAATGTCCACCTTTTGTCGTTTATATGCTAATACTTTTGGTGTTTTGTTTTCTCTCTCCTAGGGTCAACACTGTTGTGAGCCGAGGTGGAAAGGTTGGCCACTTTGTATTCAGCAGAAAGCGTTAGTTCAGTTGGGAGAATTAGACCAATCTTCTCTGAAGGTTGGTGACTTCTATTTCTGCCTTCAACAATCCTGCTCCTCCTCACATGGAACATCGTCCAGTGGATTGGAAGTCGTGTGTGTTTATAGAACCTGTAACGGTGTGAAAGAACGTGTAACACATGAGAGTGAATTTCACAAACTCTTCACCATGGACTGGATCCATAATTCATTAATACAAAACTCTTCCTCTGCCCCGTCAGTCCAACATTCTGAGGAGGATTTGCCACACCTCTTACAGAGCCTTCTGGTGACTGTTGAAAAAGGCATAGAGAGGATTGAATGGCAAAAGGTAACGAAACCTTGGTCATGTAGTCACGTTTTACCATCACATCTTCCCAATTCCACTGACTCTATTTACCAAGAAAACCAGGCGGTAAGCACAAAAGAGAAGTTTGTGCAGACTAGTCCAACACATGAACTGAACAAAGAAAGCTATGATGCAGGTTGTAGAAGTCAAGTGTCCGTTGCTTGCGATCACGCTGTCACGGAAATCGATGATAATCACGTTGACTTAGAAAAAGACTACAGCCAAAGTGACTCTTCTAGACTTAAAGTGAGCTCTGAAGACCAGATGACAGGAGTGACAACAGGTAGGATCGGAGGTCATTTTTATTTAATTCCTCGGTAGTTAACTGCTGTCATCCAAAACAATGTTATCTCTTTGCAGGATCGTTGGCCCTCAGTCAACTTTTCTCATGAATCTAGTGTTCTTAACCTTGGAATATGTCCCAAGGTGAAACCTTGTGATTTATCTAACCTTTCTAGCCATGCTTTGGAATTAAGGTATGTGTAATAGTTTTCTCAGCCTTCGTGTTTTTAATCTACAAGTCTGAAGCGAGTAGTTGCAAGCTAGAGTTGACTTGTGAATTACGATGTGTCACTATGAAGTGATAATTACGTAAGAAAAAGTATTCTAGAGAGTCCGACAAAAGAAAAGAAAATTCTCTTCTGACCACTTCTGTAGTTTGCACACTTTATTAATAAGATTAGCGACTGAACTGAACAACTAATGTTCAAACTTAAATGCTGAAACCAACCTCAATATGCTGGATTACTTAAACATCTCAAACAGGCAGCAAAATCGAAAGTTTCTTTATATTGGTTTACCAGATGAGAATTTGCAAATATGCCTTTCGTGTGTCGTGAGGTTTCACAGAGGGCGCTTTAATATTGTAGCCAATAATCATGAATAACCAGAAATTATTCCATAAACTGAGTATGTTTTTACTTGGGCTTGCATGACCTGATGGTTAGGGCGATCGACTAGCAAGTTCTACTCTCCTTCGCCAAACGTGTGTGTGTAATTTGGTTTATGAAATCACTGACCAACTCCTTCCTGAAACTATTTAGGATTCAGGTTGTAGCGAAGGAACAAAATGTTTTTGCTTAACAATGCAGATGTTTGTTTCTTTGTTCGTTTTTAATTTCGCGCAAAGCTACTCGAGGGCTATCTGTGGTAACCGTCCCTAATTTATCAGTGTAAGACTAAAAGGAAGGCAACTAGTCATCACTACCCACCGCCGACTCTTGGGCTACTCTTTCACTAAGGAATAGTGGGAATGACCGTCACATTATAACGCACCCACGGCTAAAAGGACGAGCATGTTTGGTGCGACGGGGATTTGGGGGAAAAAAAATTACATTAGAAAAGGTCAACACATTATATCCTGATGGTGGACAGCAGAGTATACAAAGAGTGAAGGCCCTAGTTGCCTTCAAATCCCTCCAATCTCCGTTTTCATTTTCATATCTTAAACTGGTACATAGTTTCTTTTAAAATGGTGCTCTCACGTTTTAAATTAAATTTCAATTTTAAACATTCTATGTAATAAACTTGATTTTTTTTTTCTATAAATGAGGTATAACACAAAATAGTTATCTGGTTATACACCTAATACTAGCATTGGGTGATACTATGATAGTACTGAAATAAAGTGATGCTAAACACGGCCACTATGTCAGAGTTTGGAAGGATAACATTTATTATTCCATATCTATTAGATTTTTGAGAAGGCGCAATGCATATAGTGTGTTTTAATTTAAAATGGCGGACAATGAAAACGAAGAATCTTTTACTTAACAAGCCTAACACTACGAGTAAAGTATAGATTCAGTTTGGTGTAAAAGGAGATAAAGGATCTCCAATCCCAGAAGAAACAGAAAATCCAATCTTTCGTCAGCCTAAGAAATCCTTCTTGGCTAAATTTTGTAATAAAGAAAATTTATTTTTCTTGCCTAGAAGACAACCATCCGGAGATTTTTCCAGAAGGTAAAAGAATCTGCTTACATTGTTGCAAGTTGTCAAAAAGGGAATGAAGTGTGGTTCTGATCCGAAATGACCATTGCCATCAATAAATTATTTTTTCTGAAAAGAAGAATCCCGAGTTATATTACGAAGTAAAAGATAGTGTTGCAATATCATCTGTTCACAGTTCCACTTTTTGTACATCTACTACAGATCTCTATAGACAAGTTTTATCACACATTTTATAGATCCAAAGTGACAACTGAATTGTTTCTGTCTCAATAGTGTACCTGTTCTTCAAGACCACACTGTCTAGAACCTGGCTGAAGCAATACAAGAAGTATTAGCCAGTTGGGATCTTTCATGTGAAAATTTGATTTGCACGACAACTCATAGTGAATCAGATTTTACATCCACATTTAAAATTCTTGAATGCATAAGGATCAATTATTTTGGCCATAATATAGATCTGTGTGTCAGCTCTTCAAATAGAGTTCAACATGTTATGACCAATAAAATAGTCAGGCTTCAAGCAGCATGAACGAATCTCGGACATTGTCACAAGATGAGGATCTACTTAAAAAATGATAGACCGAATCTTGATACAACAAAAACCCATTTGCGCTGCATTGGTTTAAGATAGCAAAAATTAGCACTATATTCTTACAGATTGCTAAATTTCGATCTTAGGAGCAGCAGCTTCTGTATTACGGCCTTTACCAATATTTATTGATATTCACTCTGGTGAGAATCACATAGCACTTTCAACTGTGTGTCTGTTACTCAAGCAGTCGTTGATGCAGAAGAATATGCTATGCATAAGGAACTAAAACATCAGACAATTTGGAATCTGATTACATTTTGGAAACAACATCTTCACAAAGTGTGTTCTTCTGGACTCCAGGTCAGAAGTTAATTACTTGGCTAATAAATAGTGTTGTTGTTGTTGTTTTGAATTAAGCACAAAGCTACTCAATGGGCTATCTATGCTCTGTCCACCACGTGTATCGAAACCCGGTTTTTAACGTTGGAAGTCCGCAGACATACCGCTGAGCCACTGGAGGGCAATAAATAGTGTGTTGAATATCACTTTTTAAGTGAAGCTGGTTGAGTTTCTCAGAACGTTTGCATTGAAGCCATGGAAGAGTCGTCCACCACACAAGAAAACAACTGGTCTTGGTGCAATTTTATAAGGGATAATAAAAGATAAAGCCAATAGTGTCAGTGCAATATGAGAATCTGATCCATTACAGGATCAAGTAGAGAAACAGATATGTCGCTTTTTTGGACTTACTAAAATTCTATCCTGATGAAGAACCTTTGAAGTGGTGGAAGTTTGAATCAAAGAACTTATCTACACTTCATTCTTCTGCCCGCAAATATTTATGTATGTATGTATGTATGTATGTATGTATGTATGTATGTGTGTGTGTGTGCTTCCTTATAGCAAAGCCACAACGAACTATCTGCTGCGCCCACCTAGGGGAATCGAACCCCTTATTTTAGCGTGTAAATCCGTAGACATAACGCTGTACAAGTGGGAGGCACATACAAGTGCCACAAAAGTTGCACAACAACGCCTGTTTAGCAAAGCCGGAAACATTCCAAATGACCTCCGGGCCCTCATGTCTGCTGATAACGTCAGTAGATTAGTGTTGTTGTTTTTGTTATTAAAACAACGTGCTGTAACATTTAAAACATGGGCTTTATTTATGTTAATAAACAGACATTTTAAGTTTTGTATCATTGTATTGTATGTACACTGTATGCTAGTGTGCATGCGTAAATCGGCTGTTGATTCATTTGTAATTTTGTACCTTGTTGTGGTATGTCGACTTTGTCATGCGTGCACTGTAACATAGCTATAAGGTTTTACCCCTTGGGGAGTATTGTTCGTTTTTTCCGAATTTTGCGCAAAGGTACACGAGGTCTTACTGTGTGCTACCTGTCTCTAATTTAGCATTGTAAGACAAGAGCGAATACAGCTAGTCATCACTACCACTGCTAACTCTTAGGCCACTCTTTTACCAACGAATAGTGGGATTAACCGTCTCATAGTAATGCCCTCACGGCTGAATGGGGGAGCATGTTTGGTGTGACGTGGATTCGAACCCATGACTCTTATATTACGAGTCGAGCTCCCTAACCACCTGGCCATGCCAGTCCTGCTTGGAAAGTGGAGGGTAAATACTTCATATTGTTACATCGTCAGGGCCATTCCTGAATCCAGTTTTAAGATCGTCATCATCTTGTATTTTATTACATAACGTGAGAAAAATTAATACTAAACCCATAATTTAATTGGGGTTTGTCCTTCACGTTTATTGAAAAAAAAAATCAACTCTTTGTCTCGAAATTCACCTATCTCCAACTGATACTGTTGACAAAAGTGTCTCAATTATGTAATTTCTCGTATCATTAATATTATATGAAATTTTTAAACGGGTAAAAGTTATTTCTATCACATATAAATTAACCTGGAAACAGTTAAACAGAGGAATTGAAAGCTTTATTGAGTAATGTGAGTGAAGGTAAAAACATATCTGACTTCGTTTTTCTATTCTTACTTCACCGTTTTCTTTGTTACTATTTTTCCCGAAACCAAGTCTTACTTCACTGTTTTCGTTAGCTTTGCTATTTTTACCGAAACCAAGTCTCACTTCACTGTTTTCGTCAGCATTACTATTTTCATCGAAACCAAGTCTTCACTGTTTTCTTTATGTTACTATTTTTATCGTGTCATATTTTTCTCTACAGTGTTCTTTGATATTATTAATTTTCCTTTTTTATATAAAAACAGTCATAATTCTGGGGGATTCCTGGGGAATTGCCCTTGTTCTATTTCTACGCCACTGGTTTTAATTATGACTCGTCGTCTATTTCTCAGGCTATATAAATTCACGTGTTTCTTGTTTTTTGTTCACATTTGCACATTGATTTTTCAAATCTTATAACACCGTGGAACACGATTGGTGTGCTTGAATATTTTATTCTGAGACAGTCTAACGTGGAAAGATTCGTGTTTCTACCATAAGTGACTGTCATGTCCCCCCCCCCGTTGGTACAGCGGTAAGCCTACGGATTTACAACCCTAAAATCAGAGGTTCGATTCCCCTCGGTAAACTCAGCAGATAGCCCGATGTGGCTTTGTTATATGAATCCCCCACATACACACACACTAATAAGAACAGGAAAACGAACAAGAAACAAACGAATAATAAATTTCGAGTACCGGTTGTGATATTAACAACAAATTTAATTTATCACTGTGATATCATGTGTATCTTATGCATACCAAAGAGATATGTAGTTCACTGATTTATCTTGGAAATTTAGAGACAGAATGAAAAAACAACAACAATTATTCAACTTCAAGACAGAGCCATCTAGGGTTAGTAAAACAGTTTGTATTTCTGGAATCGATCGGTTAGGTGTTTCCTGGAAATCAAACGTTTCTCATCTTAACCTCGTTCGTTGATCCTGTTTTATTTTATATGTTAACGTTCTGGGAATATTAATCTGAAAAATTTTGTGTGACTTTGGTTTGAAACGATATTTTTTGTAAGATGAACTAAGGTCTGTCATTGTCTATCATTTCATTGGTTATTTGGTGTGACTGTACGGAAGCCAAGAATTTTAAAATGTAACGTTTTGTGGTATGCTGGACAGAAATCAGAGCAAAAATATATCGAAGAAATATTGAAGTGAAAGACTTTAACAAACAATGAAAGAAAAACAGGCACCGACTAAAGCTAAGGGTTTATAATCGAATATCTAAAAAATGTGATGGTTTCTACAAAGTTAATTTTCAATAACATTAAATGAGAAATTATTTTACAGATAAGTTACAAATATAAACTAACTGTGCTTCCGCAGACCCCTCGAAAGTGTTATGTTTCAAGAATATGTAAAAGCAGAATTATGAGTTACAACTATTTTTATTTCTTACTTTTGAAGTGCACATGTCCTTTTGTATTCTAGCACAGTGAATGCATAATTGTTCTCGCGATTCATATCATGCACGCATTGTAGTGACGCCGTAATAGTAGAAATTGCAACGCCAGGCGCCCCTTATGTGACGTCATTTTACTGTCTGCTGACTGACTGCGAGATAACACTGCTGTATTGTTATGCGAGGGGTCAAAAGAGGTAACCTCTTCCAGGCGACCTTCGGCCTCCTATTAGGGAAATAAAAACTTTTAAACTCATAATTAAAATATATTAATGCCAAATGATATTAAAAGGTTTTTAAAAGTGGTAAATAAATTTACTGAAAAAAAATTCAAATGACCTGGAAATATGTTAAATCATGAATGAAACTCCAACAAGCAACATATCTACATTCGAACTTTCTTTAATGACACTGTTATGGGATTGTTTTTTTCATTGGGCTTGTATTGAGATAAACATGAATATTTTGTGATCCTGGTGGCACCCAGTAGAACATATGCTTTGAATGAAGTAGGAACACTAATCATAAAATAAAACTTAGTAGCTCTACAAATTAACGCTGGTATTCCATGAGGTCATTATAATAACAATTACCGACAACTTTGTGAATAGTTATTCGAAATATGTTGCTATATAGTAAAAAGAAACAATACAGATCGTGTGTGAGACCGGATCATTTAAACTGTTCTTTTTTTAGTTCGTTTATTACTCGTAAATGTTTTACGTCATCCATACTTCATGTCGACATCATTATCAGCTTGACATTTCTAAGTCAGTTCGAAGGCTCCAAGAGAACTGGATAACACGAAAAATTTCCCTTATGGCGGTAGCTTTAGTTGCTGTTTCTCATCCACTACGTGGCGCTGAAACGATTACTTTTTTTTTTTTTATGAATTTTTGTTACATTAACGGTCCAAGTTTGCCCCAATTTTCTTCAGGATTTCACTATTTAGGTCAAGTTTATAATCACAGATGAATCAACAGAATTAACGCTACTTTTTAATACATGATTATTATTGTAGGCATAAAAGAAATACGTTTTTTATTTCGATGAAATATGTAATCTAATTTGCTAAAATATTTTAATAAAATAACGTATAGTGCGCGCTCCGTGCTAGATTCTACGGAAAGCTAATGTTATCAGATGTGTTGAAGTATTTATCAGTAACTCAGAAATATACTTTTAAAACTTTTTTTCTTAATATCACTGTTTAACTCTGATAAACAGTTTTAGGCCCGGCATGGCCAGGTGGTTAAGGCACTCGACTTGTAATCTGAGGGTCGCGGGTTCGCATCCCCGTCGCGCCAAACATGCTCGCCCTTTCAGCCGTGGGGGCGTTATAATATGACGGTCAATCCCACTATTCGTTGGTAAAAGAGTAGCCCAAGAGTTGGCGGTGGGTGGTGATGACTAGCTGTCTTCCTTCTAGTCTTACACTGCTAAATTAGAGACGGCTAGCACAGATAGCCCTCGAGTAGCTTTGTGTGAAATTCAAAACAAACAAACGTTTCCTACGATGCATAATTTCAATACGATGTATTAATTTGGTATAAGCCAGAAGCAATATATTGTTTATTTATTTGTAAAGGCTCTGTAATTATTATTTAAATGATATATATGCATTTATAAAATCAATATCCATCTTCAAATAAAAAAAAATCTGTTCTTACATTAAAATCACATTAAAAAAAAAGTATTCAATTTAAAATAAATACTGTTCGTTTTAAAATGACTCAGAAGCAAGCTGGTAAGTTTTCAGTTTATTTATTCATACGTTCTATTATAGAAAAACAACCAGACGGTTTCTTCATTGTTATTAAAACGCAATTATTCAGAATTTTCATACTGAATCATGTAAAGTATAAAAAACTTTAATATTGGAACTACTTTCGGCGACTGACTCAGTACAGTTACGATCTGCCTATGCCTAACAAATGTTGCAGAAAGCGTGCGTAGAGGACTGTTGGTTGTGGGGAGACACAGGAGCAGCAAAATACGGCACGCACATACATTAAAAAAAAAAAAAAAAAGTGAAAGACAGAAATAGCCCAAATAACCTAGGTTTGGCAACGCTGTTCAAGAGAGGTTTCTGTTTTCAAATATTTCTTTAGTTTTAAGTAATCAAATTCGTTTATTATTATTATTAGCGAGACCTATGTGTCACAAGTCAAGTCTTAGGACAGGGTAGGTGTGTTTTACATTTTAAAATGTAAAAGTAATGTATTTCACGGCACTTAAAAAAAAAAAACACGTTTATGATTTCCTACGTGCAAGCATCTTTTAAACCTTCGAAGGGATGTGTTAACACTCATACGAAAACTGGGGCCTAATACGCCCCAGAGCAACTTGAAAGGTTATTAATATTAGGCTAATAAATTTGTATTTAAATGAAATTTATTAGCCTAATATTAATAACCTTTCAAGTTGCTCTGGGGCCTATTAGGCCTCACTTTTCGTAGGGGTGTTAATAGCATAGCAAGAGTCTGTCGTGCGGAGACGTTGCTAGGCGCTGGCAGATGGAGCACGAGCCACGATTCTCGCGGAGACGTTTCTAGGCGCTGGCAGATGGAGCACGAGCCACGATTCTCTTTGGCAGAACCCTGAGACCCAGTTGTCGTGTTGAAAAATCAGAATAGAAAATCAAAGTCGATATCCTACTGAGATGCCGAAAATTCCTGCACCTATATGGGCTCGAACCTTCCAAATCGTTTGAGCACCTAGCTCTGCTGTTGTGTTTTTGTATCTATGTCTTCTGCACTGGGACTCTACTGTATTTAACTGAGGACGTAGTCTAGTCATATCTCAAGTACGTATGTAAGCTATGAAATAACAGTTTCAAATGGCTTACCTTTTTATTTTTCCTACATGTTTTATGTTGGGCTTTCTTTACGTATTTTAACAACTGTACATGCCTGTCACGTGCTGGTTGTTGGTTTTTGTTTATAAAACAAACTAGGACTAAAAATGTGACGAAATTCTGTTATTTTTAGTAGTCACTCTTTTGCTCTGACTGATTTATGAAATTTATCCCAATTAAAAACTGGACATAAACAATCAAGATACGCACATGTAAATATTGTAAGGCATCCTTTCAGATCTTCAGTTCGTACAAAATTCACTAGGGGCGTCGGTGTTTAGCCGCCTTGTGAAAACCGCCGTTAGAGGAATTCTACACAATTGTGCCTCCCAGGAACCTGTCGCCCTGTGCAAACGCTGATAACAATGCCCGTCCCTCATCTTCGTTCTTTTGCCAGTATAGGAACTCTACACAGTTACGCCACCATGAAGTTGTGTTGCCCTGTTTCAAAAGTATCCATGACATCTCCAGTCACGCCGGCTGTGAAGTCACTGTACGTTTCACCAATTTGAAAAACATAGAACTTTCTCGTGACGTTTGTCAGATTGCAAACGGGGATTTACCTGATTCAATACATTCCAAAGTCATACTTACGTAGATCATTGAAACTATTCTACCACCGCAGAAACAAGTAATGAATGGAATTGTTTCATGTGGATAAACGATTTAAGGTTTCTCAGGGTAAAATTAAAAAATATGTAGAGAAAACCTTTAAACATATGATAAAAAACCATTGTTTTATATAGCCATTAACTAACAAGCGTTTCAACTGTACAATAATTTAATTTAAAATGTTTCCTTGTAGAATATGTTTTAAAACAAAGCATTAGAAATACGTGGTAAAATAATTACGTTATGTCGAATAACCATTAATTCATTGGTATTTCCTTATAGAATAACAGTTAAAAAAAAAAACATTCCAAAATACAGACTAAAATATTAATTTGGGGTGACATTTAACGGTGCATTACCGCGAATTTAACAGAAGACACGATGTATTAATTTAAGGTTCTCAACTTGTTTTTACCTGACATCTCCTGGTGGTTAGGGCGTTTGACTCGTAATTGGAGGGTCGCGAGTTCAAATCCTCGTCACATCAAATATACTCATCCTTTCAGCCGTGGGGCATTGTAATGTGATGGTCAATCCCACTATTCGTTGGTAAAAGTGTAGCCCAAGAGTTGACGGCGGGTGGTAATGACTAGCTGCCTTCCCTCTAGTCTTACACTCCTAATTAGGGATGGCTAGAGCAGATAGCCCTCGTGTAGCTTTACGTGAAATTTCAAAACAAACAAAACGGCTTATTTTTATGGTAAACGTTTTTGCAACTGTACTGTCAGCCTAGTTACAGTAAATTAAAAGTGAAAATGTTTACAGTCTATACGAATGAACCTACATAAATACGGATGTACAGTTATGTGAAAAAGTTAGGACACCTTATGCAAGCCTGTGGATTTTTGTAACGTTTTTGGATATATAGATATTTAATCTCAATTTTAACAACACTGAGAGATTATAGGAATAAAACTAAACAATTAAAACTGAAGAAAAGACTTTTCAAGATCTTCTGTAAATGTAATTCTACAAAATTGCATATTCTAACTGAGAAAAAGTTAAGACCCCCCCACATTTATTCCCACTTAAAATGGCTCAAATCCCACACAGGTGTATCACACTAGGTGCACATGATTAGCAGATCGTTACTCAGCATTTCAAATGAGACATGCCCTATTTAAACCTCAGACATTTAGTTAAGTGTGCTCCTGACTGTTGAAGTGAGAGTGAGCACCATGGTGAGAGCAAAAAAGCTGTCTGAGATCTTCAGAAAGAAAATTGTAGCAGCTCATTAGTCTGGTAAGGGATTTAAAAAGATCCCAAAAGATTTTGAAATCAGCCATTCCACTGTCCGGAAAATAGCAAGTGGAGCGCTTTCCAAACAACTGCCAACATGCCCAGGTCTGGTCGTCCAAGCAGGTTTACCTCGAGAGCAGACCGCAAGATGCTAAAAGAGGTCTCCAAACACCCTAACATGTCATCACGGACCTACAGCAGGCTCTGGTTACTGTTGATGTGAAAATGCATGCCTCTACAATCAGAAAGAGACTGCACAAGTTTAACTTGCATGGGAGGTGTGCAAGGAGGAAACCTTTGTTCTCTAAGAGAAACATCAAGGCCAGACTGAAGTTTGCCAGAGAGAATATAGACAAAGACCAGGACTTCTGGAATCATGTTCTTTGGACAGATGAGTCCAAAATTGAATTATTTGGACACCAAACGGAGGACATGTTTGGCGTAACCCAAATACAGCATTCCAGGAAAAGAACCTCATACCGACTGTGAAGCATGGAGGTGGAAGTGTCATGGTTTGGGGCTGCTTTGCTGCAGCAGGACCTGGACAGCTCACAATCATAGAATCCACCATGAATTCTACTGGGTATCAGAGGGTGCTTGAGGATCATGTAAGACCATCTGTATGAAAATTAAAGCAGAAGCGGAATTGGACCCTGCAACACGACAATGACCCAAAACATGTCAGTAACTCTACCAAAGACTGGCTGAAAACTAAGAAATGGAGAGTCCTGGAATGGCCGAGTGAAAGCCCAGATCTTAATCCCATTGAGGTGCTGTGGGGTGACTTGAAACGGGCTGTACATGCAAGAAACCCCTCAAACATCTCACAGCTGACAGAATTATGCATTGAAGAGTGAGGCAAACTTTCTTCAGACTGATGTCAGAGACTGGTAGATGGCTACAAGAAGCGTCTCACTGCAGTTATTTCAGCCAAAGGGGGTAACACTAGCTATTAGGGGGTAGGGTGTCCTAACTTTTTACTCAGTTAGAATATGCATTTTTGTAGAATTACATTTACAGAAGATCTTAAAAAGTCTTTTTTTCAGCGTTAATTGTTTAGTTATATTCCTATAATCTCTCAGTATTGTTGAAATTGAGATTAAATATCTATATATTCAAAAATGCTAACAAATACACAGGATTTCATAAGGTGTCCTAACTTTTTCACATAACTGTATATTTAAGAAATTTCCCAACAAAACATTACCGTTATTTAATGAAAATGGTATTGTTTACTGTATTTTTTAAACTTATAAAATTAATATTCGACCTTTGGTGCAGAGAACCCCATTCAGCGTGCTCCCAGACCTCCTACGGCCCTTGCACCTCAGGTTAAGAGCTATGGTTCGAGATAATGTGATTAATAAACGGAAAACCTGACATCGTGGTCACAGTCACATGATTAATTTGCATATGATTAAACACTACCCGCTGCCAACGTTTGGGCTGCTCTTTTACCAACGAATAGTAGGATTGGTCGTAACTTCATAATGATCTCCTTTATTATTATCATTGTACGTTTTGTTTTATTTCTTCTCATTTTATAATAATTAGTTATAAACTAACAGTGTTAGACCAGTATCATGCCTTGTTTATATTCGCCAGATATGCCAAACACATTAGTGGTGATTATTGTAGCCATTCCTTCTAATCTTTATTTGTGAAGTCAACGTTCCATGTTAAACACACTACAGACTTGAGCTTTCTTTTACCTGCTTTTATTTATAAACTGTTTAACCATGATTTATATGTAGTCCAAATCGTATAGATTACTTCCATCCATTTTGCATTTCTTCATATTTAGACCACGAGTAGTTAAGCGATCAGCGTATTTGAACTTTCAGGATTCATGGTTCGCGTCCCGATGCCTAAAAAAAAAGTATCTTTGTACTTTGGGAGTGTGGGTGTGATATAAGATTAGCGATCAGACAAAAGCTGGCACTGAGTACAGTTGATTAGCTGATTTTTCCTCTAGTCTGCTCAGTTCAAAATTAAGGACGGTTATGCGCAGATAGTCTTTTGCAGCTATGGGCGTAAATTTTGACAATAAGCCTGAATGCACAAGCAGTCGCATTAAGATCCTTGGGAGGTGCAATTCTATCTTTTAAATTTCAAATAAAGTTCCCACAAATATTAAATCTTCAATTTGTCTTGGCCCGGCATGGTCAGGTGGTTGAGGCACTCGACTTGTAATCCGAGGGTCGCGGGTTCGGATCCCTGTCACCCCAAACATGCTCGCTCTTTCAGTCGTGGTGGCGTTGTAATGTGACGGTTAATCCCACTATTCGTTGAAAAGAGTATCCTAAGAGTTGGCGGTGGGTGGTGATGACAAGCTGCCTTCCCTCTAATCTTACACTGCTAAACTAGGAACGGCTAGCGCAGATAGCCCTCGTGTAGCTTTGCGCGAAATTCAAAACAAACCAAACCAATCAATTTGTCTAAGATGAGTTGCTTTGATATTAATAAAATGTAATGCACTCTGTTTGAGATGGTTTGTTTATTAATCTTTTAAATATAACGTGTGAATGTTCATTGATTTTAATGTTAAGTACTAACAATTAATGATGTTTGGAATCTGATGGATTTATTTTTTTTCCAGGTGAAAATAGGTACTCTCAAACAGATTTTCAATTTGATTCAAGTACGTCATCGCCTGCAGTGACGTCATTACATCATAGGGAGGAAGAACCTGACGACAGTTACCATGACAACTTATTATCTCAACCAACAAAAATCAGTGAAGTCGATGTTAAGTTACTGGAATCGGAAGTAGCTGTTCTTCCAGGTAAGTTGAAAGAATAAATTATTTGTCACGTTCAAAGACGGATGCAGATAGATAGCCTAAATCTTGCGAGCCTAAATGTTACTTATCGAAAATAAGTTCAATTAGTAACATATTTATCTGCTTCTCTCTAGGATAGTTCATGTTTGTCATTTAGTGTAACTAGATGTATTGATATCTGTTTATCACTGTTCATATTTAACAGTTTGTATTATCTGTCGTATTTGAATCTACCTCTTCGTGTTTGTAATGACCTAAAAGCGTTTGTATTTAACTTGATAAATGTTTGTAGTGAAATGTCAGGCTTTTACTTATCTGTTGTGTTTTACTATAAACGTTTCAATACATATTTCATCTTTGTATTTCACTATAATTATAATTGTTTTTATCCATCTGTCGTGTTTTTGTATAAAGATGATTGTATCGTCTGTATAAAGCTCTGTATAAACAAAGAGTAAGAGATTTAATGCATTTGATATATACTCTTCAAAAAAAGAAACGCAAAAGGGATATTTTTTTATTTTAAAGAGAAATATATGTAATAACGTTACAAGCTCAGAGTATGTGATGTTACACGTGTTAAGGCACTGATTGTCAGACCAAAATGACAATAAAAGTTGTGCACTTTGAAAACGGAGGAAAACATCGGATTTTTCGCCAAAACGCATTCGTGTCCAATAAATTTGTTTGAGAGATCTGCATGTTCTGCAAGTGCAACATGTGCAAAATCCCTATAAAAGTGACGGGTTCTCGGTTTCCATAGCTCAGTGTTAACACACCGACACGCAATACAGTTACGTCAAGACTGACTGAAGCACAACGCAACAACGCCATTGGTAGTGGGAAGCAGGCGAAACTCGATCAGATGTTGCCAGAGCTGTGAATGTCCACCTAAGCACCATCACAAGGCTATGGAATCGTCACTAACAACATGGATCAACTCGTGACCGTCCACGATCTGGCAGACCTCGTGTGACCACGCCCGCACAAGATCGCTACATCCGGTTACGTCACCTTCGGGATAGGACCACCATTGCGACGTCTACTGTCTCAACCATACCAGGGCTGCGTAGGATTTCCGATCAGACCGTACGCAACCGTCTACGAGATTCTTAGGCCCCATTGCAACCCATCATGGTGAACGTCAACGACGTTTTTTAACATGACAACGCCCGTTCTCACACAGCCCGACTTACCACTGTCTTCTTGAGACACCACAACATCAACGTTCTTCCCTGGCCTCCAGATCACCAGATTTAAACCCCATCGAACATCTTTGGGACGAGTTGGACCGACGTCTGCGACGGCGACAACCTCAACCGCAGACTCTACCTCAGCTTGCAGCAGCTTTGCAGGTTGAGTGGACAGCCATTCCACAGGATGTGATTCGTCATCTCATCGCTTCCATGGGCAGGAGATGCCAAGCAGCTATTGATGCTCACGGGGCATACTCGTTATTGACGTTGAGTGACGTTAAACTTCAACTAGTGAGCGTGGACTTCGCCTTTGCAGACTTTGGATGTTCAGCAGTGAATATGCAAAGTTTCACACATGTCATACAGAACTACGCGGAATAAACTTGTTAACAATATGTCTCAAATTTTGCCTTTTGCGTTTCTTTTTTGAAGAGTATATATGAAGTTTGAGATCTGAGGCACTTTGTCTACAAACTGTAAGAAATGTAACACTATAACAATAGCGGACATCATGTATTTGATCTGTAAATGTTTAGGATTCCAATTCACCTTACTGAAACGATATGCAATGTAATGCACTTCATCTACAAAGAGTGATGAATGTAATTTCTGTTTCTCAACTCAGTAATTTAGGATTTCACCTGGAAAATTCTCAACCTATCGGCCAAGTTAATGACTGCTTAACAACGCTTTGCACAGTTCAATACAAAGAACATTTAAGAAATGGAAATGTTTGATTTTAAAATGCACTTGTAAAAATTTCTTATTTAAAGGGTAGAACTATAGCTGAGTGTTAATGATTGATTTTCATACGTGCCTTAAGTACAGCTGGGATCATTCTGTAAAGAGTATTAACTGAAAAACATTGAGCTTCAGGTGACTACGAGTTTCCACGAAAACGTTTTGTGACTTTGATAGGTTGTTTGTTTGTTTTTGAATTTCGCACAAAGCTATTCGAGGGATATCTGCGCTAGCCGTCCCTAATTTAGCAATGTAAGACTAAAGGGAAGGCAGCTAATCATCACCACTTACCGCCAACTCTGGGGTTACTCTTTTACTAACGAATAGTGGGATTGACTGTCACATTAACGCCCCCACGGTTGAAATGGCGAGCATTTTTGGTGTTATGGGGATTCGACCTGCGACTCTCAGATTACAAGTCCAGTGCCTTAACCACTTGGCCATACTGGGCCTAATAGGTTACTTATAAGTTATCTCGGACTCCACGTTACGTATGTTTCCCTATTACGATTTCAAATAGCCAGAAATTTTAATTTAGAAGTTAAACGGTTATAATGTTCTAAATATATTAGAAGTCCTCGTCAAATTCTGTAGTTTTTCGGTTAATAAGCGTTAATCACAATTATAGCTTCCGAGGTTTATATTATACTAATTGTGGATGACAAACAGTTTAACTGTATCTCGGCTAGCTGCTTTTATATGAATCATGTGAGATTCTCGAACGTTCAACAATGTTCGAAAACGCGTTAATCACATATTATTGGTTCTTGTTCTCGAGAATCTTCTATAAATTTAGAGAACAAGCGGAACTTACACAATACACATCCAAAATATACATCACATGCATCAAACTGAAACACATGTACAACGGTAAATCCTTTACAAGCATCTATATAAATCAACGTTATTTCTCCGTTTCAATAAAATAGTAATGTATATCAACCATTTATCTGGATCTTTATCAACAACCAAAATGAAGAGGCTTAACGTAATACATTAGCTAAATTGTTTGATTTTCATAAAATAATTATATTAAATATGCTACCAATACGAGATACTTGTTTATGGGAAGTTTGGATTCAAGACCATTGTTTGGATATATCTTGTTCTTGTAATATGCTTTTCTGTGGTACAATGTTTATAAATTATTAACAATTGCAGAATCGCCGCCTTCCGGTCAGATGTTTGTGCTAATAATTACTAATCGTAATATTCGTACTTCATAGAAAATGTCCAGTTTCCTAATGTTTTTTTCAAGCAAAGGATATTCTTCTAAAAGTACTGCACCGGAAAATGTTCGGATTGTACTATCTAGTAATATACAACTCATTGCATTAAAATAATTCAATGTAATGAACTCAAAATGTTCATAAATTTTAGTGATATAAACTGTAATGTTTTTATATATTAAAAGTGGTACTATTTATTGAAAAATTATAATAGTTTTTTTAACACTCCTACGAAAAGTGGGGCCCAATAGGCCCCAGAGCAACTTGAAAGGTTATTAATATTAGGCTAATAAATTTGTATTTAAATGAAATTTCCATTTCATTTGATTTCATTTCATTAAATGAAATTAATCACATTTATCTGGATCCTTATCAACAACCAAAATGAAGAGGCTTAACGTAACACATTAGCTAAATTGTTTAATTTTCATAAAGTAATTATATTAAATATATAATTTAATGTGTAACTTTAAATAAAACTTTAAAAAGTGTAACTTTTTATTTGATTTCATTTCATTAAATGAAATTGCCATTTCATTTAAATACAAAATTATTAGCCTAATATTAATAACCTTTCAAGTTGCTATGGGGCCTATTAGGCCCCACTTTTCGTAGGAGTGTTAAAGAACATCTTTAGTACTATATTTACAAATTACCTCAATAAAGATATAAAGAAACCCTCACTCACACTCCTACTGAAAGTTGTGTTCATTGTGAGTAAAATGCGTTTATTTAAAAGTGTTTTGTAATAAAGAAATAGTTGTTATACATACTGTAGCTACTGTTTTAATTGTCTGAATCTTGAATACCCAAAGAATGTATCACCTTTTAATTTTTCTTTGTGGTGTCATTCAATAATTGGTGAAGGAGTTTTGGTAATATACAGAGATAGTGACATACAAGCTTTATCCATTATATTAAAAAGATTTTCATGATTTTCGATAACCTGTCTTTACAGAAAGAATAATTTATGGTCTTCAGTTTTAAAAATAATGTATCAGTTTAAATAATCCCCCGTGTGTGTGTGTATGTAGACTAATGAAGTTTAATTGCCACGATCATAAAAAGAAGACAACACACAGAACTACTTCAATAATCAAGCTGAAATAACGATACAATTTGATTTTTATAATCACGTGACTCTGCTTAACGTATTTCTTTGGTTATCAGTATTATGTCTTGTGATTTAGCCCTCCATTGTCTTAATGGTAAGTTTACCGACTTAAAACGCTAAAATCTGGGTTTCAATTATCCCGTGGTGGACAGATCGTCTGTTTTGTAACTTTGTGCTAAGACAAAGAAAAACCAGTTTGTTTGAAGTCAAGCACAAGAATGTACAATGAGCTATCTTTACTCTGCCCACCACGGGTATCGAAACCCGGTTTCTAACGTCGTAAGCCCGTAAACATCCCGCTGTGCTACTAGGGGCAACAAAAACGCACGATTTAAAGTGTTATCCTTTCTTTCCAATTTTCTTATTTTACGTCAGGCGTTAAGTTGTGAAGTAACAGAAGCAGAGAATGTAAAAGGAAAATAAAATTTTAAGTAATAAAATAAATTCTATAAAAAAACCAAAACAAAGAGGCAGAATCATAGTAGAGTAGGACAAAGAAACGTTACTATAGCTTTTTAGCATATACTCGCTAATGATTGGTCGTTTTCTATTTCAAGACCGTAATACTTTCTGCTACTGATTCCACCACGTGATTTAGCTACACAATTTTTTTTTATTAATATTATAAAACTGCGTTCTTATGATAGATACGGAACTTATTAGGCACGTGAATTGATCTTTAGTCGTAGTAACTTGGAGTGATTGCTCTTATAATAATCCTTGAAAATTTCTTTCAATTCAAGTGATTTCTTGATAGAATCATTATAATGATGTAATAAGGAAAAAATTGGTTTTATACGAAGAGTTTAATTTTTTTTCAACGCTTAGCATTTCTATGTAACTTTACACGTATTTATTCCACAAGCTTTGACAATGAATATAAATTTCAAAACCTAGTAGGAGCCTATACGTAATAATTTTCTGCAGGTTTTTTTTTTTAAACTTAACCACTCTGATCTTTACCACGTTGGAAGCCCTTTCAGCCGAGGCTTCGATACCAGCAAAGCTGCTAATGTACAAATTCTAGTTACATTTAATCCAGGGTCCGGCATGGCCCAGTGGTTAAGGCACTCGACTCGTAATCCGAGGGTCGCGGGTTCCAATCCCTGTCATACTAAATATGTTCGCCCTTTCAGCCGTGGGGGCGTTATAATGTGACGGCCAATCCCATTATTCGTTGGTAAAAGACTAGCCCAAGGGTTGGCGGTGATGATTAGCTGTCTTCCCTCTAGTTTAGTTTTACACTGCTAAATTAGGGACGGCTAGCGCAGATAGCCCTCGTGTAGCTTTGCGCGAATTTCAAAACCAAACATTTAATTCGGCAGTTTTTCAAACTCCTTTTTGCCAGCATGCCAAGTAATACAAAAATTGATTATTTAAACTTGCAAGCACAAAACTAATCGTAAACTGTACAGCAAGCCTTAAAGAAAACATTTGTATCAGGAAAATTATAGCACGAAACAAAAAAATACAAACGTAATGTTTAGTGAATACTTGTATAAGATTACTGGCTGGTTAAACACTCCAAGTAGCTTTCGAGAAACATAGGTAACTAAGTATGGCATGGTGATCAGACTACTGGAAGATTAAACTTTAAGCACAGCATTTGAAATTAAGCAACTAAACAAGGCAAGGTAACTAGATTAAATTAAATGAAAGTCAAAAATTCTACATAGCTTTTCAAAAATAGATAGGGTGAAGAAGAAAAGGTAGTCAGATTACATAAAACTTAAAAATTCTACACAGCTTTTGAAAAATAAGTCTGTTTTTAAATTTCGCGCAAAGCTACCCGAGAGTTACCTGCGCTAGCCGTCCCTAATTTAGCAGTGAAGGACTAGAAAGAAGGCAGCTAGTCATTATCACCCGCCGCCAACTCTTGGGCTACTCCTTTTCAACGAATAGTGGCCGTAACATAATAACACCCTAACGACTGAATGAGGGAATATATTTGGTGGGACAGGGATTCGAACCCGCTTAAGCGCTTTAACCATGCCGAGTCTGAAAATTGAAAATAAGTTGCTAACTAAACAAGACAAGGCAAGCAGATTACAGGAAGTTAAACATTCTACACAGCTATAGAAAAATAGGTAGGTGAAGGTAGACAGATATCTGAAAGGATATATTGTGATAGGTTTAACGTATACACTGAAGAAAGCTAACAGAAATGTATGTATATATATATAGGAAACACATACAAAATTAGTTCAAGTGAAGAGCGTATGTATGTTAATCGGAAATATCCACTGTAATACATTTCTATTTGCTAATGGGAATTTCTAAAATGGAGTAACTAATTAATACTTATGCACTTATTTCTCTTTCCTTTTAATTAGAGATTATACTTGTAATAGAGAAAATCATCTCAAAAATTTAAGAACGTGTGGAATTATTATAGGATCACGTGACGTTACTGGAAGGAGTGTCGTCGTAATCACCTTATCAAAATGGCAGAAATATTCTGAAATAACAGCTTCACAGATGGCTCTGTTGTTGATGTATTTTCATGGCATCCCTAAGTAAGTTCGTTGTATCATTTTTTTTTCTTCTATCTGCCAGTCTGATAAAATGTTTTTAAGTTTCTTTATCAATGCTTTTGGTAGTGGTGGTGTTTTCTTGTTATTACAACTGCTAACGAATTAATATCTGTATAAATTAAGCTGAAGTTTTAAGTAGAAAACTGCTCACAAATGTTCAGTTACTATCAAGATTAAAACACGAGTTTCATGGCATTATTTGTTTCAGGAAAGAAGTAATGAAACAAGGGTTTTTAGTACTTGTAGACTGTAACCAGGCTTCAAATACAGAATTAACCGAACTTGATGAAGCATTGTACCTATTACAGGTAAGATACGTCTTTTGTCCCATTGAATGTGTGACTTGCTTGTTTGCAATAAAAATATATTTAAGACGAACATTTCTAGCATAAGCGAGGGTGTACAACTTTCGTTTAAATAAGGCTATGGAATTTTAGCGTAAGAGAAGTTTAACAGCTGCAGGAGAGAACATGTAGCCTTTGTTTGAATAGGACTACACAACTCTTGTTTCAGTGTGAGATGTAGGGTAGTTATTTTAACAGGTGAGGGATATACAACCAATGTATAAATAGATAAATGTTTCCCCATTTTTAAATTTTCAATGTCACTTCATGGTTCTGTTGAAAATATGCAGTTTTTGTGGAAATTGTACACGCAAAAAATTCATGTTTACCTATAGGATAGGCATTACTTTTTTAAAGAATCCAATAGTTACTGTTAAAGACGGACAACTCCTTATGCAATAAATTTTGTTTATTAACTTAATGTAATTAGAAGTACTTTCCTTCGATTAAATTCAGTTTAGTTACGAGTCTCATTGAAAGTGTTAGTTGAAGAATCATCTGAAAGATTTTATGGCAATTTTCTTATATTGCATTTACAGGCGAACGTGAACAATCCAGTCAGTTCCTTGTTGATCTGGACAGAGGAAGAGGGATTCGATCAGTCATATTTTCCTAAAAGTCGAATCAAAGTAATGTATTGTTTTAACATCCAGCAAACATTAAACGTCTTAATATAGCAGCTGTTTGCGTTATGGTTATTTGCGTAAGACGTATAATGCTTTCAGTTGACTCAGTTTATAAAAAATTGTATTTATCTTGGATTAAACTGTATTCCAGCTGTAGCTTTTAAATTTGACACCCATAAACAAGCTTGTAACTTTTTAAATTCTTGTATAAGTGTCTGAAAAATCTATAATTTAAGAAAAAAACAATTGTAGTTGAAATAAAATACAAACCGTTGAAGTTTTAAGTGTAAAAACAAACAAAAAAGAAAAACTCCTCTCTATTTAGTCGAGCTTGAAGGTAATTGATAACCTATCAGTCAATCTTATATAGAATTATTTTACTAATTGCACGATATTTTTGTAATAAATTACAATGTAATTTTTTAACAGTATGAGGTGATAACAAGTGAAGAACACCTTCACAGACGTATTAAACAAGAACATTTACTTCCACAGACTGGCGGTAGTTATTTTTATGATCATCAGGAGTGGGTGAGCTTTAGAAAGGTAAAGTGACTACTTTATTTTTTTCTTAACATTAATAATTTTTATTACATTTTATTGTAGAAAAAAATGGGAATATTTAAAATTTGTTTAACATGCAGCTTTACTCGGGTTATCCACCTTTTGAAACCCAATAGTTTTTATATACAAATTATTTGGCTTTCAGAGCATTGAACCTTTTATTAATGGTTGTTGCATTTGTGGGCGCCACCTCGTGAGAATCATGCAGAAGTTATGTACCAGTCGTATGCCTTCGTCAGCGACTTTAACAAGTCAGTTGATTGAACATCACAAGCAAATCATCGGTACCACGTTTCAAGGCGATTATCTGCGCCATCTAGAAGAAGAAGGATATACTATTTTGAAAAAAATTGTTTCTATTCAAAAGCGTATGCCTCATAATGTTGATTACAGGTGAGAATATGACTATTTACTCACTATAGCCATAAAAATATATTTTTAATTTATTGCTTTATATTTCATATATATTATGTATCACTCACAACTTTGAAAATATTGTACACCTTACTTAATCCCCGAACTTTCAACAACCATTTCAATATGTACATATATAAACAACTACATATTATTTTTTCGCAAGCCTAGCTCAGCATACACACCGTGTGACATATAACAGAACACGCAATTTTATTGTCCTGTACAAGATACATGAAAATACAAAATTTATATATATATATAAAATATGCCTTTTTTATTTTCCATTTAGACATCGTTTAAGCCTTGTAACCTAATAATAGTTTCTTAATGATCGCCGTAAGCCAAGCAAATAATAATAAAACATTCATGATGTTTCGCGTTTTCCGTTTGTAGAACACGATCAGAAATTAATGTAAGTGGTTCGTTACGTAATGCTACACAACTACGCATTGAATCAAAAAGAGTTTATCTTTGTTCTTGTTATTAGCTTATTTAATATTGTATAAATAATTTTAGGTGTTTCCTTGAGCTATTACGAATTCTCAATGAAGTGCTGGCAATTTAACTTGTTCAACTGTTTTGTCAGGTTTGCTACATAAAGTTTTACAGTTGGTAAGTGTAAAAACGTACTGTCATAAGGATGTCATTAAGATGTCCACTTAAATTATTACAATGAATGCGCGTGAAAGCGGATATCCTACTTTGAACTAAACAGATTAAATTCTTTAGTCATAATGATTCTCTACGTAAGAAGCCTATGAATATTATACACAGACTCAAAACGTGACCTAACAGCAGAACCATTAGAAAACTTGCGTTTTCGCAAATATTGTTACTTTCAAAGTGTTACAGAAAGTTAAAATGTTTCGAATTTCACAACGTCTCATCTCATTCCTAGATTTTGATATAATTATTTTTTTCTATTCTTAATACTTCATAGTTTGATACATATTTTTTATACTAGTAGTTAAGTGTCATGTAAAAAGCTATTTTGACTACGTGTTGACGAACTACTTTGATTGCCCATGAATAACATTTCATAACGTAAATGATTAGGCTTATTCACATTTTAGGTTCTGTATTACCCATTGCGTTAAAGTGCGAGTTTCGTAGAAATTAAGCTTTTTAACTGATTTTATAGATGTACTGCACAAGAGGTAATGATTTAACAATAAAAAAAAAAAGTTTTATCTTGTAACGACTTTTATTGTCCACTTTGGCCCATGACCAATGTTTCATTAACTATACAGGGAGACTGTAGACAGGGGAACTATCTTATATCGGGAACTTCAGTATGCTGTCAGAAAGTTAACAAAGTTAGTGGAGAAACGTCAGAAGAAACTAGAAACCTGTCTTCGTCTCAAAAGATTTGAAGAAGAGTCAAGTCAGGTTTGAAACTTTACTTAATTACATAATTTGGTTTTAGCAATAACTGTCAACGAACGTAAGTGAAATTGTCAGTATTAAATATTCGTGTATAACTACACTATGAACTGCGTCACGGGATATTATAGGCCTAATAACTCGTTAAAAGTAACGCTAAAACCAAAGCAACGTTAAGCCTAACTACTATTTTAATTTTTCAGTAACCTTATCGAATATGTTGAATTACTTAAAAGATAAAGTACTTAAAAACATAAATATTTCAATTGGAAGAAAAAGATTGACACTTTTAACGTGAACAAGTATAAAATTCACGAATCAGAACTGTAACTTACTGCCAACGTATTTATTATATACGTTTACGAATAAATGCTACTCTACCCTAAGCATAAGGAATGTAGTAAGACTCAAGTTTATTACTATTGTTATACAACCAGCAAATGTATCTATTGAACACGAATGAAAGACATAGGCTTTCAGAGTGTGACATACAGAGGAGGGTGATAGATCCAAATAACACACCTCTCCCCAGTAACACAGCGATATATCTGTGGATTTACAACGCTAGAAACCTAATTTCGATACCCGTGATGGGCATAGCACAGACAACCCTTTTTGTAACTTTATGCTTAATTACAAACAAATCAAATATAATTTCCCAAGAAGCCCTAAAAATGGAAGTCCAATCCGATCTTCTTACCCCAAGCCACATTTTAGGGCATTTAAGGAAAGCATAGACTCTCGGATGAGGACAAGAAGGATCAAAGAGTGAGTGGGAGACGCATGCCTATCTGTGTATCACCTTTTAAGCCTAAAGTTGTTAACCGAAGTCAAACTTGGAATGTACGTATAGAGCCTACCGTGTAAGTGTACATGTGAAGTTGAAACCTGGCAAAAACTATAGGTGTTAAAAACGGACAACATGTCTGCCTTATATATTGACATGTAACTTACACTAGCGTACTATAATGTGTAATAGTTGTATTACAAACTCATTGACACATTAAATATATGCCATCGCAGTGAACTTTGAAATTATATTAGATCATTTCTAATACTTTTTAAAATACTAGAATTCAAAATGTGTTCTATTGTAGATTTTGTTATTAAGTTTGTATTCACTGTGTGAAAAAATATTACATTTAAATATGCTTGATAGATGAGAAGAATGTTTTAAATATCACGTTTTTTGGGTAATTCAGTTGTATAAGACTCAACATTTTGCGAGACTCCTCGTCTGATTTCAACAGTTGAATAACACTCAAATAAGTGAAAACTTATAATTAACATAAATGTAAAGGTGAACTAAGTTAGAGGACGGCCCGGAATGGCCAGCTGGTTAGGACTCTTGACTCGTAATCTGAGGGTTGCAGGCTCGAATCCCCATCGCACCAAATATGCTCTCCCCTTTTAGCCGCAAGGACGTTATAATGTTAAAGTCAATCCCACTATTCGTTGGTAAAAGAGTAACCCAAGAGTTGGCGGTGAGTGGTGATGACTGGCTGCCTTCCCTCTAGTCTTACACTGCTAACTTAAGAAGTTCTTGTAGCAATGCTGTGATAGAGATTCGTTGTATCTAGCTCCATACTGCACGCGAATGTTATTAGACCATGCTTTCTCTGGATATTGTAATCCTTTTCATAACATTTGTATGTGGATTTCTGCTCTTTTATCTGGGACGTAACAACATGAAATAGAATTAAACAAAATCGAGCTTTGTAACGATTGAAGAGAACGGAGTAGTTGATATTAAAGCAACATTCAGCTGAATATTTTTGTTTATTTTAATATCCACGGGTAAAAGTAAAAGAATCGTTAAAGTATAAATTGTAAACAAACTGCAAACAACAGTTTTATCTTAACGAATATAGATTTGCGAAGAGTGTAAACTGTACGTTTTCAGGATTTCCCAACATAATATTGTAGTCTGAACCATAAATATCTCATGTGTCAGGAGGCCGCTATCTTGAGACGACTAATGCTATAGCATGTATTGGCTGTGCGCCTGTCTACAAAAATAATTTTAAATGCTTCTCGTATTTAAAAGGTATTGAATGACAACGTGCAATGTCTTTTCTTTTTGTATTATTTCTGTTTCATTTTTAATTTACTATTTATTTTATCATTATTCTACAGTTTTTACATAAGTTCTTTTAAAATGGTGAAAAGAAAAACTAAGAACCCTTGAAAGTTAACGTATTCATTCTCTAGTATCATCATACTATAATACCATTCTTGCTTATATGATACTGGTAAAACCTTTTATTACATGATATGCAACTCCCAGAATTACGAAATTGTTATCCTGTGTGCATGTAGATTTGCAATAGGGGCCACGATTTTTCTGTTTTGCCTCTATTTCCTATTATGAAGAGCTTCATTTTTCACCATTCTTAGGGTGCACATATGACGCCATAAATACAGATCTAATACACTGGCGTCATCATATAATAGTACTTTCTCTTTATTTCAATGTAAATACTTTGCAGGGTGTGGATGGATATTCATCAACTTTGGTATGGAGGTTCATAGGGAAAATACACAAAATTTCAATTTTGTATTTGGGGGTTTTTTGTTGTTTTTTTTTTAACTACTAATTCGCCTCTGTTGATGGGCCCGTGAGGAAATGCATTCAAATTTACGGTTTCACATTTTGTGTTTTTACTATTTTTATGGGTGTTTTGATTTTTTTAAATTCTATAAAAAGGAAATAACTTTTCAGGTTCTAAGATAGCCTTTAATTAATTATGAATATACATAACTTCCGTCCAAAGTACGAGTACCCCAGCTAGTTTATTATAATACACATTCTATTTTTATCTAGTGCTGGATTTATTATTCGTCTTAATATAATATTTTTTTTTTCTGTGTTGTGTTCGTTTCTCTTTTCGTAGTCATTGTTATGTATTTTGTGTATTGATTTTATTTATTAATTACTATTGTTTGCACTGCTATAATGAAAGCATAAGGAAAAAGCCCATTGGAAAATTTGTAATCTTAATTTGCACTCTTCCATTACCCTTTAATTAATTAATTAATTACCTTTTTATGATGTTGTTCTCTGTAGTAAGTGAATTTATTATTAGTAACAAAGCAGTTGTTTTGTTTTAGTGCGTGTTAAATAAAATATTTTTATTTCATACAGAACGTGTATTATAACCATAATTTTTAAAGCCAAAACAAAATACGCTACATTTTAACCATATATTTTTAAACTTCATTTAAATGTATTTATTTAATTTTACTAAAATGTTTTCAATGTATGTGAATGGTTGTTGACTATGTCGCACCTTCCATTGCATTGTTCAATCTTGTGAAGTTAAGTATAACAGCCTCAACTAGTAACGTACTGATTTAAAAATGTTTTTGATGAAACTATAATTTAACCTCGCTAGCTTTGTATAGTAATCATATTACAGCAAATGTGATAAAATTTAACAGCAAAAGATGTCTGAAATTGGCTTTTAAAAATTGTGGATAAAAATGCAGCGTATTTTGTTTTTGTTTTAATTTTAATGTGTTTTTGTTTCAGCTTAAAAAATTATGGTTATAATATAATTAATCAAAGGTTGGGGTTTGCTGTTTGTCACTCAATCCTTCCTCACGGTTTTGTTAACTTATTTAACTTTATTTAAATATGTTTGGTTTCACTATATATATATATATATCCAAGACGTATCTTTCATAGAAGCCTCAGGACTAATTGAAACGTGTAGGAATATGAGAATACGTATTTTGATTTGGGTTTTGTGCACTCTGTAATGTTTACTGATCCCTTGTACAAGATACTGGGATAATTATATTGAACCTTGTTAAGGATGCTGTCCAAGAATTCAATCAGAAAATACATGTGCAACACTACACAAAATAATCACATACTACGGTCAAATTTACGAATTACAGTGAATGACATTAGAACAAAGTGCATTTAGTTAATTAGCTAAGACAGTAGAAATCTATGATTGTCACGCTGCATCGTATTATATTATATACTATATTACATAATACAGTATATTATTATGTTACTAGTATGACGTATGTTTAAATTTAAATAATAAACTAGAAACAGTTGTACAACTAATCCGCCAGTACACAAACAAATGTAATTCCTCTGCAGAATTGTAAACGATTGCATTGATATAAATCTGCGTATTTCCTCACTGATTGCAAGGCCTGCCACACATACCATACTTTCATCATATTCATTTAAATAAATTGTCAGAATTCAAACCAAAATTAAATGCAGAGGTACATCGACATCATCAAGATGATTAAATATAGGAAAGCAGGAAGGAAAAAAATATTTTAAGTGTATTCAAATGATTTACAAAGTGATCTTACAATACAGGTGGCAGTGTATAAAGGTTTTAAAATGGAGTTGTTTTTATTTTTCGTAACAAAAATTTGCTTATATTTCTGGTGAATTATATAAGCCTACTTTTTACATGCTAAAGTACCACAAGAACATAATGTGACGTTATTGGTTTTATTTTTTTTTTTCATCGGAATAGAACGCCGACGTTATGTAATATTTACGGTCAGAACTACGAACTAATATGTCCCCCGCTGTTACAGCTGTAAATCCATGGATTTATGACGCTAAAATCAGGGGTTCGATTACCCTTGGTGGGCTCAGCAGATAGCTCAATGTGGCTTTGCTTAAAGAAAACACATACGCGCACGCACTAATATTCACCTTGGGCGTAATTCAGTTTGTTAGGCTTAACAGTTTACTTTAAGAGACAGTTTGAAGTGATTGACCAAATGTTTTGAATAATTTAGTAAAGTTGATCGGCATAGCTAACTGGTTAAGGCACTCGACTCGTAATCTGAGGGCTGCGGGTTCGAATTCTTGTCACATCAAACATGCTCGCCCTTTCAGCCGTGAGGACGTTATAAAGTGGCAGTCAATCCCACTGTTCGTCGGTGAAAGAGTTGCCCAAGAGTTGTCGGTGGGTGGTGATGACTAGCTGCCTTCCCTCTAGTCTTACACTGATAAATTAGGGACTGCTAGCGCAGATAATTCTCGAGTAGCTTTTTTGAACTTTCGCGCAAAGCTACACGAGGACTATCTGCGCTAGACGTTCCTAATTTAGCAGTGATAGATTAGAGGGAAGGCAACTAGTCTCTGCCACACACCACCAACTCATGGGCTACTCTTTTACCAACGAATAGTGAGATTGACCACCAAATTATAACGCCCCACGGCTGAAAGGACGAGTATGTTTGGTGTGACGGGGATTCGAACCCGCGAACCTCAGATTACGAGTTGATTACCTTAACCACCTGGTCATGTCAGGTCTCGAGAGAGGGTTATTCAAGAATATCTTTACGAACAGACACGATCAAATCGTTGTTTGTTTAGTTTGTTTTGAATTTCATGCAAAGCTACTCGAGGACTATCTATGCTAGCCGTCTCTAATTTAGCAGTGTTAAGACTAGAGAGAAGGCAGCGAGTCTTCACCACCCACCGCCAACTCTTGGGCCACTCTTTTACCAACGAGTAGTGTGATTGACCGTAACGTTATAACGCCCCCACAGCTAAAAGGACGAGCATGTTTGATGTGACGGGGATTTGAATCGCGGTCCTCAGATTACGAGTCGAGTGCCTTAACTACCTGGCCATGCCAGGACGTTATAAGAGTGATAGTTATATACCAGTAGCTGTACTGGCACATTAGCTGTATCTGTCTTTCCTACACTCCATAATTATCAAAATTAGAGATTACTAACGCAGATATCCTTTTCGTAACGTTTCGCGAAATTGAAAAACAAACCAGCATCAAAAACGCTCTTACTATGAATTTCTGGCTTGAATAATTTAATCGTAAGTATAATGAAGAAAAGAAAGTGAGATAAATATAACATTATTATGAAATTTATGGCAGTTTCTTTCTTATAATATTTAGCTTCTCTGAGGTCATATGTTGTGTGCATGTGTTTCAGATTATCTTACACTTCTGTCTTTTACATCACGTTAATACCGTTTGATCCAGTGCAGTGTATGCCCTTTTGATAACTGAGTACTTGTGTTTTTGTGAGACGAACCAGCCTGTGGATTTTTATATCATCTCATACCTTAAGTAATGTCCGATTTTAGGTTTAGAAAAAGAGAAAGGATTTCAAATACTTTTAATGTTATTTAATCAATAACGTATGTTCCATTATTATTAATTACTTCCTGCCAACGATTCACAAGCTTCTAAATGCCACTTCTATAAAATTCTTGGGGTTTGGAGGAAAAGAATGTAGAGAGGGTAGTTTTGACATCTTCGTGTGTTCCAAACTCTTTTCAATCAAGATAGTTTTGCAATTTTGGGATAGATGATAATCAGATGGGGCAAGGTCTGGAGAATAAGGAGGATGTGGAAGTTCTCCCCAGTCTAGCTCTTCAATCTTTGCAGGTATGATTCTTGCTGTGTGGGGCCGTGCACTGTCCTGGTGTAACACAACAACTTTACGATTGATCAGAGCAGACGTTTTTTTTTCAGTGCAACGCTCAAGCATTATAACTTTTGACAATAGAAGTCTGCTGTAATTGTTACAATAAGTGGCAGCAATTCAAAGTGGATCACACCAACAATGTTCCACCAAACACTTAACAAGACTTTCCTAGGGTGGAGGTCCATTGTGGGCTGTGGTCAATTTACCTGCATTAAGCCATTGTCTGCGGCGCTTAACATTTTTTATAATATATCCATTTTTCGTCTCCAGTCACTAACCTGTCCAGTAAAGGTGAGTTACGTTCACGAGGGTGCAGAGAAGTACAAATGCTCCATCTAGCTTTAAGGTTGGCTTCTGTCAAATCATGGGAAACCCATTTTCTAGTTTTGACACCTTTTCAAGCTGTTTCAGATGACGGTGAACTGTTGAATGGGATGAATTTAGCTTCTGTGCTAGTTCTTCAACTGTTACAGCATAATCTTCAAGTGTAGCCATCAGCAAAACCCTCATTAAATTTAACAGGACGACCTGAACTCGGCGCATCACTTTAGCTGTAATCACCTGATCTGAATTTCTGAAACCACCTTCAACATTTTCTTTCATTCAAAGTTTCCGCACCATAAACACCTTCAATGTTTCGTGTAGTTTCTAATCCACTGTTGCCTTTTTTAAACACATAAAGCGTTATATGCCTAATGTGCTCCTCAGACACAGCCATCTTTATAAGGGTTTATTTGATAAATGATCTGAAAAAGTGAAGTTGGATTAGTTTATTTTATTTGTCTGAACATTTTTGTACACGTCCTACTACATGTTTTAGTTATTAAAGCCTTCTACAAAGACAGAAATGATGATGCACTTTCTATATTAAAGTTTCGGACACTAAGTTGAAATTAAGTAAATTCGGTGACCATTTTTATTATAATTATAAATTGTCTATTTCCTTCTTATCCATTACTCTTTTACTGGTGCCCTCTGGCAGCTCAGCAGTAAGTTCGAGGGCTTATAGCGTCAAAATCTGGGTTCAAACCTTGTGGTGGCTGAAGTACAGATAGCCCATTGGGCACCTTTGTGTTTAACACCCAATACTTTTAATAGTATTTAGTTTTGCACGTGTCGTCGCTTATAACGCACTTGAAATAACGAGGGAAGTTATACATCAAGAACAACAATGACAGGTAGTTAAGTGTTTATATATAAACGCCATTTTTTATGTTTCTGAATGGAACACAGTTTAAAACTCATGTTTCTGGGTGTTTCGTGGGATACATTTAAAATACAAGCCAGCAGATACTTCAGTCGACCTCTTGGATCGTTATATTTCGACCACTTTTTGTTTGTTTTAGTCTAAAGACCTATATAAACACAGCTCAAGTGACGCCCCTTCCCCTCAGTGGCAGAGCTACATGTCTGCGAACTCACACCACTAGAAACCAGGTTTCTATCTCGGTACCCATGGTGCGCAGAGTACTGATAGCCCATTGTGTAGCTTTGTGCTTAATTTCAAACAAACAAACAAATAGTTTAAGAGAATATTTCGAATGCAAAATATTTGGATCTATGGATTTCACATGAAGTATGATCATGAATCTTCAAATCGGTTAATATATTAGTGTAAAACATGACAAATTACGACGTAATTGCAGGAAAACGGATGTATTTTCGAGCCACTGTTGTGAAGTCGAGCAGTGTATCGAGCACAGATATTAAATGTAGTCTTGCAACATCGTGAGCCTTCAGGAGTCTTGTAATGATGTTAGGCCCCGAAAACCGCGTAGATGTTTTTGCTTTGCTCAGAGCTAGTATGAAATTACGTTTATATCGAGTTTTAATGTTGCAACTTCGTGATACTTGTAGTCGTTTGTTTATTGCTGGTGGGATCGTTAGCCTGAATAACTCTGACTGAATTACACTCAGCGAGCACTGGGGTAAATTGACGAAGTAGTTTGCCATGTTCACCGACTACCGTCCCGCTCAAGGCCGAAGGGTGTTCCAAGCTCATTCAGCTTGTTCATTCTTATTTCAGGTGTTGTTGTTCTGTTGAGGTCATCTACTAATGTGAGTCTGCACTATTGAAGATGGGGACATAGGGAGGGATCTGAGTCTGCGGTATTGAAGATGGGGACATAGGGAGGGATCTGAGTCTGCGGTATTGAAGATGGGGACATAGGGAGGGATCTGAGTCTGCGGTATTGAAGATGGGGACATAGGGAGGGATCTGAGTCTGCAGTATTGAAGATGGGGACACAGGGAGGAAGGGAGTGGAAATCGAAGAAGTTTGAAAATGCCACCCATTTGAACTTGTTGAACTATGCGGCTATCGATTTGTTACTGTTTTATCGATTTTCCTCATAAAGAATACAAGAATGCAAGTTATTCTCAAAATTTTCACACATTCCAAATTAACATTTTAAAGCATACATCCGAAAAATGTCTTTGGTAGTTAAAAGAAGTATTGGGAAAGGGGTTGAGGCTTATGGAAACAGTTATTTTATTGTAAATAGCACCGAGTATGAGCAGACAGTATTAAGAATAGCTAGAAAATAAAACAGTATTGAGTAAAATGTGTTTATTAGTATAAAGTATTAATTATGAAGTAGTTTACACAGTTATTTGTCCTAGTTAGCAAGCGACTGTCACGAATAACTAAATGTATGGCAATATTTAAAGCCAGATCAATAAACTAAGCCATTGTTACGTCATTACACTTTAAAATTTTGATCTTGAAACATTCTATAATGTGTAAAACGGTTGGGGTGACATCTCAAAAGCTCAAACTACAATGTTCCCCACGGTCGCATTCGTCTCCCGGTGAGACAGCGTCAAGTCTTATAACTCAGTGGTTCGATTCCCCCCAGTGTATACAGGAGACAACTCGACGTGGCTTTACTATAACAAAATACGCATAGATCGCATTCCTGGTACTTGGAACATTGAGGCACGTGTGTGCGAACTATCACGCGTGCTGCTACCACGTGGATGTGAGTTCGGTTGTTATCTCAGTAAGTGTAATAATACCAGATCGAAATCGCGTATAGTGTTTCTTATCGAACCGTGTAACCAAAACCACCTTAAAATCACATCAAAGCACTTTATTATTGAACCTAATCGTATGTAGCTTGTTCTTAACGCTAAAACACGTGTACCCACCCGTCTTATTCCCGAGCTTAATGACACGTGCTTCTTCTTACACCGCGTGTGCGTGACTCATTATCCAACGTATTCATGCATACATCAAAACGTGTGTATCCACCTATTACCAAACCTAATCATGTGTAACTCGACTTTATATTATCAAAACGTGTCTCTATTATCGAACGTATTCATGCATAGCTGGTTCTTACGTCAAAACGTGTGTATTCCACCTATTACCAAACCTAATCGTGTAACTCGTCCTTATATTATCAAAACGTGTCTCTATTATCAAACGTATTCATGCATAGCTGGTTCTTACATCAAAATGCGTGTATCCACCTATTACCAAATATAATCGTGTGTAACTCGTCCTTGTATTATCAGAACGAGCTAGAACGTGTGTATCTCTCTTATTATTGAACCTAATCATGCGTAGAATGCCCTTATATCGAGACATTTGTGCAGCACATTAATACTGAAAAAAAAATACACTTGTTCAATGTTTATAACATCATGTGCAGTGTCTTTATTTCGAACCGTTTGAATTAGAGTATTAATATGGGATCTAAACATGAAGTATGCGTGTTGAAAGTACTTTAATATCACACCATGTGACGAGTGTTTAATGTGAAGTCGTGTAGAATATTCCAATAATGTGTGGGTTCGTGCTGGATTTTGTCATCGAACTATAATTTCACAAAGAAACTGGTGTTGAATAGTAAGATGTAACGATTTGTTTCGAAAGGTTTTAACTTTTTTTTAATAGTTTGCATACGTCTTATGTTTTTCTCTCCCAGACTTCACGCACCCCCATTATTCCATAATAAGATATTTTAGGGCTATTATGTTAGTGCAAGAAGTAACGGTTTTATGTTATAATACGTGAATTTAAGAAACGTTTGAAATAATGAGACCGTAGCTCATGATACAAATCTTAGTTTCAGACCATTTATCAAACTTCGAGACTATGCTGGGTCACTCACAATGACTGATTGTTTATTTTTTTATTGTCCCCGTTTATTAGCCGTGTGACCACAAAATGCGATGTAATAGCATTAGGGGCGAAATTCCGTAATTCGCAGAATTACGACTCGTTACCTAGGTAGTTTTTCTTGTTCTCAAGGACTTCAGTGTTTGTTCTTGGAATGTTAGGGTAGTTAGTGTACAGAGTTCGGGCTATGTCACAGGTATTGCCGATGGCTAAAATAGTTTGTTTTTTTTGTGCTGAAAGTTCTACACGTAACAAGTACTTGTAACACTGGCTAGTTCTTCTGTAAACTGAATGTGAACTGCTCCACTGGTCGTTTTTCAAAGTGATTACTGTAACGTAACTTGTCACAGGTAGCTGACGCGTTATAAATTACTACAGATAACTACTGTAAGTTGCTACAGATATGCTATGCTGCGAATAGGTATTCGTTGTATTTCAACTTGTTACTGGTAGATCTGCACTGTGAGTTTATATAAATATCTACTATATCATGACCTGTTAGCAGTCTATTTTTTCCTATATTGATAAATGCGACTACTGTATTTTAAAGTTGTTACACTAAATTATGTAGTGTTAGTTTTATTTCAATCCTTTTCTACCTTCAGAGCTATAGCTGTATCAAAATACACGCACCAACACTCATATCTTACGTAGTGTGATTGTTACCATGATTATAAGACATTACATAAAAATTCTGTATAGTGAATTTTTACCAACAGTTGTTACTGTATTTTGTAGTTGTTACTCTATCTACATGATTACCGTGTTACAAAGTCCACGATTAATTGTTACTGTTATTATGAAGTCGATAGAAGAATGTGAAGTGGGCCAGTGGTCACTGAGATGGTCAGATAGAAGGACATTTGTGGTCATTCGTTGATTGTTTCCAAAGACTTGAGAAAAATGAGTTATTAGCAGTGGTCAACGGGGTATTTGTTTCCTAGGTCGGTGAACGTGCTGTATAAATCTGTGGTCAGTGAAGCTCTTAGCATCACAGTATGTCCTGATTCACGAGACATAACTCCCATGGTTCTGAGGTGGTCGTTAAGTTCATTGCAGAAAGGAAGATTCTGGTGTAACTCCCTGGATCTTATAAACAGTTAGTAACAGCCATAACATTAAACAGCTAAATTATTCACATATTTCCGGGATCAAAGTCCTGAAACAGGTGATTATTTATACTAAGTAACGAAGAGGAAGCCTTCACTTGCTTCGCACGGTTTTATTTTCCTACTGACCTTCATTACCTCGCCCACATTAAAACGTGACCTAATCACGTGAGATCAAGGGGCACGTGAAAATTTGACGATATTAACCTACTTTGTTTTTCAATGAAGTTCGTGTAAAAGGTAACGGTAAAAACAAAACATGTCTTGACACATTGCAATGACGTTGATATCGTGGTACGGTTACATAATACTGTAAGTCACGTGCAAATATGATGGGCGTGAAGGTTTACGTTTCTTTGAAATAGGAAATGTATGTGTGTGTGTGTGTGTGTGTGTATATATATATTTGTAGCGTCGAACAAATTCTTTAATCAGTATTACTATTACTTATGCAGATCTTAGCTATTTACCAAATGGATACAAAGTAACTGTACACAAGGCATGTTATTTCTATTTCTTTCCACACTAACTCCATACTCCAATATTTCAGTCAATAGTGCTTTGATTTTCTTGTATTTCAGAACCCTCCATATTTCTGTTGTTTTTTTTCAAGTGTCTGGATAGCTAATTCCTTCATTGTTTTTACAATAGTTCAGCTTGATGGTTTGTTTTTCACTAGTTCAGTCTGATGTGATGCTGTTTTCTTCTTTTCACTAGACCATTTCTCGATGAGTTTTTGTCATTAGTCCATTTTTTTACCTGTTATTTTTAGTTATTCAGTTCGTTTTGAGAGTTTTTATTGGTTATTTTCAGACTGGTGGGTCTAATTCGCTTCATCGGTCCTTAGTGGTGTTTCGACGATCTCGGTGCTTGATGGGTTTTTCACTTGGTCAGTCAGTTTTTGACGATTCTTATTTTTCAGCTGTTGAGTTCTTGAATGTTTTTTCAGCTGTTGAGTTCTTGAATGTTTTTTCAGCAGTTAATCTTGGATGGGAGTTTCTCACTAGAACAGTCTCCGATGTGGTTCTTTGATAATCCCGCTGCAAAGCATTGCAGAGCGAGACATACTGGCTTGCCCTTCCGTCTGTTCATCTGTCCATCCCTATCGTGTGGATAGGATATCTCAAGATTGGATTGATTTTGACCAAACGTATACAATAGATAAAACATGCAAATTTCTATAGTTGTTAACTTTTCAAGGTCATATTTTAAAGGTCAGAAGTTTATAAACAGAACCGGTTGTAGGCAGGTTGGAATGGTGGCCTGTACGAACTTTGTGTTGGGTGACCTTGACTTGTAAAATCTAGCTTTCTCCGTGTTGGTATTTGGGTAATTGTGTGGAATACTCTGGCCCCCTATAAATAGAAAATCCTTCTCATCTTTACGGACGGATACTACATCATCTAATTGGGGGAAACCTTTACCGTTTTTAATGGCATAGTTTAATAGTCAAGACTAGAAGGTCATTGGTACATCGACAATACTCTATCTTTCAGATAGGTACTGCATTAGTAAATTGAGGGACTTAAATGTACATTTTAACATTAGTACAGTTGTGTTGTGTTTTCTTATAGTAAAGCCACATCAGGCTATCTGCTGAGTCCACCGAGGGGATTCGAACCCCTGATTTTAGCGTTGTAAATCTGAAGACATACCGCTGCCCTAGCGGGGGGCCATTAGTACGGACATAAGTGTTTCATAAACACAGTTTTCACTTGTTTCACTAGTTCTATCATTAGTTTTATTTGTTTATTTATGGCAAAGCTACTAAGGACTGTTTGGTGTTGTTCTTCGTTTTGAACTGCAGCAATCACTACGAACTCTTGGGTTATTCTTTATCAACGAATACTGAGAGTGATCGTAACGTTATAACATCCAACGACTGAAAAGAGGAACACGTTCATCCCTGGGTTTCGATTCCGTAACCAGGAAATTGCGAATCGAGCACCCTAACCACTAGCTGATACCAGACAGATTATTTTACAGGGCAATGGAACAATTCAGCCCTCAATGTTCTATTTTTTTAATAATTTTGTTCCGACGAGTTTTTTAGGTAGATTAAAATCATTGGGTATTTTTTTCGTTAATTCAGTTCTTAATGGGACCTTTCTTCCACTGCTTAGTCCTTGTGTTCTTGTTTTTTCAATGGTTAAATTTTTCTGTAACTCAGTTCTTATTTTTTCACTAGTTCAGCCAATTATGTTTTTTTTTCCTTTTAACTTGTAGGTTAGTCTGTGATGGGTTTTTTTGAATTAGCAACGAAATTCTCCAAAATTACAGTTCAGTCAAAAGCTTTGATCATACATACCATCTTTGAACCAATCTGTTAATAACTGTATCTATTAGTAATAACTGGTGCTGTTAAAATAAAATATATATTATTAAAGCATTTTGTTTGATTACAATTTATCTTTTAACTTTTAACAAAGACTTTATTGTCTCTTAATTACGTTTAAATATATTTTGTACACTGTGATAGAGGTTATGATTTTTGATAAATGTACTCACTTGAGGTAGAACTATCAGAGAATAAGGCTTTTTTTTTTAATTCTAACGATTAACAGCTGGTGTATAAAACTTTATGTGTGTGAAATCATTTCATTATTTGTAACATAACGTATTATTAGTGCATGAAGTGAAAATAGTAGATTTGTTTCTAGAAGATATTGAAATATCACAAAGTGAAATGATAAATGTTATGATGTAAGATCGAACAAGTGGAATCCTACAGTTGATCAAGATGACACTAGAGGCTTAGTGGACATTTATATCTTTGTTTTTTGGTAAACTTAAAATAGAGTTAAACTTTAAAATAATTGTGTTTATAATATTACAAACTGGTGAGTTTGTATTCACAATACGAGTGGTATGGGTACTAGCACTTTCATTAAAATAAAGCACAGAACAACCTTTCGACCTTCTTAGGTCATCTTGTTGAGTTTGTATTTAAAAACAAAACAAACATCGGTAGCATCGCGCCTAAATTTGTTAAATGTGGGGAAGGGATAAGTGTAAGGAAGAAATCTCGAGCGAACAAGGAGGGAAAAATATTTTTTTAAAACAAATATTCAAAGTGAGGTACTACTCTTCATTTCTCTGTTTTGTGTCTGTGATTGGTAGTCACAACGTACAATCATTAGAAATAATTACTAAACGAAAGACCTGTGAATTCATATTACCTTATTACTTTATGAGTCTAGCTGAGTGCAAAGTAATACGAGTGTATAACACATCCTTGGCGTGCTATGTATATTATTTACACACGCACTTGTTATTGGTTTCAAGAAAAACAACAACAAGAACAGCTGAGAATTTGAAACATCATAGAGTGCACTGGTATTACCATCGCTTAATCTGATTGGCTCGAGAGTGGTGAACCTGTTCTTTGATTGGCTTTTAGTTTTTAGGCGGTTTGAGTGTATAGCTCTTACGTAACAATAGATCAAGACAGCCTCACCTGAAGTTTTCGGTGGATTTCGTGATCTCAATTTAAGTGTGACAGTGGTCATGGTAGAGTTACTGTGGTTTAAGATAATTGTAGCTCTGATGTTTTTTGCTTTCCCACAAGTTTGTAATATAACGTCTCTAGCAAACTGCCGATAACTTAATTCACTTCCTGTCTTCATTATTGACTTCGTTAACTCGTTGTTATCTCGTGACCTTTTCTTGTTTGCTTCGAACAGTCGAATCATATTGAATTAGTGATTCAGTGTGAAAGAATGGATTTGATGGATGATATGAACACGGTAAGGTGTGTTTTATTTTTTAAGCATGCGTGCCATTTTTTTCGCTGAAACGCGGATTTCCGCGGTTTTCAAACGGCCAACGATCACCCACGAGATTCGTGTAAATTCGAGGAGAAAATATGAGCGATTTGGGGGCCGGGTAGGTGGTTTTTGAGGAGAAATCGTATTTTTTCAATGTTTATTGCAGAAAAAAAAAAATTTGACCGCCATCTTGTAGGCAGTCTCGTTTCGTCTCGTTGCAGGTCTCGTGGTCTGGTATCGTGTGCATACCAGACGATAAAATATTCTCTACGCTCCAAAGAAACAACAGCGATTGAAATGTTTAAAAGGAAAGATGTTCATTTTGATTCTGTAGACAAGAGAATGTGTAAGGACATTAGATAAGCAGCTTCAAAGTATACCTCAAAGCTGAGGGAGAATCAGAAGAAAAGGGCAGAAAGGCTTGAGGCCTATGGTTTTGTGAAATCTGGCCCAGCCACCTTGGCTAAAGAAAAAAGTCCAGAAAGCCGCAGAGGCACAGAGAGCTGCCCATTCAGAGAAGGAGAGAAAAAAAGCTCGGAAGAGAGCACTGGAAACCCTTGTCTTGAAAAAGAGGAAAGTAGCCAAGATTGATTAAAGGAAATTAAGTGATTTGAAATTTGACTGTCATTTATGCAGCAGAGCAGAAGTTGATATCAGTGACTGAAAAACATTTTATTATTATATGCCGCATACAGTGCCAGTGGTTTATTTTAAAGCATATCATTAATTTTATTTTGAAGCAATGTCAAAGCTTTCCTTGATTTGCTGTTTCAGTTTGTATTGTGAAAGAATGAAAAATATACTGATATTGAGGTACCAGTAATTTACTGACAAGATTGTATAGATGAACAAGTTTTACTGTAGGTAGTCATGTAGAGTAATTTTAAGTAATTTGAAATTTTAATGGAATACATGCAGCAGAGCAGTAGTTGTTGATGTCAGTGACTGTACAAAATTTAATTTCTGAGGCATATCACTGATATCAGTAGTTTAATATTGAACCATATCAGTAGTTGAATTTTCAAGCAATGTCATAGCTTTCCTTCATATGCTGTTTTAGTTTGTATTGTCAATTTGTGAAAGAATGGAAAATTCACTGACATTAAGGTACCAGTAGTATAATGACAAGATTGCATAGATGAACAATTTGAACTGTAGGTAGTCATGATTAGTCAAAAGAGTAATTTTATGTGATTTGAAAATTGTATGGAATATATGCAGCAGAGAAGTAGTTATTGGCAATGACTGTAAAACATTTAATTGGCAGCATACCAGTAGTTGATGATGATGATGTTATTGATGACAAAAAGGATAATAATGAAATGATTTGTATTTGAAATATTTACTGAGTTATTTTGGCTTTATTAACTCATATTACTAATATATTTTGATTTAGAAAAAAATAAACTGAATAAATAGCAAATAAACAATCTTAAATTTCATTTATTTACTTTTTATTTTATTTGTTAATTTTAGATATTTTGATATATCTTCTAAAATGAATGCAAATTAAAAGAATAAATCAATCTGCTAAAAACTGTAAATGAAAGTTATAGTTTTTATAAGTTTGATTAGTCTTTTAATTTCCTTTTGTTATTTTATATGATATATATTGTGTACTTTTCCAACATTGCAATGTCAAAAAACATAAAGAAATTATGTCCCAGATTGCACCAAATCACACCAAATAGCATCCATTTTTTTTAAATTTCCCGGGGGGGCATGCCCCCGGACCCATCTAGTCAGGCGCTAGGCTATATACCTTTTCCTCTTTTTTTTTATAAATGTCATTGGCATGCCTGTTTAAGGGAACGAATACGTTTTTACATTCGAAATGTGACTTTTTCTTTTCTAACTCTTTCATTTTAAATTAACAGTAAATTACTTAACTTCCATTTAAGTTTTATTAAAATAATTTATCTTGTAACAGGAACTGAACCAGTCCTACAACAAGAGGTATTTATAGATATATAAGCGCATAGTATGGATATATATGGATATGATAGTCCATCTGTTTATGGTTGGTATATTTTATGCGGGTTATCGACATGGCTTCAGACTTGCGCATTGAATATGTTATTTAACCCATGGGACAATCAAACTGGGAAAATACAGCATTTAGCTACGGATTTTACCATCAGGTAAGCTTCGATAAAATATCGTACCATAATTCTAATCGGTAATGTCATTCAGCTACGTATTAATAATACAGTAGTTCATGTTTGTTTGTTTGTAATTAAGCACAACTCTACACAAAGGGGGGTATCTGTGCCTTGCCCACTACAGGGATCGACACCAGGTTGCTAGCGTTGTAAGTCCGCAGACATGGCTCTGTGCCAGTAGGGGGCCAGTAGATCAGCAACGTTATACCAAAAAACTCGGTGTCTACTTTAGTGTATATATATATATAGTACAGGTTGTCAATCTGTTGTCAGAGCGAATAATTTTTGTGGTAATAACACTCAAATGCGTTGGGATATCCCATCTATTAGGCATTATCCAGACGCTGATATTAAGCTAGTGAACCATCATGGAAAAATCAACTAAATGTAAGAACATATATATATATAAACACACGTGTGTGTGTGTGTTTTATACCACAACAATAACACTGTACAACTGCCTTTTAATTTGTTATTTTGTCACATATAAAGAAACATTAGCGACTTCTGTGTTTAGTTTCCTTTCAGAAAGCCGACCGCAAATCTTCGATTTGTCTCGCGAGAGTGACCACGTTGTCTTTTTTAATAAATTAACTGATATTTCTCCTTCACAGATGAGTTTTTCTAGTATGGTTATTTTATAAATACACGATAATAAAATCTGTATAACTTAAGAACTTCTTGACCTAGTACTCTATATTGTTTGTTTGTTTGTTTTTATCTTTTAAGTAAAATAAGTTTACAGAGCAGGTGGTTAGTGTTACACGTGATTATTTCGTGTGTTCGAATCATCGAAGCGCAAAATGATTGTGTCAGAAAACTCGTTACACTCTAAAGTCTATGTGCCCAAATTACATACCTTAACCCCCATTTTTTCCCACCCAAGGATCTTGCTTCTCCTTGTCGGGAGACGAGTCTTCTTTCACACAGGTAGATTTCGGTTTGTTTCTTGTCTCAAGGACACGCTTGTGGGTAATTCAAATCTGTAAAACCACTATCATAATCCAGTTTCAAGGACATTCCTCCGGTGACGTTAGCATTGCGTTATGATTCATATACTATAATCTTTGTTTCTTACTTTGTTTAATAAAATGAGAAAAAATATTCTTATCAGTTTCGTAGTTTATTTATTATTGTTGAGAAAAATCGGTAAATCAAAATTGTATTCTCAAGACGGCTGGAACGGGTATTAAACCTTTAATTAAAATAAACTACAAAACAAAGACGTTGACCTGAAGATGACCTAATAGGGACAAGACGTTGTTCTGTATTTTAATTAAAGTTTTAATACATTTTACCAGCAGTCCTGAGAATGCAGTTTTATTTAAAGTGGGTAAAACGAAATCCGTTTTTAAGATTATTTTAAAATCGATGTGATCAGTGTGTTTATAGTAGTTTGTTTTTTGGGAGAGGGGTGGGTGGGTAATTTAAGTGTATTGAAAATAATTTATGAAACATTGAAGGGATATTGCCATTTGAATTCTGTAAAAATACTAACAAATGTTGGCTCTACGTTACAAAAACGTTTTTCCTAATGTTTCGTTACTTTCGGAAATGTCTAAAACGGGAACAGACTGTAAATGGCGACTATTTAAATAATATTCGTTCCCCTGAAATTTCCAGAAAGTCTCCGCAGTAGAGTGTTTGTGTTTTTAGCCCAGGAGCTACACAGTGGGCTATCTGCAGGGAATCGAAGCTTTGATTTTAGCCTTGTAACATTGGAATAAAATAAGTATTTTGCAGTCCATTCCATATGTCGACCAAATGAGAATTTAATTAATTACAAACGTTTCTGATTTGTAAGTGAGAGAATTACCAACATCACTTATAAAAACGTTTTATTTCCTCGACAGGAAGCCTAAGTCTGCCTGAAGAGATGACGTATTTTAACCACTTGCACCATTATACAGTAGTGTGTTGTCTGTCATTAAAACGTGCACATGCCATGAATCTCGAGAAGAATTATACACTCTATAGGCTACAACAAAGCCTGAGATATGAATGTCGAAAGCAAAAAATAAAAATATATTTGTTAATTTTAATTTCGGTTTTATTTAGTCTCGAAACAGAAAACTAGGGAACACTGCAGAAGTAAATCTATTTGTCTTTTTCTATTTCAATAATTGCGGTTTACAATAGTGCACAACGTAGACACGTACTAATTATAAAATTGTCAGAAAAATATCGCTGTAATTTTATTTTTATAACAGTATCTGCAACAGTGAAAATAACAGCCAACTTGACTCAAACCAAAGATAAAATAAGCGGATGACAACATTGGCTTTTGCATTATAGTAATGCCAAAAGATATTAGACCAGAAGAAAAGAAAAATCTAAAAAACTCGTTTTCAACTTATGACTCTTCATAAAAATCTGTTGAGGTTACATTTTTTTCATAAACGTAAAATATCTGTAGAACACATACAAAGTATTGAAGGAGCCAGAAGTATAGAGGACGACGTTTCGAAAGCCTTCCGCCTTTCGTCTTCGTTACTTAATTATAAACGATATTATATCACCAGATTTATTGTTATTTTTTCTTTAATCGGGCATTTAACATTTCGTTTCACAGCGTCTTCAGGAGTGTTTCACTAAAACATCAGTCGTAACTAGCAGAACAAAAATTGATTTAATACTACGACAACAAGAACAAATTTGGAGTTATAAGGTTGCTTTTCAGTAGTTGGCCCAGCATGGCCAGGTGGTTAAGGCACTCGACTCGTAATCCGAGGGTCGCGGGTTCGAGTTCCTGTCACATCAAACATTCTCGTCCTTTCAGCCGTAGGTGTGTTATAATATTACGGTCAATCTCACTATGCGTTGGTAAAAGAGTAGCCCAAAAGTTGGTGGTGATGACCAGCTGCCTTCCCTCTAGTCTTCCACTGCTAATTTAAGGACGACCAGCGCAGATAGCCCTCGTGTAGCTTTGCGCGAATTTCAAAAAACAAACATTGTTAGTAGTACTAATGCCTCGTAGTGGCACAGCTAGAGCCTACCATGAAAAGTTTCCTTATAAATTAATCTTGGACGGCCAAAAAATAACAAACAAAAACATGAAACACACCTTTTACTGTAAAAACTGTATAAAATCTTTAAGTTTTATTATTGTATATACGAATTAGTTTGTGTACTCGCATTCACATAAATATACAGCCGGTATTTAACTACAGTATATTAACACATAAACAGCAAGTATGCATTATACACATATAAATAATTTAATTTCAAAACAGAATTTATAATTTATATATTTTTAATTTAACTTTTGGTTTGACTCATACGATTTTTAGGGCCTACAAACAGAAGGTGTGTTGGCCCTACGATAGTCTTGATCCGGTACTGGGCACAGTTTCGGTATTGGATGTACAGGTGTCTTCAGTGTAATCGTGTTAAATAATTTTCACGTACTGATTTTAACAAGACGAAAGTGAAGTAAAAAGCACGAAAACTCTGTGTTGGTTGTACTGACACTCGTTTTACAAAATGACTGAAGTTAAACACTGGTAAGTCTGTGGTGGATGTACAGGTGTTTTAAACACGTGTAATCGTCATGAATAATCTTCAACAAGTTAACATTAATTTTACAAGATGAGAGTGAAGTTAAAAACCCTGAAAATCTCGTGTTGGATACATAAATATTATCATTACATGAAATACTGTTGGAAACAGTGTGGTGTTTTCTCTCAGGAACTTGTATGTTGGACTTTAAAACGTTACTTCAAAACACCAGTGAAACCTCGCAGTATGAGCTCAGATTTAATGATAACATGATTGCTTTAGTAGGATATGTTAAAAGATATTCTAGAAATGAAGTATTCTGTGGGCTTGTAACGGTTGTACAATGTTTCATTTCACAAAAATACCGCTAAAGACAGTACATCACCAACCAATCACAGATTAATGTGGAATTTTCGACACTCATACCGAGAAATCAGAATGTTTGTACACTAGACTGTATGCCCAGAGTGTCGATATATGATGTTCGTTGTTGTGTTTTTCAGATTTATATTAAAGCGTCAGGTCTAAGTGTCACTGGATATGAGAGCAACATATTTTTTTAGGTTTTTGTTTATTTGTACTGTTTCTGTTGTGTTATTTAAGAATACAGTCAAACAATATCTATCTTGAATATCGACAAAGGTAAACACACAAGAATTTTTGATAATTCAGCATCATGTTTACGAGGTGAGCTGACAAACATACGATGTTAATTAAATTAGAAACAGAAATGTTAAATCTGCAGAAACGAATGTATTTAATAATTGATCGCTGCTGGATAAATCACATACACAATGTATGAAAGACAAGACTGTAATTAATGGTTGTGATATGCATATGAAAAGTTTCTTCAATTTTTGACTGTGTTATGCGAGCAGTCCAGTGAACATTGCACTACATGTTTTACCATTATGTAGTTTATAACAAGCAGTAAAACCACTAGAGAAATACCAATCGAGTTCTCCACTAACTGAATGAAAGAGTTAAAGTGATAGTAATTGCTAGTAAGATACTTTTCATTAACCTAGACTACTACACTGTTGCACCTCAGGCGTCGTGGTATTACTGTAAACTAACTCATAATGTGTAGCATTTTATTTTATTTTTACTTCTCATTGAACCTACATTTATATCGAGTTTGAAAATTATGTAACACTGACGCTTCTAATATATTCTTTTGAATTATTCACAAGGCAAGCTGTTTACGGTACTGAATAGTAAATGTTAAGCCTAATATATTATCTGATTCGCCACTTTGTGATTTTCCACCCCTCATCCATAACACTGAGCTAGAGCTGAGAAACACAAGAGTCGTGTCTCAATGTACCTAATCATCTACTGCGGAAACGTTAGTTGTTTTTTTCTTGTTACATTCTTATGAGTTGTGTTAGGCATAACAGCTTTCATGAATTTGGACTTGCATTGAATAATAAAGATCCAAAACTTTTATTTTTTTATTTTTATCAGTGAGCTACTGTCCTGGAAACCAAATGTGTTTAATGGGTTGTATTAGGCCTAAGAGTTTTCATGAGTTATATGGCATAATTTTGTACGATTGATTTGTTTTACTTTTGCACAAAACTGTTCCTAATGTAGCAATAATTGGCTAGAAGAAAAACAACCAGTCAGCCAATTGTTGGGCATATTTTACCGAGGGACATTGGGGTTGACCGTAACATCATAACGACCTCGCAGCTTAAAAGTCAAGCATAGTCGGTGGCACGGATTCGAACCCACGATTCGCACATTGCAAGTCAATCGCCCTAACCATCAGACCATGCCAGGCTTTACAGGATTATGTTAAGCCTTGTAATTTATGAGCTACATGACATGTTTATGGAGATTCTATTTTTTGTTTTCTTTAACAATGAGCCACATTTATTGGGTTGTAGATTTTTATTAGTATATTTCTACTAGTGGGTGTATGTGGATATAAAATACGTGTTTATCAGTGACTTGATCTTTCTCTCTCTCTCTTTCCATATATATATATATATGAACTAGAAAAAATTACCTTATTTTTCGCTATCTATTTGGCCCGGCATGACCAGGTGGTTAGGGCGCTCAACTCGTAATGTGAGGGTAGCGGTTTGAATCTCCATCACACAAAGCGTGCTCGCCCTTTCAGCCGTGGGGGCATTATAATGTTACGGTCAATCCTACTATTCGTTGGTAAAATAGTAGTCCACGAGTTGGCGATGACTAGCTGCCTTTCCTCTGGCCTTACACTACTAAGTTAGGGATGTAGCTTTGCGCGAAATTCAAAGGGCAAAATACTATCTAACTATTCCAAGGTCACTGAGCCAATCTGAACTAAATTTTGTAGGACGATAGTTAATGAAGGTTTATGTAAGTTAAAGTAAACTACATTCATAGATGGCGCCACCTCCTTAGACAAAACAAATAAGGTTTTTTATAACGCAAAGTGGAAAGTGAAGATCTTGTATATTCCTGATCGCGACGAAAAGTGACTCTTACTGTTGTAATATTGCTTAAGCTCAACTGAAGTTTCTGCTCCAATCAGGATGGGTTGAAAAGTTGTTTCTTGAGTTATACCACTTCCTACTTTGACCCGTGACCTTTTAACTTTGGCCTGTGACACACTTTTGAAGCCAGTGACTGCCATTTAATTAATTAATTACGTTAAACACTGTGGAAGGATGTTAAGAGGAGGGGTGTTAAAAGCAGATAATAGAAAGAGGACCTACTGCTACTTTCTATAATCCCTTCAAATTCACCCAGATTCATCGCTCAGTATATATCATGTTCTAAGTATATAATACCGACTTCTTTAAGTTTCCGCAAAATTTGTGTGAAATCTAGGATTTTTGTGTTATTTATCTTAACATCTACCAACCGAACATTTTTTTTAAAGTTCCTAATCCAATCAAAGGACGTGTATTTCAGCTTGTATGTTATAAATTGCGAATGATCTATTCAGCCTTTGCCAAGTCACGTGATTATGTAGATGGCACTGCGGCTAGTTGAATGTTTTGCATAAAAGATCTTTTCTTTGGTCAGATCAAACATTAAAATAAGTATTTTGAGTAACTTGGTTATATGCTTCTGTTGTTCATGTTTCGTATTCACACGCTCGGTTTTGTTAGGTGGTAAGTTACTTGACAGTTCAGTTTACTGATATTTTGTGTAAACAGGCCGTGTTCAGAATGTATTATAAAAATATCCTTAACTTGGACAGTCATGTTTAGTTGAACCTATTGACTTGACTGATGTATAAAATAATACTATTTATGTAATTATTAGTGAACAGTTTGTTTGAAATAATGTTTTGTGACGACATGAGATATATCGTTCCACCTCTGTTATTCCATCCTCCTAACTAAATTAAAGCCCCCAAGTGGCACAGCGGCATGCCTGCAGGCACGCACCGCCAAAAACCGGGTTTTGATACCTGCGGTGGGCAGAGCATAGATAGCTCATTATGTAACATTTTGCTTAATTCTAAACAAACACAAGCTAAACTAAAACTTTTAATAAATTTTTTTAAAGAATCTCGAAGGCATCTTTTATCATTCAGATACATATTAATCTTTTTATTAAACTAACCTAAATTTACTGCCTCCACAATAGCTGAAAGCAGCCCAATCCAAAGATCAACCACCTTGTTGGCAAAATAACCTGAAGAGGCCTAGCATGGCGAAGCATGTTAAGGCGTTCGACTCGTAATCTGAGGGTCGAGGGTTCGAATTTCGGTTACACCAAACATGCTCGCCCTCTCAGCCGTGGGGGTGTTATAATGTCACGGTCAATCCCACTATTCGTTGGTAAAAGAGTAGCCCAAGAGTTGGCGGTTGGTGGTGATGACTAACTGCCTTCCCTCTAGTCTTACACTGCTAAATTAGGGACGACTAGTGCAGATAGCCCTCGAGTAGCTTTGTGCAAAATTCAAAACAAACCTACCTGAAGACCACCACTATCCTGCCAAAATCTGTTTTTCTCCTCTAGTTTATCTGTGCTTACTGTTAAGTATGAAAAAAAGACACCATGCATCAACACTATCAGTTCCCACCTCAGTCAGATCCCCCTGACTTGTTTTCTCGTAATTAAAAAAAAAGGAAGAGAGATTTCAATCTTTCCTTGTGTAACAACCCCTCCATCCCAGGCGCTATTCTAGTAACTTTCTCTGAATCCTTTCCAACAACCTATTGCCTTTCCAAGACTGAACACATTCCAAATTTGAACTACTAATCAGTGACCTGTACAATGAAAGTATAACCTCTTTAGACTTGAATTCAATATTTCTGTAGATACAACTTAGGATTCTATTTGTCCTACCAGTTGCAATAACACACTGACTGGATAGCTTAAGAGATTGATCAACCATTACATGAAGATTCTTTTCTTTCATGACATTGTTAAGGTTATTCCCATCCAAATTATAATTCAAATTATAATAACCTACATGCATTGTCTTTCATTTGTTATCATTAAAACCCATCTGCCATTTATGTGCCCAACTCACTAAATGATCTAAATCAGGGGTGTGGCAACAGGCGGCCCGCGGGCCACAACCCGGCCCGCCAAGCCATTTAGTGTGGCCCTAGTTGTTGTAATCTAACCATGTGGCCTGATCTGTAATCCAACGCAAATGGAATATTTTTAAAAGCATCGATCCTACGGGATTCCCAGGCTTCGACTCGACAAACTTCTAAAATTATCTTTGCTAGAGAGGAGCAGGCCGAATTCGATTGGTCGGCCTCCTTAGGGCATGAATAGGTGACGTGCACTAGCACTATTGTCTACGACTCAACGTCATGTCCTGAACCTCGCCTTCGCCCGCTGGCGACAATTTTCCCTAACCTCTGCTGTCCGTCATTCATTATTGGTGAAAATTTTATTATCTTTTACAGTTACTACAAGAGATTGAGGGTAAATTGATTATTATTTAGCATATTGTTGTGACTTTACTGAATTTATTAAAATTTTTGCTTTCAGATGCATCTGATTCTATGTACAGTGTGACCTCGTTATTCGCGGGGGTTACGTTCTTTACCCTCCCGCGAATAGCGAAAAACCGCGAATATTGGATGCAGTTTTAAAACGTATATGTATGCGATTATATACTATATGAAATGCTTCCCAAACACTAATGATACTTATACTCATTGATGCAGTAATAATGTAGCAATATTGCATACTGTTATGTATTTCACTAAATTGTACCGTGCGTTACCGGGCTGTGCTTTGCCGTTTGCGTTGTTGGGGAAGCTGAGGCAGTCAGCCAATAGCAGTCCAATCTTGTTTGGTGAAGACGACAATTGATAAAAAACGGCTTGATTGAGTAAATACAACAGAAATCTCCTCGAAAAGCCCTTTCAGTCTCTGTGACCTACAAAAACGCAGTTCGCGCATAACCCGCGAATATGCGGGGCCGCGAATGGCGAACCGCAAATAGGCGAGGCCACACTGTATTTTGCTATTCTCAATTAATTTAAGTACCGGAAGGCTATGATCGGGATGCCAATTTAGAAACATGTGTTTCTGTCCATAAGAGGTTCCATGTGTAAATAAATTCTATGTTTTTCTACTTTGCTATTTTCGTGAGAATAATTTTTGTTTTGATTTCAGGGCTAGTAAAATGTCAGCAGTTAAGAAACGAAAAATTGATGATGAGGAAGGTTATTCAACAGTGAATGGTGCACAAAATATCTTGTTGTCCCACATAATCAAGGTGTTGTCTGCCTCGTCTGTCAAACTACAATTGCAGTCATGAAAGAGTACAATATTAAGCGACATTACGCAACTAAGCACTCCTCCCAGTTTGATGAAATTGTTGGTCAGGCACGAAAGGACAAAATTGAACATTTAAAACATCCATTGAAAAGCAACAAGGTGTTTTACCACTTTCAAGAAAAATTCAGAACTGGTGACAAAACTGAGTTTTAAGCTTTGTGAATGTATGGCAGAAAAGGGAAAGCCTTTCAGTGATGGAGAATTTATTAAAATTGTTTAACAATATTCACAGAATATGCATGTCCAGAGAAAAAATATTTGGTGGAGCAAACTAGCCTTTCCGCTTTACTGTCTCACGCAGGACAAAAGATCTTTCAGAGGACATCAAAGAAACTTTGAAAGAGAGATTGAATTCGTGTGAAGCTTTCAGTCTGGCTTTGGATGAAAGCACTGATATCAATGACACATCCCAACTTGTCATTTTCATCAGAGCTGTTACTGCAGGCTTTGATGTTTTCGAAGAGTTTTAGATATGGCAAGCCTTTCCTCCACAACCACAGGACAGGATATTTGTGAACAAGTGCTTAAGGTTGTAGAAAAGTTTGAACTGAATCCTTATAAATTATGTGGTGTTACAACAGATGGTGCTCCTTCCATAACAGGTAGGACAAATGGATTCACCAAGAAATTTCTAACTGCAATTGGAGCACAAGACGTAGTTGTAAGCCATTGTATTATTCACCAAGAGAGCTTGTGCACCAAAGTTCTGGATTTTGCAGAAGTCATGAAAAATGTCGTCCAATGCGTAAATTATATTCGAACACGAGGATTAAATCATCGACAATTTAAAACTTTTTTAGATGAGCTGGACAGTGAGTATTCAGATGTTTTGTACTTCTCTGCTGTACGTTGGCTTAGTAGAGCTGCTACTTTGAAGATATTCTGGAATCTGCGAGAGGAGATTAAGTTCTTCATGGAGAGCAAACGTCAGAATGTGGACTTCTTGAGCAATGAGAACTGGCTGAATGACTTAGCATTCCTCACAGACATTACACAGCATCTGTCTGATTTAAACTTAAAACTACAAGGGAAAAGTCAACTTGTGAATAAGTTGTTTGAGGATATTTGTGCTTTTGAGAAGAAATTGGAACTTTTCCAGGTTCAGTTGAGAAGAGCCATATTGACCCATTTTACATGTCTTACAACCAGGAAACTGGAATTTCCTAATCTGGATTGCACCAAATATGGAACCAGTGTACAAAAGCTGCGTGATGAGTTTGCAAACAGATTTCCAGATTTCAGACAAACTGAAATTAGATTGAAATTGTTCGCTCAACCTTTTGATTTGGCAGTGGAAGACAGTCCTGATGATTGCCAAATGGAACTCATTGGACTGCAGGCTGACATGGACACTAAAAGGAAATTCTCTGAAAACAGTTTGCTAGACTTTTACAAACTCTGTGTACGTGAAAAGTTTCCCAATTTGTCCCGTCATGCACAAAGAATTGCCTCCCTTTTTGGTAGCACTTACTGCTGTGAGCAATTTTTCTCCAAAATGAAGCTCATCAAAACCAAATGTAGAAGTCAGCTGACTGATGAACATTTGACCAGTCAGTTAAGAGTGGCAACCACTTCTGTCAAAGCTGATATTGACAAGCTCTGCAAGGACTCTAAATTTCAAGTGTCGCACTAAAATGATCACTCATGCAAAAATATAAAATATTATTGCTTGCATTTTGAGAATTTTTTTTAATTTATTGTGCATGTACACGAATAAGCTTGTTTTTTAAGTGGCCCCGCTTGATTGATGAAGTTGGTTATATGGCCCACCGACGAAAAATGTTGCACACCCCTGATCTAAATCATCTTGTAATTTAGCAGCAATCTCTTCAAAGTTAGAGACACCTAAGACATTAATATAATCAGCAAGTTTAAGTAATTTATTGACCATTTCCTAACTTATGTCATTAATGTCAATCAAAAAGAGCAATGGTCCTGAGACTGACCCCTGAAGTACATCACTTGCAACATTAATCCAGTTTGACTGAATTCCATTTATAACAACCCTCTGCTTTCTTTCACCCAGCTTACTCTTCAATTCAATTTGCTAAATTATCCCCCACTCCTAATAGAGATTTATTTTGCAAGCCTTTCATGTGGAATTTTGTAAAATGCTTTATGAAGGTTCAGATATACCAAATCTATTTTTTTTTCTATAAAGAATATGTTTATTTGAAATCTTAAATTGTTTTTATAAAATATTTTACACATCTGATCGGTGCCTCTCTTCAAAATTTGTAACCAAAATATTGTTATTCCTTATCACCACATATGGCAAATCACTGAACATAATAGAGCAATGATCACTCACACCCAGATGTTTCTACCCTCTCAACCATTTTTACATTTGAAGTTAACAATAAATCTAAAATAGCATTATTTCTAGTAGGTTCTTTGACTAATTGATGAAAAGATTCATTTTAAAAATTTGTCCCTCATGTTTTGATATCAGCATTTCCAAATCTGTATGCCTGAAATTAAAATTACCAATAATTATGACTTTGTTAACAGCTGAAATATTGATCTAATTATAAAACTTCTTGTTAATTTCATCATTATAATTTGGTGGTTTGGAAAAGATTCTCACTCAAAGCCTTTTCTCTTTATATCCACTAACAGAAACCCAAATGGGTTCAGTCTCCTTGCCATTTATTACCTTTAACTTCAACAGAATGTAATTCATACTTTATTTATAAAACATCTCCCCCCCTCTTTAATACTCTATTAACTAGTATGTAACCATGTATTTCAAATAAATTTCTATTATCAAAATCATCTACATTTAACCATGTTTCAGTTATTCCCATTATATCAAAATACTCCATTTCTACCAATGTTTTAAAGTTATCTGATATCTTATAGTATTACAACAGTAACAATTAAGCCTATCCTTATAACTACTTCTATACTCATTTCATAAAATTTTCTCTGCCTCATATGTTTTTTGTTTTGCATTTAGCTTATCCTACCCTTAACCACTATTTAGTCCAAGTTTAAAACTTCCTTTGCAGCTGAATTAATAACCATAGAAAATAAGCCAATTTCTTCCTATCTCAATTAAATATAAACCATTCATTCAAAAAGGATCCTGGTTAGCTCCTCTAACCTACCTTTTCTCATATCATTAGCTCCTACATGCACCACAAAAACTGTATTTCTTTTAGTCCCATACTTTATATCTTCTGCTCTCTGTCATATACTCAGCCTGTGCCCCTGGGTAAAAATAATCTGATTTTTTTTCCTATTTACATTGCAAAATATCCTATCCACATACCTTGTTAAGGAATTGCATATGCTATAACCTACTCATCATCCATATAATTCTTTGATCATATTACCTTCCTTTCCTCCAGTAGTTCCTTGCCTGCAGAAGCCAAGGGCTGAAATTTGTTGCTCAGTAGAAGAGACATTACAATTAACTTCACTAATTTGAAAAAAAACCAAACAATTAAAATTAAAACAAAGTAATCAGCTGAACTTGTTCTTTATGGAATTGTTACAGAAAGTTTTTACTAAGAGAGAAGAAAAAATATTCTAACAAGCATCTGCATCAACATATATAAATAAAGTCATTGTATACCTTTCAAGGTAATAATATAAGGAAACAAAGTACCCAGGTTTTTAACAATTATTCATATTATTATATAATTAAAAGATCCAATTACACTTTCAAATGTGTTAAGTAGACAAGTTATTTGGTATTTGATTGAAATAAATGAAAATTAGTTTTGTTGGATATATCAACATACCAAAATATTTTATAAAAATTCGTTTGACCAGTTTTGTAGCAAAACAACTGCTCTTTAGCTGAAAAGTGACTTCCCATTTTACTTCAAAAATGTTTACTATACTGTTTCATTCATGTGTTCTACTCCCACCTAGCAACAATGAATACGTGGATGACATTTGTGCATAACATACTACACATTTTGACTTACAGTTTTTGTTATATATGTGTATGTGTACTAATTTGAATTTTTTTCCCAATTGAAAAGTGGGAATTTTGTTTAGTTTTGTAACAAATGCTCTTCATTAATTGAATGTTTTCTTTTGTTATGCAGGTACTGGGATGGCTGTGTTGGAAAGGTGAAGAAACACTATCCAAACATCAAGCTATGGCTGATTCATTTGATGCTGTCAAAGAGCAGGAAGGAGAGTTTGAGAAATTCTACTTTCTGGCTATGGTGAGGTTAATTAATGTATTCATTTAAAAGTCTTGACAGACAAATAACTTGGAATTGTAGAGGTAAAGGAAAATAGTATTTAGTTTTAGGGGATGAAGTGTTGTAACCTGTAAGTATATGTTTTTGAGCTTATTGGAGGTCATGCCTTCTGGAAGTTTTTCTAATATGCATCGTGTGCTGAAGGTGTCAGTGCGCAAAGCAACAAGTAGAACATTTGAAACCAGTAATTACCAAAATCCCAAGAAAAACTTGTAGGCATAAATGCATCCTCTGTACGTATGTGCAACAGAAGATTGAAGTTCATCCATAGTAAAGATTGGTGTATAAAACTAGATTTTAGGTGCAAAGTTGGAATATTCCATAAAATTGCACCTTGTTACATAAAACAACACACAGACATTCTATTTCTCTTGCTGACAAGTTATCTTTATAATAGTTTTACAATGTTCAGTTGAAAAACATTTTAACATGGTTCTAAGGTACAAAGGGTGTCATTAGTTGTATACTGAATGGTTTCTAGATTGTCATGCTTCATATGATATGACAGGAGACTTGTGTCAGTGGGTGCATGCTACAGGCCTATTTATATATAGGTGCTATACCAGCCTACCAAAAACAGCAAAGAGTATTGATAATGAAATCGGTACATTGGTGTTTTTCACATTTGGGTAGCACTTTTAATGTGGCTATTGATTGTTTACCACCACTGCTATATTTTCCTAATTTTTTTTATGCCAAAAACTGTTGGTTTGTGAGGTAATATATATAAATGTAAATAACTGATACCACCAGTTACATTAATTGCTAGTAAGTGATTAAATCAGAGTTATAAAACGATTATTTTTCTTTATACAGTCGTACTGTTGACATTAAGTCATAATAAATAATGTCTTTGTCAATAGCACCCAAATGCATCGGGATATTCCATCTGTAAAACACAACCCAAACACTGGTGTTAAACTAGCTAGCAGCTATGAAAATCAGTTTAAGATTAGGAGTTCATTGCCTACATCCACAATATCTGAACTCCTGCTGCATATTGCTGTCTAAGGCCAGTTTTAGGAATGTACTTGTTGTTAACACTCAGATACAACCTTAAAATAGAAGTAAAACCACTATTAAAAATTCTGCAAAGTAAATCTCTCAACCTACACCCTTTTATTTATAAAATGATGTTAAACAAAACTAAAAACCCTACCTAAATAGTTCTTAAACTCCTAACCTCCACCCTTTTGTTGAAGATTTGTTCATGTATAACCCTGGTAAACTGAGACAAGCCTAGCTATTTTAAGTTAATATTTCAGTCTCAGTATATTGAACAAATCTGATTGTTTTTAAAAGTTATTACTTATAAGCCAAAGATAACTTTGAATAACTAATGACTATTAAGTTCTCCAAATTTTTGAGTGATAGACTAAAGGAAAGGCCAATGCTATTCACTCCCAACTCTTGGGCTACTCTAATGAATAGTGGGATTAATTATTACATATAATTCTCCCATGGCTGAAAGTGTGAGCATGTTCAATGCCTGGATACAAAACCTGCAACCCTCAGATTGTGAACCAAGTGCTCTATCCACCAAGCAAAGTCGGAACTCTTATCTCTTGGTGAGTCAGCAGTAAATTTATGGACTTATACTGATAAAATCTGGTGTTTGGTTTCCCATGGTGGATATATTGCAAACAGCCCATTGTGTAGCTTTACACTAAAAAGACAAAAACAACTCTCTCTTTTTGCTTATTAAAAGTAAGGGTAAAAATATATTTGTAACAAATAAAAACAAAGGTATAGGCTGGATTTACAAAAAGTGCTAAAACCAAGCTAATAAGCAAGTTGCTATTATAAGGATTTTCTGAAAAAATGTTAAATTTATTTGTAATTAATATTTCCAAACAGATGATATGGTTCAATTATAAGATGTAATTTTATTTACTTTGGAGTAATAAGTAGCTTGTTTGTTTATAGTTAAGTATAAAGCTACACAATGGGCTATTTGTGCTCTGCCCATCATGGGTAACAAAAACCAATTTCTAGCTTTGTATTTCCACTGTGCCACTGAGGGGAGGGGCATATACGGTGTCATTATAAGGTGCAATTTTAAACTTGCTTTGGAGTAATAATAATTCCTGAACAGATGACATGGTGCAATTATAAAGTGTAATTTTAAACTTGATATGGAGTGATAAATACAGTTGTACCTCGGTTCTCGAATGACTCCCTTCTCGAACAATTCAGTTTTCGAACATATTGTTAGAGAAAAAAATGTCTAGGTTGTCGAACATAAACTCGGTTCCCGAACCAAGCTGTCGTGGCCCGAACCCTCGAAATAACCCGACTGATGACCCGAACGACCCTTCGACCATTTTCGGCCCACGCCAAACTTGCCCAAAACATTTTACCCGCACCTGTCGCTCGGTCCACACCCCCGATAAAATCTGCAGTGAACGTTCTCGTTTTTCTTTTTGTTGTTTTTCTAAATATTCTGATTAAATAAGCTACCGTGGGGTCACAGAAGGATAATGAAAGCAGCAAACCAAAAAGAAAAGTTGTTAGAGCCACAATAGAGGTGAAAAAAGATCTCATAGCGAAGTATGAGAGTGGTGTTCACGTGTCTAACCTTGTTACACAGTTTGGTATGGTGAAGTCTAGAGTCTGCACCATACTGAAAAATAAAGAGGTCATCAAAGGATCTCCTGAAAAACACCCCTGGAACGAGTGGTGATACAAGTGATGCCTTTAAGGCTAGTTGGGGGTGGTTAGAAAAATTTAGGAAAAGTGGCATACATAGTGTGGTGAGACATGTGGAGGGTGTCACTCACAAACAAACCTCAACCTTCAGTGAGAACTAGGTCCAGTGAGTTTCAAGCAGGCTGTAGCGGTGCAATGAGACAGAAAATAGAAAGAACCCCAGAAGGAGAGTTACCTGACGTTTTTATGGAAGGTGACTCCTCTTCCAAACAATAATAACCCTCCTACTCTCCACGTTCCTCACCACCTTTCACTTATGCCATCACCTCTCCTCAGCACAGGTAAAGTGCAGTTAAATTTTAATTTATTTTGTTTATAGTTGACTTTATGCATGTAAGTATTATTATAAGGTATAAATAAGCAATATTTTTACTTAAATGCTTCATAATGCGTAATGTTTGGAGGTTTGTAACGGATTAACTTAATTTACAGTATTTCTTATGGGAAAAATTGATTCGGTTTTCGAACAGCCTTCTGGAACGGATTAAGTTCAAGAACCGAGGTACCACTGTAGTTTCCAAACATAAAATATGGTGTGGTTATAAAGTGTAGTTTTAACTACATATGGAATAATTAGTAGTTCCCAGACGTACGATATGGTGTAGTTTTAACTACGTATGGAATAATTAGTAGTTCCCAGACGTACGATATGGTGTAGTTTTAACTACGTATGGAATAATTAGTAGTTCCCAGACGTACGATATGGTGTAGTTTTAACTACGTATGGAATAATTAGTAGTTCCCAGACGTACGATATGGTGAAGTTTTAACTACGTATGGAATAATTAGTAGTTCCCAGACGTACGATATGGTGTAGTTTTAACTACGTATGGAATAATTAGTAGTTCCCAGACGTACGATATGGTGTAGTTTTAACTACGTATGGAATAATTAGTAGTTCCCAGACGTACGATATGGTGTAGTTTTAACTACGTATGGAATAATTAGTAGTTCCCAGACGTACGATATGGTGTAGTTTTAACTACGTATGGAATAATTAGTAGTTCCCAGACGTACGATATGGTGTAGTTTTAACTACGTATGGAATAATTAGTAGTTCCCAGACGTACGATATGGTGTAGTTTTAAATTGATATTCTTCGAGTCTGAAGCTACCGTGAACCGATTTACAGTGTGATAACTATTGCCCAAAAGTATTGTGCTGTAAAATTTATTTTGTACCATTTATTGTTGAACCTTTTGAAAAACCTAGTCTCTAATAACTCTCTCACGTCACTGTAGAGGTATAATAAGTACCGTGTTTCTCCGATAATAAGACCTACCCATAAAATAAGACCTAGTGTGATTTTTGGGGATAGTTTTAATATAAGCCCTAGTTAAGAGTGGCAGGAAGAGGAAAGAAATAAAAAAAAATTAATTTATTAATTAGTTTAATAGTTAGTTAATTAGTTTGTTTAAGTATTAATCAGTTAGTTTAATAGTTTATTTTAAATGGTTAGTTTAATAGTTTTACTTTGTAACTTCATTTTTTTAATATATCAAAATAAGACATCCCCCGAAAATAAGCCCTAGTGTCATATTTTGGAGTGAAAATTAATATAAGCCCTGTCTTATTTTCGGAGAAACACGGTAGTAATAGTATTTGTAGAATTAATCGTAGCTAATATGTATTTTAACAGTAACTGTAATTAGAAAGTATCGAATATATATCTTAGACGTAATAGATAATTTTGTTATAGATTTACTTACACACATTATGATACTACAGTGCAAGGTAGCGATATACTTTGTAATGTATTGTTATCTTAATAACGTCCCCCTTCGTCAGTGATGTTCGCTCCTCTACATAAAAATGTTCTCAACCCAAACCAGCCGTTTTGACATATATATTGTTCCACCTTCGTGTTTGTTTTTTAAATACTGGTTATAAGGCTGTAGAATTGTATCTTTAAAACGTGTGTAATGTCCCCTAGTGTTTTAAAAGCCATATATTTTTAAACAGCATCGTTCTGAAAACGTATTTAATGATTAAAACCTTACGAATTTTTAAGTGGTAAAATAACTCGTCTCAGGGAAGGGTGATACAGGCGAAAGGCGCGAGGTACTTTCATATGTACGTTCTGACGTCATTTACTGTACACGTTATTAAGAGTTTTTCAAATTGATAACGAGTTAATGTTTTCCCATGAAATCAAATCATGTAATGCAACTTTCTAATGTCTGCATTTACATTTGACAGTGAAAAGTAACTTAAATAAAACTAAATATTTTGTAAATCTCCCATGTTAAGTTACTTTGATATTATCGTTCTGCGTGTTTCGTTCTTCGACATTTTTGATAATTATATATTTCAAATCAGCAGACAGTATTACTATATCTATTGATTTTCAACGTAGAATCATTGAGAACTGGAGAAATTACACCTGGAGACTTTAAAAGCGTTTTTTCATCGATTTCAAAATCATAACATGAAAGTTTGGCTTTAAATGTTGGGTAAATGTGACTATTCTGTCTTTTGTTCGACAAATTATTTCATAGGTTGTAAATGTAATATGAAGAAAATAATTCAGAGTATTTAAAAAAAAACTTGTGTTTTAGTGCATTTACCATAACTGCTTCCCTATTACGTAAAAAGAAAATAAAAGAATTTTGTGCCTTGAACAATATTGTTGGATAACGCTGCTTGTGCGTGTTCAACAGTCAGCCCACAATATTGTTGTTGGTTGGTTTGGCGATTTATGGCACAAAGCAACTAGGATATTTGCGCCATATTGTTTTTAAGCTTCCAGAAGGTAGAAGCAGAAACTCTAGCAGGCTAGTCACTTAGATTTTATGAATTTGCCAATAAGTACAATAAGATAATTTCGAACAAGTTATTCGAAGGCTATCTGCGAAGCCGTCTGTAATTTTGAAGTGATAGACTGCAGAGGGAAGGTGGATGACGGTGCCATCGTCAACTCTTCTGCTACTCTTTATCAACGATTAGTTAATTTGACCATCACATTATAACGCTTCCACAGCTGAAGTGACGACCATGTTCGGTTACGGGTTTCGATCCCGCGACCTGCAAATTGCGAGTCGAGCGCCTTAATCACCAGACCAAATTGTTAAGTAAGGTGGTCGATGAAACGTTATGATTGTATCTCCTCATTCTTTACCGTTTAGGCCCGGCAAGGCCAGGTGGTTAAAGCACTCGACTCGTAATCTGAGGGTCGCGGGTTCGAATCCCCGTCACACCAAACGTGCTCGTTTTTTCAGCCATGAGAGCATTATAATGTGACAGTTAATCCCACTATTCGCCTAAACGTTGGCGATGGGTGCTGGTGACAAGCTGCCTTCCCTCTAGTCTTACACTGCAAAATTAGGGACAAATCAAATCTTTACCGTTTTGACTACCTATAAACCTAACAATTTGTTTTAGTACATTTCACATTAAACATCAGTAATAATACTCTCTTTTGTTTATGTCAATACAGACAGTATTTTATTTACCAGTTGTAAGTTATATTGAACTCTGAGGTATTTTAGAAGACAACGTGATAGTGAAGATGAACAAAAGAAACCATTTTCAGACTTGTGTTTTGTAAAGTACTGAGAAGTATGTTTGTTTTTTGAATTTCGCACGAGGGCTATCTGCTCTAGCCGTCCCTAATTTAGCAGTGTAAGACTAGAGGGAAGGCAGCTAGTCACCATCATCCACCGCCAACTCTTTTACTATCGAATAGCGGGATTGATCAGAACATTATAAAGTCCCCACGGCTGAAAGGGCAACCATGTTTTGTGTGACGGGGATTCGAACTTGCGACCCTCGGATTATGAGTCGATTGCCTTAACCACCTGGCTATGACGGGCCATATTGAGAATTTACAAAAGCCTGACGTGAGGTTGGTAAATTACGCAGTTGTGAAAACACGTGCTGCGCTCTTCCGGATGAGAATCTTGTGAACCTTAGCTGTATTATTACCAACATTGAAGATGTAAAGATATAATCCTTTGATAACAGCCCTTAAATATATATGCCTGACAAACCAAGTTAGTCAAATTTTAAAGTGTAAGGATACAGTTGTGTTTGTTTTATGGCTACAGAATACAACGAGTTTTCAAAATGAAGCCCTAGGGGTTTGTTTGCAAATATATATTTTTGTGTTTGGAATGTCGATAGTGAGTTACACAATAGCTTATTCAATTTTCGGAGCTTAAAAGTAAGCAAGATATGGTAAAGCAAAATTAGAAAATAATCCTAAAAGCAGGAGGATATACCTTGTATATGGGACCTATGCTATTTAAAGGTTTCTAGTTTGTTATTTTTGAAAATACTGTAGAATTTTGCTTCTACATGATGGTACGTTGTAGAATTTTGTATGAAAATCATGATATATTATAAGTTATGTTTAAAAGTTATTGATTAATGATCCAATTTTCTTGTCCACGTCTTGAATGAAAATCATGCGGTGTTGTTTGGAGGTCATTTTTGTATATTGCAAAAAATTCTTTCAAGTGTTTCGTGTAGGTTGTGTTTAACAACAGAACATGTAAAAGCATATATTTTTGTGTTTGAAAATCTAGGATATTGTTGGAGTTGTATCAGGTTGTTTGAAAATCACAGTAAATTATATATTTTATTTAAACATTTTGGGATACCGTACTACGTTTGACTTGTTGGTTGCGTTTATAAATCAGAGGATATTGTCTAACGGCTTTCGCGTCGATTGTTTACAAGTTCTTTACTAAATAGTGTTTGAAAGTAACAAGATATTAAACGTTCTTTGAGGTTATCCTTTAAAATCAGGGGATGTTGTTTAACACTCCTACGAAAAGACGTTTCTAGTCCTGATTTCTCCAAGCCCGTTCCCCTGGCTGTGGTTTCGCTAGATAGTAGATAGGGACAGTGGGAATCTCGTTAATCCATTCATTAATGGATTTAAATGGCAATTTCATTTAAATACAAACTTATTAGCCCAATATTAATAATCTTTCAAGTTGCTCTGGGGCCTATTAGGCCCCACTTTTCGTAGGAGTGTTAAGGTTTCTCTTATATTTGTGCTTAAAAATTGGAGTGTTCTGGGTTATGTGCTCGTCGAGACGCCTTTCATACAATTGCTACCTAAAGGGTTCTAAAACAAGGAACACCAAGCACAAACGTATAACCGCAGAGAAACGTTCATAACAAATTGATGGACACATGGATCTCACTCTGGTGCTATAGGATTCGTGGGCATATTCCTGGAAAATAAAAGTTATGGACAAAATAGTATAGTGGACCACAAAAAAAAACCACTGTCTTTTACGTAATGTAATTTTTACTTATTTCACATAATTATAAAAATTACACGTGCATGCAAAAGGCAGTGTTTCGTTGTTACTCGAGTTGTGAAATGGTTATTTTTTTTCTATTTATTGCTGTGCAAAACAAAACAGTTGGGCTGGTTTGTTTCGAATTACGCCTAAAGCTACATGAATGCTATTTGCCATGACTGTCTCTAATTTAGCAGTGATAGACCAGGCAGAAGGCAGCTAGTCAACACCCAAAACCACCGCCAACTTCCTGAGCTACTCTCTTACCAACGAATAATGGGATTGACTGTTACATTTTAACGTCCCCACTGCTGTAAAGGCGAACATGTTCAGGACTCGAAACTGTAAACCTCAGATTGCATCTTAACCACCGGGCCATAGATCAGAACGACTTGTGAGGTCGTCCCAGCTGTTTGCATTCCAAAATCATCCAATCGTTGTACAACTAAGTGCTGACATCATTAATGTTTTACGTCACAAAGATACTTTATGTCGACCTCAGATTTATTTATACGTGCCAAGTTTGGCCATGGCTAGTATGGCAGACGTGAATTTCAGACCCCATAATTCGTATCCTGTTGCCGGAAAATTACACTCTGTACTTGGGAGCAATTAATGCTTTTAGGCCCTGTCCCATACTGCCGTTTAACGATTCCGTCTTTCTCCGTCTAAATATTTACGTCAGACGGTGACATACGGCGGCAAATTCATATTTTTTGGCCATGGACGGTAGATAGAACAGCATGCGTATTGTCTAAATACGTCTGAGAAGGCCCGGCATGGCCAAGCGTGTTAAGGCGTGGGACTCGTAATCTGAGGGTCGCGGGTTCGCATCTCCATCACGCCAAACATGCTCGCCCTTTCAGCCGTGAGGGCGTTATAATGTTACGGTCAATCCCACTATTCGTTGGTAAAAGAGTAGCCCAAGATTTGGCGGTGGGTGGTGATGACTAGTTGCCTTCCCTCTAGTCTTACACTGCTAAATTAGGGACGGCTAGCACAGATAGCCCTCGAGTAGCTTTGTGCGAAATTCCAAAACAAACAAACGTTTGAGAAACGTCAGTTTACGTGTTTGTAACGTCTCCATTGCGCCCTGCTTGCGGAACATCGAACGCCTGACTAACGTCCGGTTAAGTATGAGTAACGAACGAAACGGCTGAAAAACGTCTGAATTACGTCTATCAACATCTGGTTTGTGTCTTATAAACAGCCAAGCTCCGCTGATCCCTTCATCACAACAGTCGTAGCTCCTGGACGGTCCACATCGTTCGTTCTGAAATCACTATTATTTTGGAAATTATTTTGGAGTAATATCACATCATGCCAGCCAAGAGAATAGGTACTACAGGCAAGGGCAGTGTAGCAAAAGCCCCAACCAGGCGAGCTCAGAAGCCTCCCACTCTTCCTCCCAGGGAGGAATTTTCGGATTCAGAGGTGCCAGAGGAGGTAACAGAGGTCCCACAGCAGAAGAAGGGACACCAGAAGGAGCACCATCACAGGCAGATCGGAGGAAGGAGAAGAATGTCTGTGGGGCCTTCAGGAGCTTGGTTATGAGGGTGTGTTATCCTTTTGTGTGGAAAATATTTTGAAATTTATTATTGTGAGAAGTGTTAGCTATTTAGCGTATTATTTGTTGATTTGAGGTCCTTTCGTTAGGTCAGCTATATGTATAAATGCTATTTGTGTGAAAACTCATTTTTGTAGTCAGGCCATTGTATAAATGTGTGAAAGGTAAATTGTGATATTCACTTGTGGTCAGGTCATTGTATAAATGCTATATGTGTGAAAAAACCTTTGTCAAAATACAGTACAATACGTGGCTGCAGACGGACGAGCTTGTCCGTCTGCCCAACAGCCATAAAAGTCTAAAAACTGGTAAGATTCCGCCAGAGTAACGGCGACAGCGTCAAAAAAATGCCAGAGGAACATATGAGAACCACCAATCAATCGGAAGCTGGCCGTTGACAATTTTGAACATGTTTAAAGTTTGAAACGGCTAGCGCCGCCTGTCAAGGTCTAAACAGTCTGAAAACCAGCTGTAAAACGAAAAAAATGTCCAATAAACGTACGCCTTCGTTTTTTAGACGGAATTGTTAAACGGCGCAGTGGGACAGCACCTTTATAGAAGTGACAAGCGAAATTTCACTCTTCGGTTAAACACGAGATGGTAGTGGGTTTTATTGACTAGATGCTTTTCTTCCAGTGTTATCAGTTTAAAAGTAGTGTTAGCTAGTATCCACAACGAACATATTTCAAGTTTTACCCCGTGTTTATCAGTATTCAACTTTGTGTTCAGTGTGTACCTCTTATGTAGCTATAGGGTTTCCACTTTCTAACCTATGACCACCTCTTCTGTGGCGACAAAATTTACAAATTTTGCTCTGTATTCGTATCTTTTCTGCGGCTACAGTTTGCTATATTTAGAAATTCTGCCTTGTGGTTACCTCTTCTATAGTTACACTTTGCAATATTTATGTGCTTACCTGCTAATCGACCACAGGATCTAGAAATTACTTTTGTATTAATATCCTTTGTGGACATATATGTACGCAAAATAGCTTTTCATTTCTAGGGATCCAGTGTGAGCTGAGGTCTTGTTCAGGTTGGAATGTGGGTTAATTTTCATGTCATTGTAGGTCGACAAGTGTGTGTGAAATGCACATTTTATTGATGTGTATTAAAAAGTATTTTGTTTTACTTAACACAGAAGAAAAGGAAAACAGTTTTTCAAGAGAAAGAAAGGAAACAGAAAACTGTTTATTTTACAGCAAATCTCTTTGTATTCCAAGACAATTAAGAGATTGTGACTGTTATATATGTTAAGATGAAAGGAATTCGAGACTCGATTATTGTGATGTTTTTTGTGTGTTTACTGGAATTTGTCCAACGTTGTACAAGGGTTATATTGTTCCGGGATTTTTCTCTGAAAATTAGTGATGCTGAAAAAAAACATCCTAAAATAGGGCACATTTAAACGTTTCGGTTGAATCACCTAGAGTTGGTTGGCTCGATTGCCGTATAGTTTCGTAATGAGAAACTGTATATACGAGCTATTTTGTTTTAAGATTTTCACCGTAAAAGGCAGATATAAATAGATTTTTGGCATTGAATTTATCGAAACAAGTGCTTTATCAGTTAAATGTGTCAGTTATTGCCTTCCACAAAATGTTATACTGAATTTATCGAAACGTGTTTAAGTGTCATGTGCAGTTAGCGTTGAATGAGATTATTGACGTATTAACAAAATCACGAAGGAAGAGGAACATTATCTAACATTGTCTTTCATACGATTTTTGCTTCCATAACGGATGTCCTTCGCTAATTTACATAAAGAAAAATGTCACATTACTTGGTAACCATGGAAACTGTCATTGTATTCTTAATATTAAGCACGATTTGGGAAGAGTAGTGTGTGCAAAGAGGAACGTTTATAAATTACATTCAACACTTTGACTAATTCATGTGAAAATGTCGAAATATAATTTCACTTGGTATTTATACTTTGAGGAATACCTTTACAAATAATACTTTATAAGCTGTTCCTCTCGACAACATTAATATTATTTTTTAAATTGTATTCCAATTTAGCCAACTTTTAACCCATCCTTTGTTTTGCAGAATTCCAAAAGCTGAGAACCAATTTCTATTTTTGATAAACTGAATTACTTCATTTTGGAAAGGCTCGGCGTGGCCAGGGGGTTAAGACACTTGACTCGTAATCTGGGGGTCGCGGATTCGAATCCCCGTCACACCAAACATGCTTGCCTTTTCAGCTGTGGGGACGTTATAATGTGACGGTCAATCCCAGTATTCGTTGGTAAGAGAGTAGCCCAAGAGTTGGCGGTGGGTGGTGATGACTAGCTGCCTTCCCTCTAGTCTTATGTTGCAAAATTAGGGACGGCTAGCGCAGACAGCCCTCGTATAGCTTTGCGCGAAATTCAAAACAAACCAAATCGTTTTAAAAAACCAACAAAACGAGATGTCAGATATGACTTTATTCCTACACTTGTGCTTTACTTTCACAAATTAAAAAAATAAATTGTAAAGAATTAGAGACTGAAAACTATAAAGCATTTGTTGATACAGTTTTACTGGATTCAAATCTATTTAAGCCAAATTGAGTTAATGAAGTATCGATACCTGTACATCGACTGGATATAAATATTTTCGTGCCAGGAATAAATCTAGCGAGAATGAAAGTTATCAGCGTCTATTTGTATTGGATACAAGCTTTGTGGTTAGGAAACGTGACTCAACATTTTAGAAAATGAGATTAAATTACTGTAGTATTGGCACGAGTGGAGCTCTCGTATTTTGTCTAAATTAGTGATGGCTACTGCAGTTAAATAATTCATCATAGAGCGGAAGTGTGTTCAAAGGCATATTGTTGCTTGAACCTTGTGATTCGCAGCCGTGGTTTTATCTTAAATATCGTGCCAGGACTGAATTAGTAACAGTATCAGCGCTTTTATTGGATACAAATATTTTTTTAACAGCTATGTAACCTAGCTTTTTATATTTTTAGGTTACAAGGCTTGTTTCTTGTTAAGTACAAAGCTGTTCTTGGGTTATGCTCACCACAGGTATCGAATCCTGATTTTTAACGTTATAAGCTTCAGACTTATTGCTGAGTCACTTGGAGAAGTGGAGGTGTTTCAAACACTTCACCAAAAGCCCCCCCCCCAGTGGCTTAGCGGTATGTCTGCGGACTTAAAACGCTAAAATCCGGGTTTCGATACCCGTGGTTGGCAGAGCACTGATAGCCCATTGTGTAGCATTGTGCTTAATTCAAAACAATAACAAAACTTCACCAAGAATTAAAATAATGTATTATCAATATATTTGCGTATATGAATTGTTTGGTTATAAATAGTGACGATAGACGGTTCTGATGAGCCTGTGGGTTCAGGCGTTCGACTCGTAATCTGAGGGTCTCGGGTTTGAATCCCTGTCACCCAAACATGTTTGCCCTTTCAGTCGTGGGGGCATTATAATGTGACGGTCAATCCCACTATTCGTTGGTAAAAGAGTAGCCCAAGAGTTGGCGGTGGGTAGTGATGACCAGCTAGCTGCCTTCCCTCTAGTCTTACACTGCTAAATTAGGGACGACTAATTCGAAAAACAAACAAACAATTCTGATAAACAGTCTTGTAAAGTTTATTTTATGTACATATTTATTGGGTAAAAAATCGCTAAGTTGCCATGGGATATTCTGGGAAATTGCACGTGAAAAAAAAAAAAACGGTTTCTATATTGTCAAGTCATTAAAATGTGGTCAAATATCGATAAAAGCTTCAAACGTGAAAGAAATGTTACATCGGTTGCTGGAAGTATCTGTAAGATAGAAAACTACAGATGGGGATTTTGTCCCTTATGTGTGTGTGTGAATCTCCTATAAAGCACTTTTCATTATAACACAGAAATAAGGCTGAAGCGCTTCGAATATTAAAGCGGAAATAAGTCCATGTACTTCTCATTACAAAGCGGAAATAAGACTATATAAAACTGGTTCTCAAGCGTATATTTTATGAACGACTATATGCTTTTTTTAGGTTAGGTTTTCTAATTGGTGGTTTATTGTTTTTCTGCGCAACTTTTAGTTTTTTTTGATGACTTTGAACGTTATTTTGACAGGTCTGCTGTTGTTTTACACATCCTCAGGTCCTGGCTTTTTATTACCTGGTTCTCTTCTCCACATCTTTATCATTGTTGTTTACTGTCGCTCGCGCGTCTTTGTTTTGTTACTTTGCTTCCATAGGTTTGCAATTCTGTGCGAATCGTTCACGTCTTTTTTAATTAATTTAGGCTTTCGTTTAAAAACCTTGTGTTACACATTACTGATAATCAGGCACACTGCCGATGAGGAAACGGGAGAAGGAAGATTGAGTAAGAAAAAAAATGCGTTTCGTACTTTGAAGGCATGGATAAGAAGGTGGTGGTTGGATTTCTCCATCTGGACAAAGAAGAGCGGCCCTGGAGATGGTGGATGTTGTCGGCTAGCATAGCTGCCTTCTCTTTAGTCTATGATTTCAAACTTAGGGACGACGGATAACTGTGCGCGAAATTTAAAAAACAAACAAACGGAAATCCTCGTTGCAAACTGTAGCAGTATTTTCTTGTTATATCCTCACGTGATTATGGTCACATTGCAGTTTCGATCTTGTATCGAAGGTGACTACCATTCTACTAAAATTGAAATTACACAATTTTGAAACGTTTCCATGACTGATAATTTTGGGGGGTTGCATAAATATGATAAAAGAGTTGTTTTTTATGGTTCGAACGACTGTGGGGTGAAAGAGAGAACATTAGGTGTCTAGGCGCCACCATGATATTTGGTAACAGCTATGTTGAAATGGGCACTCGAATATGTTCGTGTGTGTCCCCTGCTTGTGCAGCGGGAAGTCCACAGAATTGCAACGCTAAAATCAGGGATTCGATTCCTTTCGATAGACTCATCAGATAGCACGATGTAACTTTGCTATGAGAAAACACAAACACTCACATGTCTGTGTGCATAACGTTGGAGAAATTTAGTTAACCAGTAAGGTTTCGAATGTTTGAGCCACAGCACGGATACTATAAATATAAAAAGCGACTTTCTGAACGCGCAAATCGTCTGGGAAGGTAACATAAGGCAATACTAGACGATACTCTTGTTGTTAACATAAATTTGACCAGTAGCAATAATTCGTCATGACGATAAAACCCATTTGTAGATAAAAATATATATTTAAAAACAGCTGGTATGGGTAGAGAAAGCACTATGTTGTTCGCTCCTGTACATAGAGTTTTCTATACCCATACTAGCCGTTTTTACATATATATATATTGACCAATAGCATTTCTTATCTAGTTTGTTGTCTGAATCAGTGCACCGTTGAAGAGTAAAATAGCAATAACTCAAACTTATTACAATACCAAATGTGCTCTTCTAGTGTTACGTATTATAATTTATCCCGATGAGTCTCCGATTTTTGTAAACGTATTACGATTTCAGGTAATGGAAAACTTGATTTTAAAAGTTATCAAATATTAATATGTATCAAATGTATCATATTTGCCAACATGACTGATACACATTTCTTTCTTAATATAAAGGGCCCGGCATGGCCTAGCGCGTTAAGGCGTGCGCTTCGTAATCTGAGGGTCGCGGGTTCGCGCCCGAGTCGCGACAAACATGCTCGCCCTCCTAGCCGTGGGGGCGTTATAATGTGACGGTCAATCCCACTATTCGTTGGTAAAAGAGTAGCCCAAGAGTTGGCGGTGGGTGGTGATGACTAGCTGCCTTCCCTCTAGTCTTACACTGCTAAATTAGGGACGGCTAGCACAGATAGCCCTCGAGTAGCTTTGTGCGAAATTCCAAAAAAAACCAAACCAAACTTAATATAAATATGTTCTCCCAGTGACATAGCGGTGTGTCTACTGACTCGCACCGCTAAAAACCGGGTTTCGATACTCGCGGTGGGCACAGGTAGATCATTGCATAACTTTGTGCTTAATTCTAAACACACAAAAACATAAATATAACATACAAACATAAAAACAGTAATTTATAATAACGGTTATTACAATTATTTTTTATTCAAAGGTTTTACAAATAAAATCGAGTCTTCTGTTTGATCTGGAATTGAATATTTTATCGACAGTTCATGAGGAATGGATTCTTTGTCCATACTTTGTTTAATTTTGTTAAACTTTATTGAAAGTATTCATCATTTGCAAGTACTTTGTTACGATTTACAAAAGTAGATACGCATTTACACTCACCATAGCTAAAAGCAAGCACAGGTATGTACATTTGTAAGTTACACTTCTAATTTATTATTCATACATATTACTATACTACAATGTGTTTACCTGAAAACAAGTGCAAGTTAAAGTTTAAAGAGTCTTATAATTACTGTCATAAAATGTTGGTTTGGCTTCTGTCCGGTTTGTTAGACCTGCTTCTCTGCACGTGTAACATGTATACTTGTATCACATGTCCAGGCATAGATGCTTTTTGATTATGTTTAATAGTATTGCCTGAAACACTTTAGACAGCTTTGACCACTGACCTTTGTGTTTATAGATTCTCATCACTTGCAAGATGCTGCTCTTTCACCTGCCATGGCTGGGATAACTTGTTACAGATCTCTTTTATGGATGTTCTTAGTACTCCAGATGATTTGTATTCTTCTTTCTTAATCAGTGTTCGTTATGTATAAGGGATAACTCAGTTCTTGGAAAGGACGGTTATATACTATTCCCAAAATGACTCGTATTCGGTGACATCATATTACCAAGAACAAAAAAACAAACTAAAGAATGTGAAAATGTAGTTCTGATACGTCCCATCCTTCTGTGACTTTATACTGATTTTGGTTGTGTAACATACTGATCTGCGTATTCTAAGTTATTTTGATGCAACTTCCTCAACTCTCTGTATTCAGAGGCCCATGCACAGAATGTTTGTAAAGAAGGGGGAAAGAGTTTTAATTTATGAGATCAAAAGCCAACACTAATTGTGCGAAACACAATCGCAAAGCATACTGATGCTATTTAGGGCCTGGGGGCATGCGACTGTTTCAAGCGTCATCAGAATCCTGTGTATAAAGCGTTAAATACCATAAAGAGCTGTGCAATAATTATATGAAGATATACGCCTCAAAACTATCGGGTTTGTTCGAATCCCTTTGAACTTTTCCTGCGTACGTGCGTGATTCACGTTTGATTAGGTGTGTAACTTCTAATGACGTATCTATGTCTACAGAAATTACTAATGTTTTCAGTTTGCTTGAGTAGAAATTTTTATTAGACTAAAACTTGTTGAAGTGTAATTCCAATAAGTTTCTCTGACAGGTAATATCACATTTTGCACAATTTTCTTTAAAAAAATGGACTTACCTGAGAAATTGCAGGGATTAATTGTCACGTTAGATAAAAACATGGAAAAAAGTTTTCAGTTAGAATAAGACGACACTTCTGTGCGATAGAAATATTCCATTAGAATACTTCATTCCTGTATAACAGGAAAAACATGTATGAAATTTAATCTAAAAAAAGGTATTGTGTTGGAACAAGACATTCCTGTATGTCAGAAAGGATACGTATTAAATCTAAAAACAAGTATTCTGTTAGAAGACACTACAACCAAAAGTATGAACAGACAGTAGTGCCCATGAGAATTACAAAACGTGCAATTTTACTCATTTTATACGAGTGCAGACTATAATGTAAGTTTACATTTCACTGTATTTAACGGTGAAGGTTTTTTCTTTTTTCTTCAGCTGAATAACATAGGATTCAGAACGTTACTGGCACGTCAGAGTCCTCCGTTATAAAAGCTAAAGTGATGTAAACAAGCCAACTTCCAGTAAAGATATACTGGCCTGTCATAGTTCATACTGATCGGTATTCTAATACAGACACATGAATATATTTCGACTTGGGCTTGGCATGGCCAGGTCGATTAAGGCGTTCGACTCGTAATCTGAGGGTCGCGGTTTCGAATCCCAGTCGCGCCAAACATGCTCTTCCTTTCAGTCGTGGGGGCGTTATAATGTGACGGTCAATCCCACTATTCGTTTATAGTGATGACCAGCTGCCTTCCCTCTAGTCTTACACTGCTAAATTAGGGACGGCTAGCGCAGTTAGCCCTCGTCTAACTTTGCGCGAAATTCAAAAACAAGCAAACAATATTTCGACTTGGACAGGCTAAAAGGCCGAGTTAGCGAGCCCTTAGGAGATAAAGTAGGAAATATGTAGGGCTATAGTCTCTTAAAACATTTTAAATCTAACAGCGATTTTTTTGCTGTTTCCCATATTCTGACAGAAGAAATACAGTAGTTTAATGGGACAGATGTTTGTAGCTGAATGGCCTAAGAGTAATATGAGTTCGTAATTCAAGTCTTTGCTCGTGATAGTCATGTCAGACAAACGTTGGTTGTAGCTGGAATCATGTGTACTCTGCCCTTCATGGCCAGGTGGGTTAAGGCGTGCGCGTCGTAACCTGAGGGTCGCGGGTTCGCATCCCAGTCACACCAAACATGCTCTCCCTTTCAGCCGTGGGGCGTTATAATGTGACTGTCAGTCCCACCATTCGTTGGTAAAAGAGTAGCCCAAGAGTTGGCGGTGGGTGGAGATGACTAGCTGCCTTCCCTCCAGTCTTACACTGCAAAATTAGGGACGACTAGCGCAGAGAGCCCTCAAGTAGCTTTGCGCGAAATGCTAAATCAAACAAACATGTGGACTGTCCAATATTTCTTATATAAATTATAGATATAACTAATATATTACACTTAACTACACGTGCGAACGCATATGATTGTCATTTTCAGTTACATTTCGTTCCCAACACAGACAAAGTATTGCCTTTTAAAAGATTTTAAGAAAAGATGTTAAAACTTTTCAAAACGTATAAAATCCATATCTGAAACATTTGCAATGCTCGGTTTTCGAGGTACTGTGCGTGACGTCATTGAACAGCATTATAATTTTATGTCGTAACACTAAAAAAAACAAAACAGGTCACTGAAAGTTTTAACGAGACAGATTTGTCTTTTTAAGATTACGAAAGTATTCCCCATCTTCCTAGTTCCAAATGCCCTATTGTATAATACGCTGTATTTCCATTTTTATACCAGGTTATTGTTTAACGCGTGCTGTCGTGTCACCTGGTTCCTGTAAGTGCCTGGCGAACGTGTACTGTAGTAATATCAGTTAGACATGGTGAAATCCACTAATGGTACATACGTAGAAGGCTACTAGCATGTCTATAAAAAATGATTCAAGATGTTTAAAACTGCATGTATGTATTTCCTTTGTTACTTTATTATTAAATTATAAAATAGAAAATGTAATTTTGGACCATCCTGCATAATATTTGGACAGTTGTAAAGACATTTCTGCTGGAAATGTCGTATCCAAGGACGTCACCAACGTTTGTATATTTAACTTTTAATTTTAAAGCCTAAATAACTTTTTGGTGCATAGAATGAAAACTGTAACCATTCTACTCTACGATTACTGGCGTAATTGGAAATTACGTACGCGTTTATTATTGCGTCTGGTAATTGTGCGGCCTATGAAGAACAATTATAAGTTTGAAGAGAAACAAATGTACAGTAAGTCTTTTTGTCTGCAATAAGTAGACGTTTAACTAAGTTGAAGGTATTCGAGACTGCATCTTTTAATTACCGGATTCTGACGACCAAAAGGTTTTACAAACATCACACAGTTAACTAGATAGTGTTATCTGTGTTTACAATTAAAGTAAAAGGAAGGCACAATAAAGGTGAGTTTAATTTCTATTTCTGTACAATTTTCCTCGGTTAAAAACTGAGTATTTTATGTTCTATATTGTTATTAACAGCATGAGAGAAACATCAGCTGGAACATTTTCTGTTACAACCGTTTTTCTAGAATTAAAAGTTTATGGAAATGAGTTTTTAATTAATATATACCTTACATGGAAGTATAGAAATAACACTTTAGAACTGAGAGGATGTGCATATATATATAATATTACCTATAGTTCATTCTTTGGTAGAGTATTACTTTAGAAATTATATCATTTACTGAAATCTCTTCTTTAAAATGTCGGATAAATGAATTGTCTTTCTTTTAGTACTTCGTGTTAACAATTGTAATATGGTAACGTAGAAATGACGTTGTGTTTCTTTTAACATCACGTCTTAACAACTGTATTTTAGTATGGTAACGTAGAAATGACAGTTGTGTTTCTTTTAATAGTACGTCTTAAAAACTGTATTTTAGTATGGTAACGTAGAAATAACAGTTGTGTTTCTTTTAAAAGTACGTCTTAACAACTGTATTTTTGTATGGTAACGTAGAAATGACAGTTGTGTTTCTTTTAACATCACGTCTTAACAACTGTATTTTGGTATGGTAACGTGGAAATGACAGTTGTGTTTCTTTTAACATCACGTCTTAACAACTGTATTTTGGTATGGTAACGTAGAAATAACAGTTGTGTTTCTTTTAATAGTACGTCTTAACAACTGTATTTTGGTATGGTAACGTAGAAATGACAGTTGTGTTTCTTTTAACATCACGTCTTAACAACTGTATTTTAGTATGGTAACGTAGAAATGACAGTTGTGTTTCTTTTAACATCACGTCTTAACAACTGTATTTTAGTATGGTAACGTAGAAATGACAGTTGTGTTTCTTTTAATATCACGTCTTAACAACTGTATTTTAGTATGGTAACGTAGAAATGACAGTTTTGTTTCTTTTAATAGTACGTCTTAACAACTGTATTTTGGTATGGTAACGTAGAAATGACAGTTGTGTTTCTTTTAATAGTACGTCTTAACAACTGTATTTTAGTATGGTAACGTAGAAATGACAGTTGTGTTTCTTTTAACATCACGTCTTAACAACTGTATTTTAGTATGGTAACGTAGAAATGACAGTTGTGTTTCTTTTAACATCACGTCTTAACAACTGTATTTTAGTATGGTAACGTAGAAATGACAGTTTTGTTTCTTTTAATAGTACGTCTTAACAACTGTATTTTGGTATGGTAACGTAGAAATGACAGTTGTGTTTCTTTTAATAGTACGTCTTAACAACTGTATTTTAGTATGGTAACGTAGAAATGACAGTTGTGTTTCTTTTAACATCACGTCTTAACAACTGTATTTTAGTATGGTAACGTAGAAATGACAGTTGTGTTTCTTTTAACATCACGTCTTAACAACTGTATTTTAGTATGGAAACGTGGAAATGACAGTTGTGTTTCTTTTAACATCACGTCTTAACAACTGTATTTTAATATGGTAACGTAGAAATGACAGTTGTGTTTCTTTTAACATCACGTCTTAACAACTGTATTTTAGTATGGTAACGTAGAAATGACAGTTGTGTTTCTTTTAATAGTACGTCTTAACAACTGTATTTTGGTATGGTAACGTAGAAATAACAGTTGTGTTTCTTTTAATAGTACGTCTTAACAACTGTATTTTAGTATGGTAACGTAGAAATGACAGTTGTGTTTCTTTTAGCGTCAAATTGAAAAAGGTAATGACTTGATGGAAGAAGCGTCCACATTCGAACCCATGTCCAGATCCTCTGGTGGTGAACATCATGGGGTGCAAACGTTGGCGTCTTCGCTGGCGAAACATTTATACGATTTTACAGAGCGTCTTGATGACACACGAGAAAGGCTGGAAGACAGCACCAAATGTTACAGCCTCCTAGACCGGGTAATGTATGGGAACGAAATTTCATTTTCGAAAAAACAAAAGTATTTCCTTCGAGGCAGTGAAAGCTTTTAAATATGTTTGACAAAAACTTTGTTTTGATCGTTAATTGAGGACAGGTAATAAAATGTAAAAACTAACAATGCAATCAATGTATATATAGTTGTTTTAATTTTTTCTGTATTTAAAACAGATTAAAAACAGAAAATTCCAGTAATCTACCTTTTACTCTGCATATTTAAATACTGATTCAGTTTTACTAAAGTTTCAGTTCTTGATGAATGGTAAAGAAAACAAATATGACTGCTCTAACTACTTGATCTCTTAAGAAAAATACAACTTTGGAGGGTTTTTTTTTTTTAATATTGTTGTCAGTTTTACTGAAGAAACATCTGGCTATGCTAGCCAGATAAACACAGTTTAGAAATTTCGAATAGTGTTGTCAACAATATTGAAAAATATGTTGTCATGTTAACTGGAAAAATACAGCTTTGAGGTTTTTAATATTGTTGTCAGATTTATTGAAGATACATCATCATTAGCTAGAGAAACACAGTTTAAAAGTTTTTTTTATTGCATTATCAGATTTACTTAAGAAACATCTGGTCATGTTAACCAGAAAAACACCAATTAGAGGTTTGGGTTAGTGTTGTCAAGTCTGTTGAAGAAACATCTCATCATGAGAAATATGCATTTGAAGATTTTGGTATTGTCATTATATAATTACTAAAGAAGAAACTAACTAGGCCTACTTCCATAGGTGTGTGCATTCTATAGTACAAGGATCAGTTGTTAGAAATAAATCACTAATTAACAAATAAGTGTCAAAACCAAACTAAATACAGATAACTGAATTCCTCAGTTGTGATTTAAAGTTTGCATTTATGAAGAAATATTAAAAGTTCTGCATCATCAAAGAAAAAAGTTTGATACATCTTTATGTACAGTAATTGAATATAATGTTATGTGTATCTTATCGTTTTTCTGTAAGCTATAACAAGTGATGTTCATGCGACTTGGTAATGTATTATTATTATTTTTTCTCTTACTATGAACAATAATGCTTGTATTACTGATATTGTAAGTTTTGTTTCATTTAGGCTTATGAATGGGCAGTAGAGACAATGAAATTTGTATCTTGTCTGAAAATAGAGAAGACAACAAGTTCTAAGGAACTGATAAAACTATTTAAGTCACTTCAAGACTATATAGACAACAATCCACCAATTAGTGAGGAAATATTCCATGAAATAATAAGCTTGGCCACAAGACTAGAGAATGAAAGCCTTCTTGAGCAGTGTAAAGTAAGTTTACAGTCATTACTCACAAAATAGGCCTAACTAACATTTGTGTTATATATAATTTATATCAACAGCAGCCATCATAGAGTTGTAGCACTAAGAATGTAATGGGATACCAAACCTGGCAGTGACCAATTTATACCTATCATGAATACTGTAAATAAATTACACCCCCTATTGGTATGGGTTCTTGTATGTGGTGAGGGGACCTCCCAGGGTAGATTCTGTTCTTTCAGTTTACCTTCTTTGGGATCTAAATATTCACCCATGTGTTTGCCGTGTGTGGTGACCCATGAAGGGGAGAAGAGGATCCTGGTGGTTGAGGGGTCCAACCCTAACACACCACTTTGGCCTTGAATTCCTGTAGAAGAGCTGCCTTGGGGTGTCCCCCCTTGAGTCAGTTGACTGGTTCATTTAAGCTGGGATCAATCAAGCACCAATGTTGGATGTTCTCAACAGGTGTTGTGGACATTGTATCTGATGCTGATGTTTGGATATAGTGCCCATGAAACTTTGGCATTGCTGCAGTGTCCTTGTTTGGCATTGTAGTGTGTCCCCTCATAGGGCACCATGGTGGGTGGGGTCAGTGGGCACCAAAATATTCCTTTTCTATTATGGATCCTCCAAATAAAAACTTAAATAAAATAGTGAAAAAACAGTTCATAGGTAAACGACCAGGTCTTGAAGATTCTGAGCAGCAATCTTTAACATCTTTAACACCTGTTGAACTTCATTTTCTTATCCTACATTTTTTTTCAGACAAACCTTTAGGGCAGATGTATCCGTTTTTCATTCAGAAGGGTCTAGAGGGACTTTCTGGCTCTCCAAAGTCAGTAAAGAAGCTCTGATCCACATCTCAACACAGTGAACTTCTCTTGTATTCAAAGGTGATTAAAGATATACCTATTAAAGTTACACCTCATGTTACTTTGATTTCATCATGAGCAGTTATTGCTGAGAGGGATTTGAAGAACATCCCCGAGTCAGAGATTCTCACTGGTTTTCTCCACCCAAGGTGTTTCTGCAATGAGGTGTATTTCCACTCCGCAAAGATGGAATAACGATGCTGACCAATGTCCTCATTCTGACATTTACAACACCACGTGTACCTGCCACTATCAAGGCAGGTTGTCTTAACTGCAGGGTACAGCCATACATTCCAAACCCTCTCTGATGTGTCCATTGTCAGCAGTTTGGTCACTCAAAGACATCATTTCATGGTTCCTTGACATGGGCTTGTTGCAGTGGCAAGGACCACGTAGTCTGTGAGGGTGAAACGGACCCTTGCTGTGTCAATTGCAATGGTTCTCACCTGTCCCACTTTTGTTCTTGCCTTAAATGGTTGGAAGAAAAAGAGATGCAGCATTTGAAAATAATTCAAAATATAACTTACCTTGAGGCATGAAAGTTGCTCCCCATCACTTCATCTCAGAGGTATGCTGCTCCACTTCGTTCCACTACTATAGTGGGAGTCCAGAAGGATCTCTCTTTGCTTCCAAAAGAATTGTTCTCAAACCAAATGAAACATCTTTTGATCTCCATGGTTTAAAAAAAATTGATGAATCAACCTTGACACTCATCTCTGTCTCTAACAGACATTCCAGCAAATCCCAAGATCCACTTCTTTTGGTTCTGGGTATGGGCATTTCCTCAGGTATATCTTCTTCTCCCACTCCAAGATGCAAAACAATCATTAGTTCACATCCTCAGTTGCTAGAATCCACTTTCAAAAGCAAAGACCTGTCCAATCAACTCAGGGCAATAAGGAAAAAAAAGACATGGTCATAAATAGAAGGGTTCTCCACTCAATTTGCCTACACATAAATGAAATTGACCACCTTGATACAATGGAACTATCGAGGTTTACATTATAATCTGGGTGACATCGAAATACTGGTTGCTTCCTATCATTCTATATGTATTTCTTTGCAGGAAACATTTCTGAAACCTGGCGATACAGTCACCTTTTCAACTTTTTTTTTTGTACATAAATGACAGGTTGTTTGATAGTCGGGTGCATGAAGGGGTGGCACTGTTGATTGATCAGCATGTGCCCACCCTGTCTTTGCTGCTTGACACACCTTTGGAGGTTGTAGCCATCTGTGTTTCCTTGGGTTGTATCATCACTGTTTGTTCTCTCTCTATGGTGCCTGGAGATTCCTATGATCAATCACACCTTGATGCTCTTAATAAACTGTTGCTATTGATCTCTCAGTTTGCTCCCCTTCACTATTCTCCCACATTTCATGGAGGGTTGACAATAATCCGTGAGGTAGTGATCATTTTCCAATAATTTTGAGAGAGATTGGCCATGGTCCATGCCTCCTGACCCTCGTCCCCTGGTGGAAGCTGGATCAAGCAAACTAGCCCTCCTTTACTGCTCTCACAGAACTTGATCCTGCCATCATGTGTAAACCATCAGTAGACGATTGTGTGGCAGCAGTAACTGACTGTATTATACAGGCAACTGTTCAATGTATTCCTAAAACCTTGACACATTTTCCATGATATTCTCATTAGTAGTGAAATACTGCCTGCTACATGGCATGGAAAGCTCATAAACAGGCCTAGGATACTTTTCATAGATGTTCCACTCTCTCACATCACATCACTTTCCAGCAGGCCCATGCACATGTTCGGTGGGTAAGATGTCAAAGCCAGAGGGAATCTTAGATTTAGATCACAACCAGCATATCTTTTACCACAAGTTTCAAAGTCATATGGGACAAGATTCTAAAGGTCAGTGGGCAATATAATTCTGTCCCCCCCCTTGATCTTGCTCTCTGGCCAGGAAGTAGTTGATACCCGGAGCATCACTGATAGTCTAGGTGAAAGCTTTTGCTGGGTATCTAGCACTTCTGCTTCTTCCTCCACCTTCTTAGCCATCAAGACTCCGGCAGAGCAATCACCTCTTTCTTTTTGAGCTGATTGTCTCTAAGACTATAATTATCCCTTTATGCTGGTGGAACTTAAACTGGCCCTACATTGGACTGGCAGCACATTGGTAGGACCTGATGATGTACACTATGAAATGGTGTGCCATCTGTCTCCTGCTTCTCTTGCTATTTTTCTGATTATTTTTAAGCAGATCTGGCAGGAGAATGTTTTTCCTGATGCCTGCTGCCAGCCTATTGTCCTACCTTTCTCTAAGTCTGGGAAGGATCCCAAGATTTCTTCAAACTACCATCCAATTGCTTTGATGAGCTGTCTCTTTAAGTCATTAGGAAGGATGGTTAATGCTCATCTTGTTTGGTTCCTCTAATCAAACAACCTCCTATTGCCCACCCAGTGTGGGTTCCTACTACAGCACTCCACCATGGACCACCTGATTTGACTTGAAACGTCAATCAGAGAAGCCTTTCTCAAACAACAACATCTTGTATCAATATTCTTTGACATTGAGAAGGCTTATGATACAACATGGAGGTTTGGCATTTTGTGAGACCTCCATATATATATGGGTTACGTGGCCATTTGCCCATTTGTATTAAAATTTTTTAAATGGACAGGAAATTCCAAGTTCGTGTGGGTTCGACACTTTCCCATTTTTTTCTATAGGAACTTGGAATCCCTCAGGGCTATGTTTTGAGTGTCACACTTTTCAGTATAATGATTAATGCCATCTCTGAACAACTCCCTCTTACTTTTGCAAACAGGTTCTATGTTGATGACTTTCACATTTCATGTCAGGAATCGAACATGAGGTATGTTGAGCAGCAGCTACAGATTTCCCTCATTTGTTTACTGAAATGGACCACATCAAACAACCTTAACTTATCTCTCTCTAGGACTGTTTGCATGCAATTTTGCTGCTAACAGGTATTCATCCTGATCCTGAACTCCGTATTGATGAAGTTGTGCTGCTTGTGGCCCCTGAGACAAAGTTCTTGAGGCTTATCTTTGGCCGTAAGCTGATTTTTACACTACACATCAAGCAGCTACAGATCAAATGTACAAGAGCATTGAACATCCATGTCCTCTCTTCTACCACTTGGGGAGCAGATTAATGTTCTATGCTAAAGATATATCATGTTCTTATTTAATGAAAACTCGACTATGGATCACTGGTCTATGGCTCTGCCAGGACTTCGGCCTTAAAAATTCTGGACCTCATTCACCAACAAGGACTTCAGCTCTGCACTGGGGCTTTCTGCACTTCCCCAGCTCAGAGCATATACATTTTCATGAACCTTCTTTGCACCTTTGATGTTTGCAACTATCTTTACTGTATGCTATGAAACTTCTTTCCTTACCAAAGCATCCAGCCTGGGGTTGTTTTCCTTTTTCAGTGGGTCATGCTTTTTCAGAACAGACAATCTACCATTGCTCCTTTTTGACCTTTGTATCCAGGTACAGTTGGATGGATTGGGTCTATACTTGGATAACATTGCTGTATCCACTGGTCAGCCCATCCCACCATGGCTTCTTACAGTCCCCAAATGTGACCTGTCTTTAAGTCATCTGAGAAAAGCAGGCACTCCCAATTGGAAATACTGTCTATTATTTGCTGAACATCTTTCAAACCATCCTTCCATTCCTACTTTATACAGATGGTTCAAAATCTGATAACTGTGTGGGCTCTGCTATGGTTTGTTGTGGTTTAGTGGTTGCACACAAAATTCCCTTTACAGATTTTGTGTTTACTGCTGAACTGTACACCATTTCTCTTGCCCTGGATCACATAGAAGCTAAGCAATACTCAAATTGCACTATTTATACTGACTTGATTAGTTCTATATTGGCCTTGAAATCATTTTACATTAGTTCACACCCTGTTCTCACTGATATTCAAAACCGACTGGCCCATTTCTCTTTAACACCTGCTTCTATCCAGTTTTTTCTGGATACCGGGCGACGTTGATATTTGCAGGAATGAGCTTGTTGATACTGCAGCTAAATCTGTCTGCTCTGGCACTATCACTGCTGTGCCTGTTCCATACATGGACTATAGTCCTGTATTTAAGGCTCGCTTCCATGCCAGTTGGCAGTCGATTTGGAGTGAGCAATGTGAAAACAAGCTTTTCCAAATAAAACCCTCTATTGGACTTTGGCCATCTTGCTTTCGTAAGGATTGAAAAGAGGAAGTTGTTCTAACTAGACTACGCATTGGTCACAGTTTTTAATCATCGTTTTCTTTTATCTGGGACTGACTGATGCTCTCAGGTCACAACAAGCCACATTTTACTGTCTTGCCGTTGTTATGACTCTCAATGACGACGCCATTTTAAACATGTTCTGTCCCAAGGTTTATCCGTAACGTTAGACAGTGTTATTGGTGACGGTGAAACCTTGGAAATGGTTTTAGTTTTTTAAGGTCATTAATCTTTTTAATATTATTTAAGTTTTTTAATTTATACATTAAACTTTTTTTAATGTGATTCCCTTTTAAGAATCAAAATCCATTTAGTTCAATTTGAAATTAGAAAATGGCCATAATGTCAAATAACTCAAAACCAGGACTGGAAAAGCCAGCTTCAGGTGGTTATCACTGCTGTTTGAGCTACCTGTTAGTTATCCTGGCAACTTATAATCAAAATTTTGCTAAAAGTCTTTTAAAACTTTTATTAATTTACTTTCCAAAAATGGCCATAATGATAAATAACTCAGAACCAAGACTGGAGAGGCCATCTTCAGGTGACTAATGTTGGTTTTTGAACTTAATTGTTAGTCTTCCTAGCATTTTGATAATTACATTTATGCTACAGAAAGTCCTTTACAACTTGTATTACTGCAGTTTTTCTCTTACTGCTGTAGACTAGATGTAAACATTGGTTTTATGTTTTATATGGTTTTTTAAAACTTTGTTTTGTTTTACCTTAATTTCCTTTTATGAATTTTACTAAGTTTAATTTACTTTTAACTTTTTACCAGATGTTTGGTGCAGATAGATTAATTGCTTTGTGCTATAAAACACCAAACCAACCAACCAACTCCTGTTATAGCCAGCTTTGACTTGTACAAGATATTAATAAATTGACTAGGTTATGGGTAATCACTTATACTGATCGTGATCACTGCTAAGATGCTTTGATTGTTGCCAACTGTCATTTGTATAAGACACTATGATATTGGACCTGGCTCTATGTAACTCTTATTTTGAAAAGTTTAAACATACTAGGATTTCCCAAAATTAGTGTTAATCTTTTAGAAAGAGCTTTTAATAATATATGATTGATAGGACTAAATCTTATTGTATAAATTTCTAAATTACCGTAAAAATTGTTTAATAAATATTATATGTTTACAAAAGTCTTCCTCTCGAGATTTAAAAAAAGTGTCCTGAAGAATCTAGTTTAAGATGAAATGCTAATCTTAATTCAATTTTAAATATGTCTTGATATGGGTTATGGTTACAAAGGACTATTTGACATAAAGTAAATAAGATCTATTTAATGTCTTGTCTGTTAGTAATCAAGTTTTGTGACATATTTTTTTACAGGCTGCACAAGTTCGCTGTCAAGTTGCTGTTGATTTAATCAAAGCAAAACAAGCGACTTTTATGAAAGCAAGACAGCAAATGGAACTAGAACATATGAAGCAAAGTTGTGACTTACCTGTTGGCTCACAAATCTTGCATGACCAGTCCTTCACCTTCAGGTCTCCTCAGTGTACCAGCATTCTTGTAGGGGCATATCCTGGCTTCTGTCGTAGGAGATCTATTGCTAACACCTCTTCTAGCTACAGTTTTCCTGTGGGGTCATACACTTCTTTTCCTAGCAACCATCTTCCTATCCAAGCCACAAAGGAGAACTTTCAGTTGGATCTTTACATGGAAGAGAAGGAGGAACAGTTACTTAGCCAAGGCCTAATCACAGAAGACCTAACCACCCAAGGTCCAGTCGCATCCATTTCTCGAAGCAAACTTGAAGCTAGAGCCAGCAGTTCTACTCATAAAGGAGCTTCTACTGGTGGGGTGATGAAAAATCACAGTGGAAGTAGTCTAGTTGTGTTGAAAGAAAAAATAATAGGTGGGATTGTGGCTGGAGCAGCTTCTATTCAGAGTTCAGCTAAAGATGGCCATTCCTATCATCGACCTGTAAGAAAACTAATGCGTCATAGTTGGCAACCTCAGGAAGATAACTTGCAGAAATTTTCCCTAGACTCCCAGACACCTGCCAGTAACCAGAAACTTCATCAAGAACTTAGTGACAGTGGAAAGAAGGAAGAAGGGTAAATATACCAACTACTTGTATTTAAAAGTAAAATAAGTAGTTATATCAAATCATTTTAATACAAACCAATGGTAGTAAAACGTTTGTATACAGACCAGTGTTAGCAAAGCATGTTATTCACAAATTATGGTAACAAAATGTTCGTAGGAAATCTCATTGTGTATAAACCAATGGTAGTGAAATGTGTTGTATATAAACCAGTGTTATTAAAATTTCAGAGGAAGAAATGTACTTTCTTTCAGGTAGAACAATGGTAGTTTTAAAATAAGAAAAATACTGAGTTTTGGTCATTTTTATTGGTTTTAACGAGATAATATTAACATTTAGTAACAATATTTTTAATTAGTTTATGATTGATTATAATATTTTTAATTAGTTGTGAATTTTAACAGTACTCTTTAACCAGTTGATATCATAATAACCTCTATTTTCTCCTCACTGCTACAGGTTAGAGTTTGAAGAAAGTCCCAAACTAGCATCTACCAAGAGGCATTCTCAGCCCTGTGGTGGTCCTGTCCTTGTAAACAGTCACTTGACAAGGACACAGAGTATACGAGCAAGCCCAGAACATTGCCACGGAAAACAGCAACACGAAAAAACCAAGAAGTAAGGAAGTTTGATATAATTATGTGAGTATTGATGTATAGTGTTAAACTACTGTACGTTACTTTTTTATCAATCTACTTACTGTTGAACAAGAGTACCATAATACTTTACATATATATATATTGTCTGAGGGCTTCTTTCTTCTAAATGTTGATATTGTTAGTATTTGGATGAAATATTATTACTATTATTTTGTATGATTTGGCACAACAATGTTTTGTCATGTTATCCTTTTAGGTGTTTTACTTATGATTTTAAGTAATCTAAACAGATATACCAGTTTGGCATATTTGATGTAGAAACGTTTAAAAACACAGATCATGTTAAAATTTATCACGCTGTGAAATAATGTTTTTATTTCTGTACAATCAACTTTCTAATTTTTTTAATTGTAAAAAATATTCTCTTAGCTCTGTCTTATTTCTTTCATTAGGCAGAAAACTTGTCAAAATTAGCACATCTGTGAAATTCTTTCTCTTATTGTACTATCTTAATATAAAATTTGTTGACAGAGTTACAATTCAAAAACATTTTATTTAAACAAATCTTTATTCTGTCATTTCTAGAGCAGTTTAAGATTAAGATAAATCTTTGACTTATAATCAGTCATCTTCTCTTGTTGGTATTTAATGTATATTACGTTTACATAACTGTAGACAGCTGAAGTTAATTATGAGGGAGATGATTCACACAGAGCGAGATTATGTCAATTCCTTGGAATACATCATTGAGGTAAGTAGAAGCTGTTATACAAGAAAAATGAATGATTCTTTATATTTGAATGGTGAACTCGGGCATAAACCAATAAATGTAGATCTCATGATTAAAGTTGTATGTTTGATAACTTGAATTCACCATAAGGTTTCTACACTTCTAGACTTTAATATTGTGAAGTTAAATTCATTATGAAACTGTACTAAATAGTTAATTTTTATCAATGACGTGGTTAGTGGCCTGTATCTTGCCTTACTCTAAGGACTTTCCTCTGTCTATAGTAACTCCTGTATGGTGAATCTTAAAATGATATACATTTTTTTTCTCCGTCACATACAGAGTTTTCACAAAACATTATATGTACTTTTAGCATAAGTGAATTATTTTCATTGAAATTGAGTCATAATTCATTTTGCTTAAAATGTCAACAACTGCTGGATACAGATTTCTCTTGACCAATCACAATGTAAGAGTCTTAGCAATTCTTCTATATCTCATGAGAAACACACCACTAGTATACAAACAGTTAACAGGCTGCATGACATGTTATTTTTCAGTAGTATTTGTTTGTGCATGTACTTTGACTTTACTTTTTTCTTTTTAATATTATTTATTCATCACTATGGCAACAAGAGGTTGTTCAAATTATCCAAACATATTCTGTTATTTGTTGTAAATTTGATGTATGTAAACAATTATTTTCTTCCCAATTTGTAAAACATCTTTTTGTGAAAAAAAATATTTATGTAAAATCCATTATTAAAACTTAAATGACTTTTATGAAGCTTAAATTTGCAGATCTGTGTTATTAATTGTAACTGTCTTTTAATACAACTCTATATTAATTACTAACAATGACAATTAATATCTGATCACCACAACCCTACTTAAATTTTTTTTTAATAATAAAAAACTTTAGTTCTCCAAAGTAATGTTCGGACTATTACAAGTGTAATATAGAAATATTATTGATATGTATGTGAAATCAACACATTAGCTATACAGAGAATTGTTGGTTTTAAAGCCTACAGAATATTTTTTATTGATAAAGATGAGTGAAAAAAACCTTTTTCATATTAAATATTTGCTTGCATTGGACAAATTTAAACCAAACCATTCAATATGATTTTGTTAATATACATATTTGGAGAAGGTCCTTCATTTTAATTTTGCAAATACAGTTAGAAAAAGCAACCATTGATAATTATAACCATATTATAAGTAATTCATTATCATTGTCACAAACAGCTTTATGTATGAAAACAGTATTATTTAGTGCAACTGTTTATTATCATATATCATTATAAAATAATTCACTATCATTATCACAAACAGCTTTATGTATGAAAACAGTATTATTTAGTACAACTGTTTATTATCATATATCATATTATAAGTAATTCATTATCATTATCACAAACAGCTTTATGTATGAAAACAGTATTATTTAGTGCAAGTGTTTATTATCATATATCATATTATAAAATAATTCACTATCATTATTAACAACAGCTTTATGTATGAAAACAGTATTATTTAGTACAAGTGTTTATTATCATATATCATATTATAAAATAATTCACTATCATTATTAACAACAGCTTTATGTATGAAAACAGTATTATTTAGTACAACTGTTTATTATCATATATCATATTATAAAATAATTCACTATCATTATTAACAACAGCTTTATGTATGAAAACAGTATTATTTAGTACAAGTGTTTATTATCATATATCATATTATAAAATAATTCACTATCATTATCACAAACAGCTTTATGTATGAAAACAGTATTATTTAGTACAAGTGTTTATTATCATATATCATATTATAAAATAATTCACTATCATTATCACAAACAGCTTTATGTATGAAAACAGTATTATTTAGTACAAGTGTTTATTATCATATATCATATTATAAAATAATTCACTATCATTATTAACAACAGCTTTATGTATGAAAACAGTATTATTTAGTACAAGTGTTTATTATCATATATCATATTATAAAATAATTCACTATCATTATCACAAACAGCTTTATGTATGAAAACAGTATTATTTAGTACAAGTGTTTATTATCATATATCATATTATAAAATAATTCACTATCATTATCAGAAACAGCTATATACATGAAAATATTAATACAGTCTTTAATTATTGTGTATCATAACTAATTTGTTATATAACTATACTGAACTTTATAGACATAAGTAATATTATTTAGTACAATCATTAATTACTATGTATCACATAATTCAATACCATTACCACAAACAGCTTTATACAGAAAAATAATTTTAATACAGTCATGAATTGTTATAGATCACTGTAAAGTACTTCATAACCATTACCACAAATAGATTTATACATAAAACAATATTGTATAGCCATTTACTGGTATGTCATGTTATGAGGTAATTAATTAATACTGCCTCAAACAGCTTTATATAGGAAAACAATATTGTATATAGTAGTTATTAAGTGCTTTCTAAATCACATTATAAAGCTCTGCCATTATCAGGAATATAGTAATTCACTTCTACTGTTAGGAACAGCTTTATCAAGTTAATTTTCTCAAAGTTTCAGATAAACATTTGTCGAATATATAGCGTTAATGTTTCTCACCAATATTTAACTGTTTTCAGAATTACATACCTGAGCTACTACGTGAAGATATTCCTCAAGCACTGAGAGGTCAAAGAAATGTGATTTTTGGAAACTTAGAAAAAATCTTTGAATTTCACAAACACTACTTTCTTAATGAGCTACAACAATGTAATGATTCCCCATTTCTTGTTGGTCAGTGTTTCTTACAATATGTAAGTAGACTTCTCATTTTAATGTATCTTGAAATGTAATATTAATTATAATAATAATAATTATATAATGATAATAATTATAATTATAATGAAATGAGTAAACTTTAGATCTTTGTCTCAATAGAAGCCCCTTGCTAGTACAGTGGTAAGCTTACAGATTTACAATGCTAAAATCAGGGGTTCGATTCCCCTCATTGGGTTCAGCAGATAACTTGATGTGGCTTTGTTGTAAGAAGAACACACACACTCTTAACAGAAATTTTAAATTGATCAGTTTCTTAATATCACTATAATGTAGCTGTGTCAGCCTGATTTCTAACAATAACGGTCAGTAATCCAAATTCAAATAGTATTTAGTTAATGTATCAAAAAGTCTCCAATTGTATAAAAATACTGAAAGATAAAAAAATGTTTTATAATTTAATAAAAAAAAACATTACCACCTCTTGGTTTTCTGTATTGTATATTTGAGGGATATATAGGTGCTTTAGAAATATTAATTTGTTTTTGGAAATGTCTGTGCTGATCATTTATGAGAGGAACAAAAAATGATACATGTTACAGCTAGATATTAGATCAGTATTTTTATGGAACAGAGAAAGGTTGTCTGTTGTAGTCTTTCTCATATATCAGTGCTAATATTACCATGTTGTATAAGAATTACTTGCATCAAAGATTTTAGAAAGGAAGTCCACGTCCCTTCTCTTTGATTTCCTTTTTAACTTTTAACCCCATCAGTTTTGAATTTCTGTAAAACAGTACATTCAACTAAACCTTATGGTCTTTCTAGTATTCTTTGTATCATCGGGTCAAATTTGACAAAACTTCAAAGAGAGTAAAAATGTATTAATTGAAACATTTATAATGTTGTAAAAGTAGTTGTATCATGTCAAGACATTAATTTTACAGAGTTGATTGAAGATTACAGTTATGTGTTTTACAAATAGATAATTTACTCACAGCTATGGTTTTACCAGTAAAGGCATCACTACCATGGTCATGAATAAATGATGTATTTATGAAACATATGACTATCTTGTTTTTCCTCGATTCTGTGATTAAGGACTTTCACCAAGTACTGATGGTTTTAGTATAAATAATATTAAATTTACTTTTTATTGTACTGTTACTTCAAGTTATGCCGTATGAATATAGCTAAGAAATAGCTAAGATTTTTGTGTAGAAAACGGAATGAAATTGTTTGCAAACTAGTACTGCATTGCTTTCTTTGTTAAAATATTGTTCATTTATGTGCAAGTTTGTTTCATTCTCTCACCAGAGCTTTCGTTGGACAACAATGTACCGAGCAGTACAATGCTGTCAACGTTTTAGCAACTGTCCACATAGAATAATTTTCTTCATATTTTTTTCAAACCTACTATATGGTTTCTTTCATAACAATAATTTAATTTTTGCAGGAATCACAGTTTTATCTCTATGCTTTGTACAATAAGAATAAACCCAAATCAGATTCGTTAATGGTGGAATATGCAAATATATTCTTCAAAGTAAGTGAAATTTGCCATCTTTATTTAGTGTACTTCAACATTAATATTAGACTTATGTTGTCTATTCTATAATTTAAAATAATTTTTTATAATTATAGACATTATAAACATTGTGAAAACTATGCTTTTTTTGAACAGGAAATCTTAGTAATTGAACTTGAATAATAATTCTTATTTATTGGAAATCAATGTTTCGTCCTTTAATTGTAAAGGAAAATAAAAAGAGTTATTAGGTATTAGCATGTTACAAAGATTAGTTCCTGTAAGAATGCAAGTTGCCTCCCGCTAGTACAGCGGTACGTCTCCGAATTTTAACGCTAAAATCAGGGGTTCGATTCCCCTCGGTGAGCTGAGCAGATAGCCCCGATGTGGCTTTGCTATAAGAAAAACACACAAGAATGCAAGTCAACTGAACCATGGTAATTATTTAAAGCCCTGTCCCATGTTTGTGAGAAGCTTTAACAAATACAAATAGTAATGAAAAAATATCTCATTTTTAGAAGAAACAGTTGGAGTTAGGTGATAAGATGGACTTGTCTTCCTATTTGCTTAAACCTGTACAGAGAATGGGAAAATATGCTCTTCTTTTGAAACAGTTACTGAAGGAATGTCCAGAGAAGAACTCAGAGTACCAAGATCTAAAGGTATGTAACAGTAGATTTTAATAACAGTTACTTTATAGTACTAAGATTTTTATATAAGTAACAGTTACTGTATGTGTTCAGCAAGTATTAGAAGCGTGATCTGGAAGTATGTAACAGTATGCTCTAGTGACAGTCATTGTAAGAATTTAGTGAGTATTTGTATTAAGATTTGAAGGTATGTAATAGTAAGTTCTACAACAGTATTATTAAGAGTTTAACAAGAATCAGAAAGTAGGTAAGAGTATAGTTTACAAACAACAAATATTAGTAACAGAAATCAAAAGTAGATAATGTGTGATCTGTAATACAATTAAAAACATTTAACAAGTATTAGTAACAGAACTTGAATGTAACTGATGTGTGTTTAATAAAAATAACTATAAATGTTTAGCTGGTATTAACATCAGAATATGAAATGTTAATTATAGTACTGAACACGTGTTGTGTAATTTGGGTCCATTCAACCTCTGTTTACCTGCGTATCTTGTTGTTTGTCTTGTAATAGAAAAAGTTAAGGATATCCTAGAAAGAAATTAAACTTTTTTAATATTTATGTACACCCACAGGCTGCAGAAGAGATGGTTCATTTTCAACTAAGACATGGAAATGATTTGTTGGCTATGGATGCTTTGAGGGATTGTGATGTAAGCTGTTTTGTATACCCAGTTAGTTTAATATGACTTTAACCTGTAGCTTGGCTTTTTTAACCATAACCTTCATATGTGGTGCTTTTAAGTAAAAAAAAAACAGGAAGTATCTAGTGTGGAAATATAAATTTTTCTCTGTGGTTCATAAGACTACATATACATATCTTCACTCTTAAATCAAACCATATAAACTATTTACTGTTGTTAATATGAGTGCACTTTTTCTTAAGGTAAATGTAAAAGAGCAAGGACGTCTCCTGAGACAAGGGGAGTTTATAGTTTGGCAAGGACGATCTCGTAAGTCGTTGCGACGAGTTTTCCTCTTTGAAGACCTCATTCTCTTTAGCAAAGCACGGCAGGATTTCAATCAAAAGGGCCAGGAGATTTACCAGTATAAACATAGCATCAAGGTTAATAACTTTTGAATTATTGATACTCAACAAAATCTGTAGTAACAAGTTCAAATGTGCATTAGAATGTAAATCAGAAGTTTGAAATGAGGAATTATCTAATAACTTCTACCAGAAGAGCTACTAAATTTTATAATAATAATTACAGTTAATAATAAATAGTTGTAATTACAAGTAAGAAACAAATTAGAAACAGTCAGAGGTCTTCAGCTTGGAAATCTTGCTTCTAGCATTGTTTTCAGTCCTTAACTTTAACATGAAATATGTAATAATGTTTTCCAGAAGAACTGCTAAAATTCTACAATAATAATTACAATTAATAACAAATAACCATAATTATGAGCAACAGATAAACTACATAAAGTTTCTATGACTACTGTGCCATTGGTGATCAGTTTGGAATTCTCATTACTAGTAGCATTTTCTGTCCTTAACTGTAACAGAATGTAGTACCAGAACCTGTAGAGTTGATTATAGCACGAACAAATAACATGGGTAAATGAGTCGTATAATTCACCTACAATATTTGTAAACACTAAAACCTGTTCACCAGTTTAATTCACTATGTATCCAAAAATCTGGGAAGGATGTGAAAATCACTTTTTATAACCTGGGAACTTAATTGAATATTAAGAATGAATGTGACACTTGTCACAATAAAACTGAAAAACAAAAGTGTTTACTCCAATACTAAGATTTCATATATTTTTTAGTGAAACAATCAGTATTTTTTCTTAGTAGTTTGTTTATGTTCTCTATTTCAGACTTCTGACATTGGAATGACAGAACAAGTGGGAGATAGCCCCACTAGATTTGAAATTTGGTTTCGTAAGAGAAAACTAAATGATACCTACATACTTCAGGCACCAAGTCCTGATGTGAAATATGCATGGGTTCAGGAAATCTCAAAGCTTTTGTGGAAGCAAGCACTAAGAAACAGAGGTAGGATTTTTTTGAGAAAAATATTATAATTTTCCTTGTCTTGGAGTAATTTACTTTGTAGACTGATGTTTCTCTGGACTTCTGACACTGTCTTTTATGATATTTTGATTAAGAAGTGTGAAACATTGTTTAAAAACCAAAATGTATTGGTAAAAGTCTGGAGAAAACTGTATGTATGTTGACTGCATTGCATTGCCAAAATCAACATTAAAGTAAAGCCTCTATTTTATTGGTACATTATGAATGTATAATATACTTCAAATTCTATATATTAAATATCAGATATAATTAAGATTTTGAATATAATGGAAATTTTTTTTTTTTTAGAAATGCGTTTGGCAGAAATGTCATCAATGGGGATTGGTAACAAGCCATGTCTTGATATTAAGCCAAGTGAGGATCAGATTAACGACCGCTTAGTGATGATTCAGCAGGACCAAAGAGGTAATTTTGCTTTGTTGTTTTTGTAAGTTAAGGAATTTTAATACATTCACAATTGTGGCTTTTTCTGACTTGGAAAACTATAAAAATTATAACTTCAGTTATAGCTCAGTAACTGAAAATCTTATTTTACTTTTTCATTAGTACCTCGGTTCAAGAGCTCAGTTGCAGTGTCATCATGTGACCAACTACGGAATAACAAACGACCTCACTCTATTATTTCTGTGAGCAGTTCCTCTTCAGGAAGCAGCCAATCCTCCTGTACTGCTTATGGGACCTTAGGTCTTGGCTTTGATTCATGTTTTTTACAGAGCCTCATGGCAGAAGAATCTCAGCTTTCATCAGGTTGGTTGTATAGTTTAGTATTTTCAAATGAATCTTAGGTAAGTGTTTATCATGAGCAAAGTGTAAATCTTTTAGATTTTGTACCCTTGAAACATTATCCCTACAAGTATTTTTATTATTTTTTAAGGAATTTATTGTGCAGGTTATATATGCTGCCACTGTCTTTTAATGCATATTGTGCAATAAACAAATGGATAAAAAGTTATAAAGATTCTTATCACACTAACACACATCTCTCTTTCCACTTTTTATAATTGATATTATTATTATTATTATTTTTTACAAGTATATAGCTTGATGTAAACAATTAAGTGGTTCTATATATTTAAGAAGCATTGTTTTATATTGTTGTCAGAGGTAGAATGTAGGAATAATTCACCATGTTTTAACTAGATCATGTGTATCTTTCTTTTCTTACTTTCTCCCATGTACTACCTTTACTTTATGTTCTCTGCAGCCACCAGTTTGTGATACTTTCACTGTATGTTTTCTTATGTAGTCTATCCATTCTGCTTTTCTGACATGCAGACAGGGATGAAATTCTTATGGTACTCACTGGTACTGAATTCCAGAACTTATTTGAGCTTCATTTCCACGTGCATTCATCGTGCTGTCAAAAAGTATTTATTCACGGACACTCAAACTGTCATTTTTAATGTTTACATACAAGTTTTTTTTTTTTTTTTCAAGACAGGTTCACTTGACCCAACTGTGAGTACCCCTGTTTTGAGATTTTCACCCCTACCTATATAACATACCTGTGCTACTTTTTGGTGTACTTTTCAGTATATAATATACCTGTTTCAACTTTGCAATACACTTTATAACATAACTTACTAGTGCTACGGTTGCTATACTTTCTCCAACATAACTCCTCTATGCTTTCATATTACTTTACAATATGATTGACAAAGTAATTTTTATTCAAAGTAAAATTTGAATAAAAGAAAAGTTTGATTTAAACAATGCATTGTCTTGGTGTATTTACTTTGTTGTCTTTGTGAATGTTGGAGTTTATAATATCATCTGTGAAAGCTAATTGTGTTATTACATACACAGAGAGTGGAGTAGAAACAGATGTCAGTATCCCAAGTGATTGCTTGCTGGAGGTAGACAGGCCTCACCACAAAAAACCAGAGCGAAGTGATAGCATTCTATCAAATGATTCAATCATCACAAACTCGCCTTCACCAGTAGCCCTACTATGTGAAGAGCAACTGTTGGAGGAGGTAAATTATTGTTCTTGATTTCAGATTGAAGTAAAATCATAACTTTTATAACATTGTTTCTTTGTTCTTTTTGTAAAGTACCACTCACAATCTAGACATTGATGTGCAGCTAATTTGCATCTGGGTTGAAAGATGGCATAAATCAAATATGGTAGACAATTCTTCTGTTCCAAACAACTGCTCATTGGTAATAGTCTCAGTGACAGTGAAGTTATTTGGTTGAATAAGATGAGTGTTTTTTTTAACATAAGGTCTGGCAACAACAGGTTGCATATTTACAAACAGATCTTTTAAACATGCATCAAAATCCTGTGATAAAAAGATTGTATTGTGTATATTTTACTACCAGTTGTTAATAATGTGAAGTGTTCTATCTTCTGTGCAATGTATGTATACAGTAATTACTACACAGGTTTTGTAGCTGTTTGATGGTTAGTGACATGAAAAATCTTTCCTAACACTGTAGTGAGAGATATATTATTTTATCATTGAATGTAATAAGTGAGGTAACATTGAGAGTAGTATATGAAACAAAGGCCTAGGGGTGATACAGTTTGGTTTGTAACAATGAGACTGTCAGTATCAAAATATCTGTAGTAGTGATACAGTTTGGTTTGTAACAATGAGACTGTCAGTATCAAAATTTCTGTAGTAGTGATACAGTTTGGTTTGTAACAACCAGACTGTCAGAATCAAAATTTTTGTAGTAGTGATACAGTTTGATTAGTAACAACAAGACTGTAAGAATCAAAATTTCTGTAGTAATGATACAGTATTGGTTTGTAACAGCAAGACTGTCAGAATAAACATTTCTGTAGTAGTGATACTGATGTTGTTTTTACAAATGATGTGCAGTATTTGAATTGTAGTGTAAACCTTTTTTAATTTTTGGTGTTAACAGTTTTAAGCTTAACCTTGCATTTTAGAAAAACTGGTAGGTTAAATACCATTGATGTATTTTAAATATTTATAAAGCTTGTGGCAATCACATGTCAAACATTGTTTATCATCCAAGTCTAGTTGTTACTCTTATATAATATGTATTACTAGATTCAGGAAATTATATAGGATAGTACTCGTAACAATGGCTTGTGATTTTTAATATTATGTTTTATTTTTTGTTAACATTCAAACATAAAGTTTATAAGTTAAAGAAAGTGTACATTGTGTAAATGGTCTATTGATGTTTTTTTTTTTTTTCTACAGCCCAGGGAGAACGGTGTTATGTAATCTACCATAGTAACTAGTCAGATGAATCCAATTATGAGTTATCACAATTGTGCCAAACAGTTCACCAAATTAACGAAGGAGTAATGGGTCTGGTATTTAAAGCCGCCATACATGACAACAGCAATGTAAAAAACCGGGCATTTTGTTTGTGCACTAAACATAAGATAAGGTAAAAATATCGAGTTGGCTTGGACCTAAACAGTGTGTACTGTAAAGTGTTAAAACGTAAAACCTTTGATAACTTAGTGCCAGTTCATAAGTAGATTGATGCTGAGGTTTTGTACAAACTCGTGGTTTTACAATGGATAAATGGGCATATGAATAACATATTACTTTTTATTACTCTCAGTTCTGTAACATTTTAATGTTATTCCATATATTTAAGTATATTAGCATATTCAAAATAATTACGCAGTTGGTTTGAACTGTTTTCTGTTATAGTAATTTGTTCAATTTATGTTTTATTATCAGTGAAATATTTGATGTACTTTGATCAAAATCTTGATATTGTTTATTTTATTGTTTTGAAATTGGCAGTATCAAAAACAAATGGTGTCTTTTAGTTTTTATTACTATAGTTACAGAAGGATGGTTTTAGCTAAATAACAATATTAATTTTTATTAACTTCTAATCGTTTCTCATAATTCAGAAGTTCAACACATTGGCAGGTGTTCAAGAAAGAAAGCTATATCAGATTTACTGTAGTAATTAATTATTAGTATCAATCCTATATTCTGTCTGCATTTGATAATTGTACACTAACTTAAAGATATAAATGAACCACTTGATAGCACCATTACCTGTAACTACACTTTTGATACATTTATTGTATTACACACCTCTGCGGAAGTGTAAGCTTGCTATGTATATTTTACAACATATCTCTGTCCTACACTAGGGCTAGCTTGCTACTGTATTTCTCTACATTTCCTTACCCTACAGTAGTGTAAGCTTGCTACATGGATTTCACTCCGTATCTATATTCTACAGTAGTGTAAGCTTGCTACATGTATTTTAACATGTATGTATATTCTACAGTAGTGTAAGCTTGCTACATGTATTTTAACATGTATGTATATTCTACAGTAGTGTAAGCTTGCTACATGTATTTTAACATGTATGTATATTCTACAGTAGTGCAAGCTTGATACGTGTATTTGTTACATATTTCTAAGAATATAACGAACAATGTCCACTTCATTAAATTATTTTCTACAAAGCTTTCAATGGTGTAATAGACTGTACAGCTAATTAATATTTTTTTGGAATAAATTATTCACACGTTAGCAATAAGATATAAACTTGCTTATGGTGGATTGCACATGTACATAACAACTGGAAATTTCTCTTTAATTTAGTGATAATTTTGAGATACAAGCAACGAAACTCTTGATGATTTTTGAGATTGATGTGTTGAGTTAATTAACTACTGTCCGTGTCACATCACCCAATTAAAAATTTAGTATTTTATGGTATAAGTCAAATAAATAATGTTGTAATCAAATAATTCTGTGTGATGTGTGTTATTTAAAAGTGTTTGTGAACATTTATGTAACAGAGGATTAACAGATAAGAAATTGTGTATTATAAAAAAACAAACCACACATAAAGATGAACAACTACAGATGAAAGTGACCATACATAAGGAATTTCATAAAAAGATTAAAGTTAAAAGTTGAAACCTACTTATTCCCCATTTTCATTTCACGTGGGGGAGGGAGTATGACCCAGTGGTTTGTACTTTGGACTTGGAGTCAGAAGGTTTACAAATTTGAGACATAACTTGCAATATATTCTTGAGTCTACGGGTAAGATATTCTACCCCAATTGTTTTAGTCTATTCAGCAGTGTAATGTGAAACTGGGGATAAAAATATAGTGGATGGGTAACCAGGGAGGAATGTATCAATATTTTCATCTGCTTGTGCAATAGAAGCTGGAATTCGGCAATGGTTCCTCTCTGCTGTCTGGACATTAAATGGATTTAACTTAATGTTAAAACTGTTTTACCTCCCCTAATCTAAATTTATTCCAATCCTAGACTACTCTCTAAGCATTGCCAAAAGTGCACTAGCCTTTTATGTACGTCATCAGTTTTGCACCATTTGAGAAAGTGTTGATAATGTGACTATCCTCCACCAATCACAATGTGCTTTCCATACTAGCACAGCTGCTCCCTGTACTGTTAATTTCTTAATTGGTATTTTAGTGTTTTTGAACTTGCATCATGTGACTACAAAATTCTGATAGTGCTGATTACAAATTTACTTTTCAAATTTTTGCTTTTGATTTCTTTTGTTTCTTCTAGATTGTTTTCAAAATATTCCTATCTTCTGAATTCTAATCTGTTCACATGAATTTGAGATTTAATATGGTAAATTATTAAGTTCTCGTGGTAGTTGACAACAGTTTTCACCAGTCCCCAGATCTCAGGGTTGACAATGTGTGCTGGGGAAGTGCAGATTTTAGTTCTTGGGAAACTTGCATCTTACATTTGCCCAATGATTTCTTACTTTTACTTTAAAATTTTTGTGAGGAAGGATGTAATTACTGAGTGGAAACTTCTTTTAGGGCACCTTTCCACATAATATTCTGGATTAGGTATTATTCCTTTTTATAGAAGTTGTATGGTACACTTACAAATGTGCATTTTTTACTCTTGTAGGTATACCCATGTTTGTGGGGATCAACCTGTCTTTCTTGCTTTATCTGCTCAGTATTTGGCAAGTTATATTTTATAATTCTTTTACCATATAAATTCAAATTTGCATTTTAACATTATCATGTTTTTGTTTACTTTTTGGTATATGTTGGAGTTTTAGCATGATAGTTATTGTTCTTGTAATTGTAACTGTGGTTAGTTTTGTGTCTGTGTTGATTTGTTACTTATGTTCCCTTTACTGTTTATGTTAGTTTGTAAGTTCCTTTTTCTTTACTATTAGTCACATCTAATTTAGGATTAAGCTAATTAAACAATCAACTGGATGACTTTTCAATCTCATGTTCTTCAAGGTATGTTTTACTTTCATGGATTTACAAGTTCAATATTTACATCTTTTCTGTGTTTCTCTAGAGATTCTGTACTTTGTTTTCACTGTTAGGTCAAATTTCATAGTTTTGCAAGTTTGTTATGTTAATGTACTTTTTTTAACTAAAAATTTCTAAGTTTTGTAAGTAATGTGTATTTTCTCTACGTATGTTTGGTTTGTGTCTTTGTGGCTACATTTCATGACATTTTTGTCACTTCTGGATGCTATTTTTGGTCTACTTTTGGGATCATGTGTTAAGTGGTGCACTATTATGCTCATTGTATTCATTCGTTGGGTCTTCAGACTCCTCTTCATGGACAACTTGCTCCTCCTTGCCTCTTCTCATGCTCTGTCAGTCAATCATTTTTGCCCACTTCATCAGAAATTAATCTAATAGGCTTTCTATTCAAGTTGGAGAAATTTCTTATTATCCCACACTATATTTTATTCATTTGGGGAAGTTCGTTTCAATTCTCATCTCATTTGGGCCCAGGCAAATCACAAAGGCCTCATCTCTCCTTCGCTCTCTGCATGAGAGGTTCTGTCTCTTTTGGGAATGTGGGCTTTCTTGGAAGCTCTCATTCCCTTGGAGTTAGGTGTGCATCTGCTTCCTTCAGTAGATGCTTGCCAACAATTGGAACTTCTCTCACAATCCTTGTAATCAGAGCTGATCTTGCTTGGTGGCTCAACAGGGACTTGACCATGGTGGGAATTCCCATTTCTCTGCCTCTTTTCATGTCTCATCTGTTCAGAGGAATCTTCCTTGGTTTGCTGGATGGTTTTTGTATATTCATGAGGGATTTCTGGTCAGTGGTCATTTACAGATACTACTTTCCATATAAATATCTAAGACCTTTTGGCAGTTCATTAGGTTATGTTTTATTTACTCCCACTCCTGTGGGGTCAGGTGGTTTTGGTATATTCCAACAATTCCACTGTCATCAATTATATCAGTAAGCATGACATCTTACTGCCAGCAAATACTTGTTTTTAAACAAGTTCCTAGTACAGTGAACAACTGTATTCACAAATTTTTTTAAAATGACAAATAGTTCAAAGGTACAAATAAATGTGTCTTCAAAACAGTTTCTGATATAGTGAATGACTTTATTCACAAAAATTAAAACAATGACCAATGGTGTGAAGGCATCCTGTTATTTTACAATTGTTAAAGTCTCTCACAACGTGCTTTATGATCATTTACTTCTATTATTTGTTCCCTTCATTGGTGGCTCTCTTCCTACCATAGCTTGCAAGATTATATCTGCACTTAACCTCTCTTCTTTTTTATGATATTTTAATTATGTTTGGGTGTCTGCTTCCAATAAGATGATTCATTTTGTTGTGCCACCATTCTTGGCATGGAGCCGAGCCTTGAATACAGGACCATAGTCCATATACAGAATAGGCAGAGTGGTGATAGTGCCAGAACAGATAGATTTAGCTGCCGTGTCTGCAAGCTCATTTCCGCGAATACCAGCATGGCCTGGTATCCAGAAAAACTGGATAGAAGAAGATGTTAATGAGAAATGGGCCAGTCGGTTTTGAATATCAGTGAGAACAGGGTGTGAGCCAACATGAAGCGATTCCAGGACCAGTAGAGAACAAAGTGAGTCAGTATAAATAGTGCAGTTAGAGTACTGCTTAGCTTCAATATGGTTCAGAGCAACAGACATGGTGTACAGTTCAGCAGTGAACACAGAAGCTGTAGAGGGGATTCCGTGCGCAACCACCGAACTGCAACAAACCATTGGCAGAGCCCACAGAATTACCTGATTTGGAACCATCCATAGAAATTGGAATGGAATGATTGTTTAAAAGATGTCCAGTAAATAAAAGATGGTACTTCCAATTGGGAGTATCTGCCTTTTTCAGATGACTTAACACTCCTACGAAAAGACGTTTCTAGTCCTGATTTCTTCAAGCCCGTTCCCCTGGCTGTAGTTTTGCTAGATAGTAGATAGGGACAGTAGGAATCTCGTTAATCCATTCATTAATGGATTTAAATGGCAATTTCATTTAAATACAAAATTATTAGCCTAATATTAATAACCTTTAAAGTTGCTCTGGGGCCTATTAGGCCCCACTTTTCGTAGGAGTGTTAAAGAAAGGACACATTTGGAGATTGTAATAAACCATGGTGGGATGGGCTGACCACTGGATTCTGCAAGGTTATCCAAGAACAGACCCAATTCATCCAATTGCGCCTGGATGTGAAGGCCAAAAGGAGCAATGGCAGAAGTATGACCCATTGAGGAAGGAAAACACATCTCCAGGTGGGATGCTTTGGTAAGGAACAAAGTTTCGAAGAATATAGTATAGACAGTTGCATATGGTGAAGGTGCAGAGAAGGTTCATGAGATTCTACGAATAGGCTTTGAACTGGGAGGTGCAAAAAGCCCCAGTGCAGAGTCAAAGTCCTTGATCATGAATGGGGTCCGGCATCTTTAAGGCCAAGGGTCTGGCAGAGCCCTAGGCCATTGATCCATAGTCGAGTTTTGATCGAATAAGAGCACAATATATCTTTAACATAGAACATCGATTTGCTCCCCAACTGGTGGTAGAGAGGACAAAGAGGATGTTCAGTGCTCTTGTGCATTTGACCCATAGGTGCTTTAAGCATGGTATAAAGGTCAGCTTACGGTCAAAGATAAGCCCTAAGAACTTGGTCTCGGGGACCAATGGCAGTGAAACTTCACTGATACAGAGTTCAGGATCAGGGTGAATACCCCACTGGTGTCAAAAGTGCATGCAAACGGTTTTAGAAAAGAAAAGTTAAAGCCATTCACCATAGTCCACTTCAGTACATGATTGAGGGCAGTTTGTAGTTGCCACTCAATATATCTCATGTTCGATGACTGACATGAGATGTGAAAATCGTCAACATGGAACCCATTTGCAACAGAGAGGGAGTTGTTCAGTAATGACGTTCATCTTTATACCGAAAAGTGTGACACTCAAAACATATCCCTGAGGGACTCCAAGTTCCTGTAGAAAAGAACAGGAAAGTGTCGAACCCACACAAACTTGGAATCTCCTGTCCATTAAAAAAACTTTAATAAACATGGGTAAATGGCCATGTAATCCATATATATGGAGGTCTTGCAAAATGCCATACTGGGTAGGCGAGAGGAGGAGGTTTGATTCGAGGAACCAAACAAGATGAGCATTAACCATCCTCTCTAAGGTCTTACAGAGATAGCTTGTCAAAGCAGTTGGATGGTAGTTTGAAGGAATCTTGGGATCTTTCCCAAGCTTAGAGAAAGGTAAGATAATAGCCTGGTGCCAGGCATTAGGAAAACATTCTCCTGCCAAATGCAGTTAAAAACAATTAGAAGAATATCATGAGAAGCAGAAGGGAGATAGCACAGCATGTCAGAGTGTACATCATCAGGTCCAACAGATGTACTGCCACACCGATGGAGGGCCATTTTCAGTTCCATCAGTGTAAAGGGACAATTATAGTCAAAGAGACAGTTCGAAAGGAAAGAGGTGAACGCTCTGCCCAAGTCTTGATGGCCAAGCAGGTGAAGGAACAAGCAGAAGTGCTAGATACCTGGCAAAAGCTTTCACCTAGAGTATCGGCGATGCTTCGGACATCAGCTACTTCTTGGCCATCAGAGAGTAAGATCGAAAGGGGAACAGAATTGTAGTGCCCACTGACCATTTGAATCCTGTCCCATATGACCTTGGAACTGGTGGTAGAAGATATGCTAGTTGTGAACTTAATCCAAGATTCCTTCTGGCTTTGACGTCTTTATGTGCATGGGACTGTTGGAAAGCGATGGGGTTCGAAAGTGTGGGATATCTACAGAAAGTGTCCCAGACCCATTTTTGAGCCTTCTGTGCCAAGTGGAAAGCAGGATTCCACCATGGACAAGGATATCGTGGAAAATGTGTTGAGATTTTTGGAATACATTGAGCAGCTGCTTGTATGATACAGTCAGTTACCGCTGCCACACAGTTGTCTATTGATGGCAGGATCAAGTTCTGTGGCAGCAGTAAAAGTGGCTGAGTCTGCCTGATCCATCTTCCAGCAGGGCACACTGGTAGGGTGGCATCGACCATGGCCAGTCTCTCTCAAAAGTATAGGAAAATTATCACTGCCTAGTGGATTACTGTCAACCCTCCATGAAAAATGGGAGAATAATGAAGGGGAGCACACCAAGAGATCAATAGCAGTAAAGAATTGACTAGGTGCATGAAAATAAGTGGAAGAACCAGTATTGAAAAGAGAAAGATTGTGATCAGAGAGCATATGCTCTACAGAGCAACCCCTCCTATCAATAACAGCACTTCTCCAGAGGTGATGTTGTCCATTAAAGTCCCCCAGGATTAGAAGGGAGATGACAGGTGACAGGTAGAGAGAACAAACAGTGATGGTATGACCCAAGGAAACATGGATGGCTATGGCTTCCAAGGGTGTGTTAAGTGACAAAGACAGGGTGGGCACATGCTGATCAACCAACAGTGCCACCCCTCCATGTACTTGTCCATCACACAGCCTGTCATTTCTGTATATTGAAAACTGCTGAAAGGTGACTGTATCAGTGGGTTTTAGAAATGTTTCTTGCAAGGAAAGACATAGAGGATCATAGGAAGCAATCAGTGTTTTGATATGATCCAGATTAGAATGTAAACCTCGACAGTTCCATTGTATCAAGGTGGCCATTTTTAATGACGGGTAGGCAAAGTGGCTGGAGGACACTTCTGTTTACGACCACGTCTTTTTTCCTTACTGTCTTTATTCAGAGGAGGTCTATCAACCTCCATGGATCCTGCCCTGGGTCGATTGGGCAGGTCTTTGTTGTTGGAAAGGGATTCCAGTGACTGAGGATGAGAATAAATGATCGTTTAGTTGTTTAGCATCTTGGGGTGGGAGAAAAAGATGTACCAGAAGAAATGTCTGGATTTGAAACCAAAGGATGTGGATCTTTGGGTTTGTTGGAATGTATGGGAGGAACAGAGATGGGTGTAGAAGTTGATTCATCAACCTTTTTAACTATGGAGGTCAAAAGGCTTTTCATTTATTTTTAAAAATGATTCTCTTGGAGGCACAGAGAGATCTGTCTGCTCTCCCACTGTAGTTGTGGAACAAAGTACAGCAGCATATGTCTGAGATGGAGTTGTGGACAGCAATTTCCGAGCCTCAGGATAACTAATGTTATGTGTCATTTTCAAATGCTGCACCTCTTTTTCCTCCAACCATTCTGGGCAAGAACGAAAGTAGGAAGGGTGAGAACCATTGCAGTTGACACAATGTGGATCCGTGTCACACTCATAGGCATTGTGGTCCTTGCCACCACAACGAGCACGTCAGAGAACCACGACATGATGTCTTTGAGTGGCCGAACCTCTGACATTGGAAATATCCGAGAAGTTTTGGAATGTATGGCCATACCCTGCAAATTAGATAACCTGCCTTCATTGTGGCAGGTGCAGGTGGTGATGTAAATGTCAAAACAAGGATATTTATCAGCAGTGTAACTCCATCTTTGCGAGTGGAGATGCACCTCACTGCAGAAACTCCTTGAGTGGAGAGACCAGTGATAATCTCTAACTTGGGGATGTTCTTCAAATCCCACTCAACAATAACTCTTGTGATGAATTCAAGGTAGCATGAGGGGTAAACTCAATAGGTATATCCCCAATTGCCTTTGAATTCAAGAGGTGTTCACTGTGTTGGAATGTGGATGTTTCAACCAATATGTCTCCAGATCAAAGCTTCTTTACTGACTTTGGAGAGCCAGCAAGTCCCTCAGGTCCCTTCTGAATAAAAAAGGGGGACATTTGCCCTAAAGGTTTTTCTGAAAGAGAATGTAATATAAGAAAATGAGGTACGTGTGTTACGGATGTTGAAGATTGCTGCTCAGAGTCTTCAACACATGGTCGTTTACCTATTGAGTGTTTTTCACTATTTTATTTAAATTTTTCATAGGAGGATCCATAGGAAAAAAGGAAAATTTTGGTACTCACTGACCCCACCCATCATGGAGCCCTACAAGGGGACGCACTACAATGTCATGCAAAGATATTGCAGCAACGCTAGTGTTTCGTGAACACTATACCCAAACACCAGCATCAGACACAATGCCCACAACATCCATTGAGAACTTCCTACACTGGTACTTGGTTGACTCTAGCACAAGTGGACCAGCCAATTGACCCATGGGGGGTCACCCAAAGTCTGCCTGTCTACAGGAATTCAAGGCCAAAGTGGTGTGTTAGGGTTGGACCCCTCAACCACCAGGATCCTCTCCTCCCCTTCACGGGTTGCCATGCACAGCAAACACGTGGGTAAATGTTTAGATCCCAGAGAAGGTAACCAGAAAGAGGTCCCCTCACCACGTACAGGAATCCACACTGAGGGGTCCACTGGAGGAATGGAAGCTAGAGTATCAGGTACTGCTTCAGAGATGTCCATTGTTTTACTGGCAATAATTTTCCTGTCCCTTCACCAGTCTCCGATATTTATTGTTTGACCTCTTCCACAATTTTTCTTGTGCATGGTTTTGTTTATCACTACATTGATAGTTTTTCCATGAATAGCTATCCTTGTTTTCTCCCAAGCATGGAATCAAATAGCTTTGTTATCATTACTGGCATTCTTAGTTGTACACATGATTCTGGTTGTCAGCTTTGGCAAGTATTACAGTATTATTACAATTATGAGCCATGTATAATTTTAAAAGAATGTTTAATAAACTATTGCTCTAAATATGATTAATAATAAAGTAATTTAATATTTATTTGAAAAAAACAAAAAAAAGGATGACACTACATTTACTATTACTTATGTTTGCATGGGTACAAATTTTGATATAATTTTCTGTATGTGCAGAAAATGAAATACTTAATTCCTGGAACACCATGTCCATAGCTGTGTTTTCAGACTCTAGATCTCATGTATTGGGTCAACAGCCAAAACATGACAGCACTGGTATGTCATGTTCCTAGAATTGTGTATTTTGTAGCCAACTGATTATTGTTTTGCAACCAGTTTCAACCCACAGAATAGTCACTTCATCCTCAGGTATTTTGTTGGTGTGTTCTGAATTGGGAATATGACATACAGATGCATTGCTAGTCACTGGAATGCCAAATTCCCTTTTCATTTGATTTCTCATTTCACATACTGGGAATGAATGTGTCCAGTCAAGATTAGAGGGGTCTTCAACTATATACCTACATTCCAATCAGACTCTCATCCAGAATCACTTCCCTCATTCAGAACATTCATTTTTAAGTTCTGTTAGTTGCTTCATATTGGCTACTTCAATTATAGTTCCCTCTTATCTGGTCTCTTCTGGAGCAACAGCCCTGCCCTTACCTCTGATTACAGCAACTGGAAATATTTCATTCCAATGTTTCCAAACTCCATCTTCATGTATGGCTTTCCTCACACTTACATATGTGAAGTAAGTAAATCATATTTTCAATAAATGTTACACTATCCTTTTTTTCAGTTAGCAGATTATATATACTTTGACTGAAAATTGTTTCAATGGAAATTGAAATAGGCATGTTTAGTGTAAAATCAATACAATTTCACCATTGGCTTAAACTGAAGTACCCCACTGCACAAATTATATTGTGACTAAATCCAATCAGCTCAGTAAACCACCTACCTACCATATTTTGTTTCAGGATGCAACAGGCAGTCATACCAAAACTCTTTCACACTTACTTTATGAAAGTTGAAGAGCTTTCTTGTACCTGCAATTAATGTTCATTGCATGAGTACTAAAGTTAAATAATTGTGGTGACTTTAGATTTTTGTCAACTCTTTATGTTAAAATCTGTCTCAAAATACTACTAGAATAATATCCAATAAACCAATTTAATTCTACATTTTTATTAAATCTATAAAGAACTTGTAACAATTGTAATAAAAAAATACACTAATATACTGTGTACATAAACTGTTTGTTAGAAGACAATGTTTTAGAGTATAAAATACAAACTGTGTTTAAAATGATTGCAATATTATGAATGTTTACAGAAAAGAAGCTGTAAATAATATACAAAACTCAAAACACCACAACCTGTTAGTACCAGTAAAATAGTTGCTGCCCTTCAAGCATGCAACTTTATCAAGAACCTTTGTTGCAATGCTATAAGTACTACACACAGCTGCTCTGATTTATAAGAATGCCCTAATTCTTATTGTTTGTTAAACAATGATTTAAGAACAAATTCAGTCCCAGCTATACCTTAATTTTTTCATTTCTTCCCTGATAAGATTGTCAAGTATCAAGTCTTTGTCATAACCTTCATGGATATCTTCTCCTAATGCTCGAGCAACAAAAGAAATGTGAGGGGAAGGAATAAGCTGAAGTGCTGTTGCTAATGGCACAACATGCAACAGGTCTCCTTGACGACTCAGAAGACCTAAAGATTCTAAATATTCAACTGCTTCTTGTGATTCAAATTCTATTTTTGCAGCCAAGTTTTTAAGAACCCATGCTTCTATCTGTTTCTCAAGGAGACCTTGAGTAATTCCACCTGTAAAAAACATGTTGATATTTTAGTGTTTGTTTCTGTACCTGGGAACACCTTTGTGGTTGTAAAGGTCACTCTGAATGACTATTTGATCATTGCACTTCTCTTGGTCTTATTTCTTTTACTATTATAAACTGACAAAAATCTACCAACTTTCTTCATGTCAAAGATATAAAAAATATTGTCTCCTCAAATAATAAATATGTTATAATTAACACAAAAACAAATAAAATGGACCAAGACAAGGCATGATAACAACATGATCATTCACAATGACCTCTATAACCATAAAGGTATTCTCATATGAAATTTCATATACTTCCATACATTAGGGGACTTGTAACAGTGAAACACATTATGTGCAAACACATTTTTTAAACACTTCAGTTATTTCTGAGTTCACAGGACTGATATTTTTAATTTATTACACTTGTACCATTTCTACAAAACTCTGAACTCCATATTTCAACTCTTACTCATTTGTACTGCAGGAAGATTTTTTTTAAATTGATTTTAACACTAAACATCAGAAACTTGGAATTATGATAAGAACATTCTACCATTTTATTATCTCTTTCCCTCTCTCTCAAAAAAAGTGTAAAAATGTCAAATATTCAAAGAGTACTTTAATTTTAACATGCAAAATTATCTTTTACAATAACAACACACAAGATGGGCAATTGCTTGAATTAAGCACAAAGCTGCACAATGGGCTTTCTGTCCTCTGCCCTCCCACGAGTATCAAAACCCATTTTTACAGCTACTGCATCTAGTCGTGTTCAGCATATTCTTCACCAGATCAGTATTTAAAACCTACTTAGGAGGGAAGCCTTTTGTAAAAGTGAAAGCATAGTTGACATAGTTTATAACAGCTAAATGGCAATATACTGCTGCAATACAAAAGTTCTCTACAAATACATTATTCTGCAAGATATGTAGTGGAGACCGATAGAACATATGTTGACCAGGGACCTCAGGGAGTCTTCTGGAATCCATTATTTGCATGACCAAAGAAATATGTGAGAAAGGATGCAATGATGTTAGGAAATACAGTTAATTACACCATAGACTTTATGAAACAACACATACAAACTGATATCATGTTGTAAGGCTAGGATTTGAACTTAGCAGGAGCCTGGAGCCAATAGATCCCAAAATGCCTGATGGGCCCATAAAAAGTGTCTGCAAGGTAGCCCATGTAGCCACACAAAATCAAGTCATTAAAAGTTTGATTCCACATAAATTAATCTAAGCATTTTTTAACCTAGAAGAAATTGTGACAAACCATGAATGGACATTTCCAAAGATGTGAATAATCATCAGTCGTTGTCACTAAGAATACCCATGCACTTTCTTCAATATTCACATTTTTTGCATCAGAGTAATGGAACTGAGCTATGAATATTGTGATTAGTTGAACTTTTATATTTGACGTCAAGCCTGCATCAAGGCCTCACATTTGAAAGATCTACGTAAAATTTATTTTTTGTCGAACCTTTTCAAAAATAGGCAAGTGAAAATTGCAAACTCCTAAGTTGTTTGGAAAATGATTCTTGCTGCATGTATTCTGTTTATACACATTAGGGCAAACACTTTTCAATCCAACTTTGCAGACTGTGTTAGCCTAAACTTAAAATAGCAACATACAATATTACTGTTTTACCGATCATGTCACAATTGGAAATTACCGACTGCCCATAATTATCATTTATTTTAAGAGTAAATTTATATAGCATCTCTAATTTTAATTTTCTCCTTTTTATTTCTTCATACAAAAATTATGGAAGCTATATTTGATAGAAAAACATACTGTTATGGAATTTTTCCAAATTTTGTACACTGATAGATCCTTTCAACCTACAATTAAGAGTCTCATTCAGTCTAAATACAAGTCATGTGTGCAAAGTTATTCAATAAAAGTTACTCAATTTTGACCAAAATAGTTGTGAATGGTTATGAAAAAACATCATGTGAGCTGTTGGTCTCATATTTGGACTACAGCTTCACCTAAGAGAAGTTGACTGACTTTAGTTTTTCATAATTCAGATTGAAGATAGTTGATTCAGAGCAGCTAAACTGCAGGGTAAAAGCACATGCAGCTACAAAAGCATTGGTTAGGCCAAACAAACTAGATTAGCAGTTTCTTGCTTAAGTTTTCAAAAGAATTGCATGGGTGGATGGTTATTGCCAACTTTGAAGCAAAAATTTGCTAAATTTTTTTGAAATTCTCCTAATTAAAGAGCTTTAGCATCACATGATATTAGTTTAAATAATGATTCTTAATTAGGCTGTAGTAAGTACATGCAGATGATAACAAGAAACTGTTAATCTAAATTCCATGGTGTTATTATGAAGAAAGTTATTAACATTATTTTAGAGAGGTAAAACTACCACCATATATTTGAAAGTATAGATTTGTGATTCAAAAGCTAATGTTAGTTATTACCAAATGCCACTTTCTTACTTGGTGTGTAATGATAAAAAAAGTCATATCTTATCAAAATCACCTTGGGGTAAAAAAAAAGTGCAGTTTTAAAAAAGGATTGAGCTTGCAACTTAAGGGAAAGAAATCAAAATTGGAGGTCATAGGGTAGCTACAGTTACAGCATTAATAAAATGTATATTTTGTAAATATTTGTATATACCTATTTATCACTTTCAACTTAGTGACATTTCTAACAGTGATACGCACAATTCAAACAATTGAAAAAAACACCTCCCTATTGAAAAGTAAAGTAATGGGACATTCCAGATTTCCAATTGTTCTTTTGTTATGCACTATTTTAGTGACTTCCACAAACATAAAGCTGTTACACAGTGTGGTACTAATGGGGAACCACATGGTGTATCATCCTCACAACTTAATATAGAATAAGAAACAGATGACTGTCATACCATGATTTAGAAATAAATTAAAGATCGTATATGAAATAAAAAATACTGAAGTTAATAATTAAATGGTTTGACTTGTGTTTTTTGTTTTGATGAAATACAAGCTCATAATAAAATAAACAGATATCTTTAGTTTCCTTTCAATTTACAGAACATTTGCTATTTAATTCAGTTTTACTGACAAATTTCACTGAATTTTACAAAGAGCTATAGGACTGGCTCCTAAAAATGCGTGTTTTGGGAATCCAGCTGGTTCCCTAAGTCAAAAGTTAGGCGTGAGATTGTGCAAGTATATGGCATAATGCAGTAAAATGATTGAACAAAAGTAATCTTTTAATCCTTTTCTAATATAAAATAGTAATTTACATATGTCAGAATACATACCTAATGTGTTAACTGCCATATACTTGGATTAAGAAACCAACAGAGAATAGATATGGGTCATTCCATGCCAACTCACCTAGAGCGTCCCAGTTCATGTCATAGATTTTCTTGAAAAAAATTTAAGCAAAAACGTAATTTTGATTTATTCAGCCATGCAGTACAGTTTTAGGATTTTGCTAAATCAAAATTCAATTTTTGCTTAAGTTTTATTCAAGAAAATCTATGACATGAACTGGGAAACTCTAGCTGAATTGACAAGCAATATGTACATCCTTTAACTTAAACATTTTGAACAGAAAAATGACATAAAACCAAAGTTTTTCAAACTAACATTTTTTATTTACAATGTTTAATTGAAATATTACTGCATTAAAATAAGTTGTTTTTAGTCGTAATCAAATATATAATTATCAAAATTTACTCAAAACATAAGAAAAATTATCTTAAGTCAAATATTTAATACAAACATATAGTTCATAATGAAAATAAATAAGTTATCACTTCAGGTTACACTAGATTTACTCAGTATTAAAATTGATTTTGAAATCAAAATCATATTAAGCAGAACTCACCTAATTCTTCAGGCTTTTGCTTTTCACTTGGTTTTGTTTTAACAGATGGTGGACGTTCCACCAAGAGGAAAGTATAAGCCAACAAAACCTCTTTAAAGAACTCTTCTTCTGCTCGATTTTTCAACAGTGTTAAAAGTCCAGGGTTATTGGAAAGGTTCTTGAAATAAAGAATTCTGTTCATGTCAGCAATATATTTTGTTTTTCTTTTTGTAAATGTCAGCCATGTGCGAGCAGCAACTAATGCACTCAGTGCTGCTATACCAACTGTCCATTGAATCTGAAACCCTGCAAGGTAGGTGACAATTTTGGCTAGGACACCTAGACCACTGAGAGAGAGTGAAGTGGTCAAGACTGTTTTTTGAAAGTCTGACATATAAACTTTACCTTTGGGTAACAACTGCTCCAGTGCATGCACGGGAATGTCTCGAAATGCTTTCAAAAAGAGCTTGTGGTCAGTTCTCAGACGAACAGCGACCACCACTCGCTTGTAAAATTGTAGAGGCTTTGGCCGTTTGACCTTCTGTTTGTACTTTTCCAGAAACTGAGGAAGTTTGAGTTGCATTAAAAAACCTGTTATTTTTTTATTCCAAGAAAGGGGAATTGTAGGTAATTCCTTACCAAGAGTCCAGAATCTCAGAACAGCATACCGAGCTGTATCAACTTTTACCTGAAAGTTAGAGAAGTAATTTTAATTGTACATCGTTATAACATTTATATTTTGGTCCATACTTTTCAAATTAATAGCTTTGCAGTATTATTGTTATAAAAATTACCTAAATGACATTGATCATTTTTACAATCAATGACATAAGCCCCATTTGCCCTTCACTTTCAAGGTAGTTTTTAAAATTATGGTATCTTATTTGATGTACTTGTTTATAACTAATAGAGAACTTAATTTAAAGCTTGCAATAGTCCTTTTGAAATTGACAGCAATATATGCCAACAAGACATAATTTTGCCACAAGTGAAATTATCACTCACAATGTCTAATAATTTTTATAGCCCTGTTATGTCACAGCTAAGTTGTAGTTGGTTTTGAATGTTCTATTTTTGTAAATTGTGTATTATTTTCATTTGAAAGGTGAAATATTTTATCTTTGAGTAAGAAGTTTAAAAAAATTTAACAAGACTTATCTCACAAGACAACAAGTGCAGAATTTCATGAATGCAGCATGTGAATGTGTGGGACTCTGGTAATTTGTTTGTTTCACTAATGAATGAACTGCCTGTTGTAGGAGCCAGACAATGAAACTAAACTATTTGTGCAAGTGTGAACAGTTGAAACTATGAATAACATGGATTGTAATCATGGAGAGAAAAGGTTTATTTCATAATTTTTAAAACTTCCTTTCCATTTAACTATATAGTGATGACTCGGATACAATAAAAAATTTTAAATTTTATCTTTAAAAAACTTTTGCTATTCATTTAGTTTATAAAAGTTACTCAAATTAGTATGAAAAGTGTAATATGAAGTATTTATATTCTTAGTAATTAAAATCATCTTACACTCAGAAGAATCAGAGTCTCAGTCAGACTGACTGTACATTCACAGAAAGTACTTTATTAAAGAGTCTAACATAACATTTCAAATTTACCTAAACTTAACCAAATATCTATATGTAATACTTTGTAAATTCTCAATAATAATAAACATTGCTATGTATAGCTTAACTGAAACAGGTTGGGTGGAGAACCCCAACACCATCTACATAAGGTTGACAGTAATCTTTCAGTCATTAGAAAAAACAGCAGTTTCATTCTACACAGTTTTACTAGTGACAGAGTTGTTTATTAAAACATAATAACACTAATAATAAGTAAATTAAATATTTCATGTATTACTACAAATCTTTTATCACTCTATTGTTAAGTTATTTTAATATAACTTACCTTAAGAATCTAAAAGTAGAAAGAGTACAATAAACTGGTTTTTATGGTTGATAAAATATGTGAAAATTGCCACATTAGCTAGATTTTGGATAAAGGTAAAATGAAAGTTTGACTGTAGGATAGATATGTGGTCAGTTTTCCAGTGGAAGAAAGTAATCTGATGAAACCAAACAGACAAAGAAGATTTTCAGGTTGTTACTGACTGTGTTACAAAGTTATTGTTATGTTCCCAACTCAGTGTTTGGTAACTATCAAGAAAAAAAATCTTTCTTAGTTTGTAATCACAAAAGAACCATACTATAATTAAAATTCATTTTGAAAATAGTTAGAATAATTTAATAATCCACTACCAAAGAACACAGGCAAGTGTCTATTAGTATATGTAAAGCTTATGCCTTTCCTTTATAAGGAAGCACACTGAAAATTTTGGAATTGTATTTAAAAAAATACTTTTGATATTAATATGTGCCACCCCACAACTGAACAAAAACTAGTTACCTCATCAAGACTATATAATTTCATATCTCTGTACTATCTCAGGGAAGCAATATATTTCTAATACTTATGTATCTACTTTAGTAAAGCTATATCTTTTGATACTTGTGCAGTATATCTTTCCATACCTGTATAACATCAATCATCAAGCCAACCACTCTAATAAGAATATACAACAAACACAATGTTACCTTCACTCCTGTTTCAGTTCCATGTTCTTTGAGGGCAGCCTGTACAATATGACCAGGAAGTTCATAGAAATTAGCTTTTTCCATAATGATGGCTAACTTTTGCAGTAACCAGAATTCTTTGTCAAGACGATCACGGAGTGGGACTTGTTTGGTGTCAACAGTGTCTTTGTCAGGATTTAGGGTGTCAAAGAGACCCTAAAGAAAAATAACGAACACCTAAAAATTTTGAATCCAATTTGTATTATTAAGTATGGTAGTACTTAATAGTTGGGATTGTGATGAAACACAAATAATGGACATAAAACTCTTCCATTTAAAACCATCTTTGAAATATCTTAATACAGCTGTCTGAGGCAGAATCACATGGGACAAGGTAAAATTTCTGGCTTAGTGAACATGCATTTCCTTAATTATATATAATTTTTAACCAGAACGATATACTTGCTTGACTCAAGGAAGGAAGACATTTGTGAATAAAGTTATTATACTGTTTATGCTATATTTATTAGAATAAGAACAAAAATAGACATTCAAAATATACACAAGTCACAAAATCTTGAATTTATTTGAAGAAAATGTCCAATTTCAACTGTTTCATTTTTTTAATGGGCTTTCTCATGTGACTGAAAGAGAATGCCAGTTCTATGGCCTTTTCATAAGTTCACTTTCCCCCTTCATTTTTTGCATACAATTTGATAGCATTAATATAACTTAACACTTGTAATGACGTAGGAATTTCTATTTCCTCACTGTCTTTTTCATTTTGTTCATCTTCTAAATCTCTCACACTGTTATCATCTTGTGATCCTATTATGGATTTTAAATTAATTTCAATAATTTATGTTGAAACATTCTTGTCAATGTCCACAGAATGATCTGCATCAATTTTCTCAATTAGAGTTTGGATTTCACTAGAATCTTTATAACAAACACCTTTAAAAAAATATGAGGGTATTAGGTAAATACCTAATACTTGAAATTGAAAAAGAAGAATATGTTACTATTCCTTAAAATAAAATTTATTGGATAATTCACAAAATATATATCATATGCAGTGTGTGTGTGTTAATATATATTCCTAACAAGAACATATATGTGTGTGTATAGTGACATTAATAAGTACATTTAAATGAACTTAAAGAAGTAAACAAACTCATGAGGAAGGACTGCATTAGAAACAGCAAATCACAACCTGTAATTAATTATATTATAACCCTAATTTTTTAAGTCAAAACAAAACACACTGCACTTTTTAAAAAAGATCCTAGTGCACAAGCTACAACGTGGGATTATAAAATGTATCCTAGGTTTTGGAGGTGATTGTAATGTAGGACCCACATTGCAGTGGGGATACACTGGCTATGGGTTTTAAGCGTATTTTGTTTATTTTAATGCATTTTGTTTAGGTTTAAAAATTATGGTTATAATGCGTATGTGTGTGTATATATATATATATATATATACAAGACAAATATCTATGAAAATATCTCATCTATCACATTTGTATTCTTATATTACAGGAGAAACCAGAATAAAGAAAAACATGGTCAACTTGAATAGGAAAATGTGATAAGATTTAAAACCCATCAGTAAAAAAATCTAAGAAATAACTTTACAACTCTGGTTTCTTCACTGTTCACACCCATGCATTTTTCACTGATCACTTACAAGCTTTGTGACTTAAATATACCATGTTGAGGAGCCTTTTTCAAAAGTCGAAAATATATAACTCAAGTTTCAAGTTGCAGTACTTGAACCCAGGTATACCATACCTTCATAGTGATATAATCACACCTGAAATGTATATTTTAGCCTGCAAGAACAGCATCATATAATCAGTGTTATTCAATATGTGTAAAATATATATAAATTTGTAGTCTTTGTTCAATAAAAGTAAAACTTTCCATATATCACTAACTTTCATTATTTTAGATTTTTATTACATAAATATCAGTATAAATATTTTATTGGCATAACTTGAATGCTCATGTAATTTTGTCCTTAATCTAGCTGTTATCTGGCTGGAATAATATCAGACTTGGCCATATGTATTGCTAGATATATAAATCTGATATCCGACAAAAGTTTACCATCTTTATAAAACAGAAAGAAAATCCATCTAATTACCTTTAATTCCTGAACAAGACCCTGATAACGATTGACAGCAATTCCATCCAAAGCTAAAGCTAAACGTTCCATCTGTTTCTTTTCTTCTTGTGAGAAGAAATCTTCCTCCAACAAATGGCGAACCAGAGAACGACTTGTAAGGGGAATGAAGTAATCTCTGCACAAAATGAGAAAAGACATGCACGAGTCAATAGCCTAATTAGTTATTTTAAACTTATTCAGTTCCCTTTATACAATGCATTCTATAAGAGAAATATAAAATCACTCTATAGGTATATCTTGTCAAATATAGATCCTAACAAGATTACTGTTGGTAATCTGAGGATTACAAATGTATGAAAAACTTAACAAGAATGGGTTATTTAAGACCAACAAAGTTACCCTTCAGTCTACCAGAAAAAAACAATTCAGACACAAACTCGAAACTACACAAACTTGAAACTAAGTCATTTTACATCAAACACAACATTCTCATTTTAGATTTTGATACCATAATTCTAACCAAAAGATTACTTTGCTGAAGAACACATGGATTTCCACTGGACATTCCCACCAAATTTTTTTCACCACCCACAAGCAGATTATTCAATTCCCTAGCAATTTTAATGCCTAAAAAGTGGGTGTAAGCCCACAGAAAGTGACTGAACAATTAAGAGATGTTTCATAAACTAATTTCCCACACATAAAGTTTAATTGTGTAAAAAAAAAATTGCTGACTCCAAAGGGGTGGATTAATTACAAGGAAGTATGTTGTAATGTTTCTCATAATACCTGAAATGTAGAACACTTCATTCAACCTTGCACCTGCCCCTTTTAGCCCCTTTTATAAATGTAACCTATACATCTTCTGTGCCCCATGTCACTTCTATACCTTTCACACCCAAATAAAAACAAATCTTTGAACCTTAACTGAACCAAGTACTACTGTAGTAGCTCTCACTTTTTACAACATATTGATATTCTTTATGGAGAAAGAAACCCCAAACTGCCCACACAATATTCAAATGAAGCTGCAACGACTTTTATATTTTAATTGCTGAATAAAAGGTTCTTGAAGACACTACCAACTTGTTAATTTTACATAATATGTCCTTCGTTTTAAAGAGGTTAAATGAGAGGAAAATACATAGAAAGTGTGCACTAGTGACAGTAACTATATTGCCATTCAAACATCAATACTTCTGGTCAGTTTGATACCTCTAAAAAACAGTTTTGTCTCCAGTACTGAAATGTTGTACCTAATCTCATCATCATCAACTAATTCTTCGATTTCCTTCATCAATTCAACTGTTCTTATAGTTTCTGTTGATTGCCGAGTTCTGTTATCCATATTTTGAGTGTATGTGACATCTTTCGTCAACAAAACTGATGTTGCTAAACATCTCTGGCTGTACAGATTGGTCAGCTTAGAATGAGATGCATGTCTGAGAGTCCATTTACACATCTGAAAATAACAAGTATACAAGATTCTCTTCAACAAATTCTGTTGATGTGCCTCTAAAAGAATTTTTAAAAAGTGAAGCAAAGCCACACAAATTGATGTATGCAAGAAACATTTAACTGGTTATTGCAAACACCAAGTAATTATACAAATTTTAATTGGTTACTGCAAGCTTCAGATGATATAGAAGTTAAAAATTGTTATTAAAAGCTTTAATTACATAAACGTAACTGGTTATTACAGGTTTCACGCAATTTTATACACATATGAAGTATAATTTAAAAAATTTTTATAATTAAAAAAATGATATATAAAAGATGAATAAGTGTTTAGAATTACACTTCACAACCATCCAGAAATACTAAATGAACCTTATTATTTCTTTAGCTAATGTTAGTACACTATAATTAACTGGCTTCTTAACTCTATCATGTTTTAGTGCAAGTAAAGTAAGTTGTCTCTGCTTATAATAGAAATATTTGTTGTAACTATTACCAGGCCTCAAAATACACTCCTGTACTTGTATGAAATGGATAGCTATACGAATAAACTGAAGAATTCTTTGTTATATACCTTCTGTTACTATCAGTATCAGTAAGTATTACTTGTACAATATTTGTCCTGAGTATGTATAATTTCATGAAACAGATTTTCTTTGACAGAGTTGTTCACTTTGTACATTAAATTTCAAAAATCACATCCACCATATCTTGACTTATATTAGTAACCAGATGTGAAGGCTAATAAACAAAACAAAAAGAAAACAAGGATTATATATCATACATGAGCATTCTCTACTCGTTTAAATGGTTTTCATGGGAAATTAAAGTCTACAATTCCTTATTCTTCCTCATGTAATGATAGAAAATTACCAAGTCTTAAAGATATATTACCTTTGTACATCAATTATTTTACCTTTCATTTCAGATTAATATGCCAAAATCACATCATGCCCTAGAAGATTCCAACAAAAAAGAAACCAAGTACACAAAGTCAGAGCCCAAAACCATAAACAGGCAAGTGTAGAGGAAAGAAAGGAAAGGGTATTCCTGCACAATCCCTCAGAATTTCTGTGGAAAGCCTGAGAGAATAGATGTAGAGAAGAAAGATACCATAAAAGGGTCATAAGGGTAAAATGTAGGCAAGAATACTGGGCATGGGTCACACTGATATGTCATTTAGGAGCTGCCCCCCAAGCAGGCAATAAGGGACTTAACAACTGCTGGTCCAAAAGGAACAGTCAATATGATAGTATGAAAGCACAAAGTGATCTGAAGCTTATGGGGGACAAAGTATGCTAATCCCATCAATTAATTGCAAGGGAAATTAATTAGCATTAGCCCAAATATCAGAGAAAGGAAGAATAACCAAAAATGGTTGGGAAGATTGGTCATGGGAGAAAAAAAACATGACTCATAATAAATAGGAGAAAGGGATAAAACATCACATGTCTGAGAAAAACAAAAATACCTCATTAGGTCTAACTGATTCCTCAGGTGGGGAAGAGATAGGTACAATCAAAATCAGAAGGTGGAAATAGATTAACCAAGTTCTTAAGTCTGAAAAGCTCAGCCTGTTTGGGAGAAACTGGAATGAGATTTGGAAACAAAAGGTGGCTCTTGTAATGTTCAATTTCCTATTGGATCACCCACACTTGAGGCCTGAGAAAGGACACTAGTGGTAACATGGACTTCAGAAATCAAAGTGAAGAAAAGGTCACTAAAACTGAGCAGTGAAAATGAATATGCAACTAGAACTAACTGATAAAAATTTTTAAATGAAGAAACTGTCTTAAGGAAAACTAAACAGATTAGAGAAAGCCACTTTGTGAGAAAACAAAGATGAACATGAATGACAAAACAAACAAGAAGCACATCGGAACACAACAGTTGCCCAAAATGAAGAATGATGGTCATTTTCCAATTGATGGAAAAATAACATATGATGATTTGGATGTGAGACACATTGGAATCTTTCAATTTCAACAGGGGGGGAGCAGAAAACTTGTGTCACGTGTACAGAAAACGTTCACATATAGACGGTAGTAATGAATGAGAATAACTAATTTTGTGAGTAGAAGTATGTACCATATTAGAATTTTGAAAGGATGCAACAAATGTTATCAGTCGTGAATTAGACAACTGAATTAACTGGAGATACTGATAACATAGAGATGTTTGTTATATAGAAAAAACATGGCTACAAGAAAAAAATTAGCTTGGTCTACAAGGTTTATACAGGACCTAATTAAGGAAAAAAATTTGGAATTGGAAAAGTTTATAAGTGAGAGACTTTAATTATTATAAAGATCAAGAGAGTATGCCTAACAGAAAATTAGAAAATAGAAAAATTACATGAAAATTATTGGTACAGAATGAAAAGTAGTGGTGGGAGGTAGGCTCTTCCTGCATTAAGGATCTATTCAAATCCAGTAAACAAAATATTAGGACAGGAGTAAGACCTTTGAAAGACGATAAAGGAAGGCTCAGTGTGATAAGTTTTTCAGTTTTTCTAATGAATATGTAAGCAGTATTTCTCACCCTGAACAATTTCTTTATAAAAACAAGATCAAACAAAATGTTCACATTAATTCAAGGCTTGTTAAGAAAAACTTGGGAAGTGTAATGAATAATAAGGAACCTAAGTCAGATTTATTTCTCCAAAGGTTTTGAAAGAGGTTAAAGATTGGATATGTAAACCACTTGCTTCTATTTTTTGTAAGCACTTGATATTAGGGTTTTGGGAGTTGATGGCTGTGTAGTGAATACTGCTGCTTTACAAAAGAATTTAGATCATTTGGAAAGTTAGACAAATAAATAGTAGACAGAATTTAATCATAATAAATGCATGGTAATGTATATACATTATCATAAATTGAATTATAAGTATAATTTTGGTGGGATTAACCTTAACAGTATTACACAAGAAAAATGATCTTGGTATTTTGGTTCATTAGATTCTTAAGTTATCCAAGCCGTGAGCGCTATTCTTTGTGATAGAGCAAATAGAATTTTAGGTTTATATAACAGAAATACTGAATAAAGTCTACAGAGGCTATAGCTTTATTGTACAAGTTACTGGTTGGACCACATTTGGAGTACTGTGTTCAATGCTGGAAAACACACTGAGTTGCTAGAATAAGTTTAGAAAAGGGCTATTATGGTGACACTGCAATAGAAAGGTTGTTGTACAAAGAAAATATATCCGAATTTTTTCCTTGAATAAAGAAAAAACGGTGAAGATCTGACTAAGGTGTTTAAGATGATTCATAATCCTTGCATCATTTGTTAATGTACTTATGATGATGTACTTATAATGTACAATTAGGGGACAGAAAATATAAAATTATGGTAGGGTGGAGATCGTCTTCAAGTGTGACAGTTTTATTTTTCACACAGGGTGGTTGACTTTTTAAATAGGTTGCTTTCAGATGTGGAGAGTACATTAAGTTGAAGGGGGTTTATGGAAAGTTTGACAAATATTTGAATGATAGGAGCTGGCTATATTTTGTTTATTGCAAGTACAGTTTATTAGATGAAACAATCTAGACTGACAAAGGACACGCTGTCCTTAAATTTTGTTATCTCATCCCATTATATTCAGAGCAGCCCAACAAAATATGGATTCATGAGAACTGTTCATTTTAATATTACACACAATACAAGACACAATCCAGGTACACTGGACAGTTGACACTTATATACTAAGTGGCAAACATGGTGAATTATACTATTACTGAAAACATTAACAGGCATCTCTAATGTACATGATATAGCCTGCATGGTGTACATAAACAGCTGCCCTACTCCCATCTTTATATGTCTTCAGTAATGTACTTATATATGGTAGTTTGGCACATGTAAATTCATTTTTATCTCTTTGAAGAGAACATATCAGCAATAAAGGTATTGTGCAAAGTAAATATCAATATTACTCCTCAGCATACTACTAACTGTTGTACTAGTAGCTATGAAAAAAAACATTGCTATTAATGTAAGAGGTGGTTACTACTAATACTAGCCCAGATGAATTATGTTGAATGTGTCAAAGATTGTTTGTCAACAGATGCCAGCATCCGAAAGAAATGATTAATGCTAAATTGGTTCCACACATACACTTACTTTGAACTGTATTCTTCACAAAGAAACTGAATTAAAAACATCCCAAAAAGTTGTTTCATAAGATAATATTTGCATTTAAAAAAATTACAACCCTAACCTTATTTGTAAATTTTTGTATTATGTTACAAGTGATCAATTTTCTTTCTCCATGAAACTGAAAGAACTATTTATAATCACTAAAATTTAAACTTCATGTCTCAAATTTCACGTGCAATGTGCGTATGTTTGTGATGACAAAAATAGAAATAAATGTAAGTGTAAGAACATTACGTGGCCGCAAGTTTTTTACGGTATCCTCAACAGGAATTAATAACAGTAATATTATTCATTAGTAGTAATACTAATAACAGATCATACACTAGTTAAAAGTTATATACTTACTTCATAGCAATAATCAAGATTATAAAACGAAAACTGCTAAGACGAATACTGACAAAAAGTAAAAAATAAATTCAAGTTTACCTGGGCTAAAGGCCGGACGCTGAGGCTAAATAGTGACATATTTACTTATTCTGTTTTTACACTACGTTAACCCTAGTTTCGTTTGAGTCTGTTGGATCTGTTACTATCATATGTATAGTAATACTCATAGCAATGCGAGCCGAAATTTAAATAATTTTTCTTTCGATGTAAACATACTATTCATAAGTAAGTAATAAACTAAAGTTGTTTTTCCAAACACCGTGTGATAACAATTATGTTTATTTTGTTACTTAAAAACAATAATTTAAAGTAGTAAAATCTACGTCGTATGATAAAAACATCCGCGTACACCAATGTCTTAATTGCCATATACACCACGTTTTCAATCTGGTCTACAGAATTTCTTTTGACGTGTGAAAAGGTTGCATAACTGGGAAAAGGAAACGCCAACATAAACATACATATCCCATTGTGATTGTAGAGTTAAAAATAAAATAACAATAGATGGTGCAAAAAAAGTTGGAGAACCACTGATCTAAAACCACACACGTATATATATATATATATGTATATAAAGTGTTTGAATGTTTCCGTCGGTCCAAGTTTTGAGCCGCAATACGCCACTGAATACACTTCAGCTCCGTCTACACTTTCAGTTGTGGAATAGCGGTCTTATTCATTCTGGAAACTCGGGCAGAATTCAGTAAAATTGAGCCTCATAATGATAAGAAAACTCGGAAGTAGATTAATAGGCACAACATCGGAGGACCTTCTCTGTGGTCCCAGCATGACCAGGTGGTTAAGGCACTCGACTCATAATCTGAGAGTCACGGGTCAGAATCCCTGTCACACCAAACATGCTCTCCCTTTCAGCGGTACGGGTGTTATAATGTGACGATCAATCCCACTATTCGTTGGTAAAAGAGTAGCCCTAGAGTTGGCGGTGGGTGGTGATGACTAGCTACCTTTTTCTAGTCTTACACAACTAAATTAGGGACGACTAGTGCATATAGCCCACATGTACCTTTCCGCGAAATTCAAAGACAAACAAACAAATAAACGGTTACAAAAAATCATGATCGGACTCACACAGAAAGGTTGTTGTTGTTTTCTGGACACCACTTTTAAGTAAATTGGATGAGAAGAAACAAATTAATGGCTATTGTGTAGCTTTGCGTGAAATTCAAACCAAACCTTCTATAAGTAGGATTTCGGGCAATTGTCCAATAGATAAAATCGCATATGATGAAAGCGTTATGATTGCTACAGTTGTTACGGATTAAATTTATCTCTGAATAGCCTCCGATTTATTACATAACGTATTATAATTCTGAACATTCTGAAAATGAGTTAAACGATAATTTACATTTAGTAATTAAATAAATGTTGATATTTTTTCAACTTATGACACTTGTCAACAAGACTGATACCCACATTTTTTTTATTTTAATAAAAATATATCTTAATATACAAATAACAACAGATCTTATAATAACGGCTGTTACAAATAATGACCCATATACAAAAGTTTTACAAACAATATTGAACCTTTTATCAGGTCTGGAACTTCTGATATGATATCCTAACGAGAGCTCATAAAGAGGAAATTAATTTTGAGTTGACGTAGGTACAATTCACTTTACAGGGAGTTAGCTGTCTCTGTATTCTTCGTTCTTCGTTGATCACACGTGAGTTTATCACTGCTGAAGTTATATAACGTATTCGAAAAAATACTAATGTCCGATCTGAATCCGCTGTAGTTAAATAGTATATAATGTTCGAAATCTATAAACGTTCCTGGTGAAATATCTGAAGTTCACCGTTAATAAGGGTTAATTGTAGCTATAAATTCCAAAGTTTATAGTATACCAACTATAGCAAACCAACAATATATCCTGTCTCTTGGCGTGTCGCATTGATTATATTCACAGGTACGAGGGGAGTTTTTCGAAACTTGAGTTTACGCAATAATTTTAACGATGCACCAGTGTTTACGTACACACATATGTTGTTGATTCTTACATTCGACAATCTTCTATAACTTTAGTCAATAGGTAGAAGTTTCACAATACAGATTTAACATTATAAGTTATGTACATTTCTAAAAATAAAACTTAAACAAACATCAGTATTAATAGAGATATATAATAGTAAATCAGTCAGACCTCCCTCCTTAAAGAATTAAAATTGACTTTAGTCAATTTTTAACTAAGGTATTAAATATACATTGACAACAACACATCAAATATAATACAATATCAAAGAACTGTACACCTTCAATAATCATGATAGTATATAACATTATGATTACAAATAACCTTATGATACTTCATTTACATATCACGTGAAAATGCAAAGCACAAGAATGATGTCAACCCATTTGACATGGATTGTCTTCAAATATTGTTCTTGTAATGATAAACTCCAACTTAATTGTCTTTTGTTATTTCCATTCATTCAGTTCAGAAACGTCAACAGGTTATAAGTGGAAATGAAAATAAGGAGTTGTTTCACAGGAGAAGCATCACGTACAGAAATGTTGGTTATAATAAAAATGTCCAGAAATATACATTCATATTCAATCAGTAAACTTGTAAGTTGAGTTTTATCTTCAGAAAAAAAGAGGTCAATTTTTGAGCCAAGACAGACCAGAATATCAGAATATCTAAGCTTGGAGTAATATCTGACATATGAAAGGGTTTCATTATATTGATATCACACAACTGGGTACCCTTTCGACGATCAGAGGTACCTAATAATAGCCCCCCAGTGGTTCAGCGGTATGTCTGTGGACTTACAACGCTAAAAACTGGGTTTCGATACCAGTGGTGGGCAGAGCACAGATAGCCCACTGTGTAGCTTTGTGCTTAATTCAGAACAACAACAACAACCCTAATAATGTTATCAGAATGTAGCCTGTATTCTTTAGCTTTAAAATCATTAACGCTTTTCATTTTAACTTGGAATAACTTCAAAATTTCTCTAACCAATTCACAAGCACCTAACAGCCCGGATTTAAACTTGGAAACGTAATCTGGTAATTTTATTTCTTTCCGGCCAAAGATTATTCCTTCAGCAGCTTCAAAAGACTATGTAATGAAGGGTCAAGCACAAGCTCAAGTGAATTAAGCCCTAAAATTCCCTGAACTTACTCAGAAACAACAAATTACAGTGGTACCTCGGTTCTCGAACGATTCCCTCCTCAAACAATTCTGTTTTTGAACATAAAATCGTTCCCGAACCCCCGAAATAACCTGACTGATGACCCGAACGACCCTTCGACCATTTTTTGGCCTACGCCAAGCTTACCCCAAACATTTTACCCGCACCTGTCGTTCAGTCCACACCCCCGCTAAAATCTGCTGTGAACGTTCTCGTTTTTCTTTTTGTTGTTTTTCTAAATATTCTGATTAAATAAGCTACCGTGGGGTCACAGAAGGATAATGAAAGCAGCAAAATAAAAAGAAAAGTTGTTAGAGCCACAAAAGAGGTTAAAAAAGATCTCATAGCGAAGTATGAGAGTGGTGTTCGCGTGTCTGACCTTGCGACACAGTTTGATATGGTGAAGTCTACAGTCTGAGAGGTCTGTAGAGGTCATCAAAGAAGCTGATGTTGCAAAAGGAGTGACAGTGCTTACGAAACAAAGATCACAAACAATGGAAGAGGTAGAAAAACTGTTGTTGATTTGGGTAAACGAAAAACAGTTGGTGATAGCATTTCTGAGACCATCATTTGTGAGAAAGCAAAGCAGTTGTATGATGACCTCCTGAAAAACACCCCTGGAACGAGTGGTGATACAAGTGATGTATTTAAGGCTAGTAGGGGTGGTTTGAAAAATTTAGGAAGAGAAGTAGCATACATAGTGTGGTGAGACACGGGGAGGGTGCCAGTTCTAACAAAGACGCTGCTGATAAATTTGTTATGGAATTTAAGGACTATGTAGAAGCTGAGGGTTTTATTCCGCAAAAAAATGTTCACCTGTGATGAGACAGGCGTCTTTTGGAAAAAAATGCCAAAAAGGACTTACATCACCAAGGAGGAGAAATCACTGCTAGGACACAAGACAATGAAGAACAGTCTAACTCTACTGTTATGTAGTAATGCAAGTGGGGACTTAAAACGTAAGTCTTTGCTTGTGTACCATTCTGAGAACCCGAGGGTTTTTAAGAAAAAATAATGTCCTGAAAAGTAAACTAAATGTCACATGGAGAGCTAATAGTAAAGCATGGGTAACCAGGCAATTTTTTATGGAGTGAGTCTATGAAGTGTTTGTTCCAAGTGTAAAGAATTTCCTCACGGAAAAACAGTTGCCACTCAAGGTCCTTCTTGTGATGGACAATGCACCTGCTCACCCACCAGGCTTGGAGGATGGGTTGGTGGAGGAGTACAGTTTCATTACGGTGAAGCTCTTGACCCCTAACACGACTCCTCTCATTCAACCCATGGACCAGCAGTTCATATCGAACTTTAAGAACTCTACACCAAAGCACTGTTTCAAAGTGCTTTGAAGTGATTTCTGACACAGAGTTAACCCTTAAAGAGTTCTGGAAAAATCACTTTAATATCCTCCATTGCTTGAGGATCATAGACAAAGCCTGGAGGGAAGCATATTTGAGGACCATGAACTCAGCCTGGAAGAAATTGTGGCCAGACTCAGCTAGAGACTTTGAAGGCTTTGAGGTTGAGCCTGTTGTCGAGGATATTGTCTCACTAGGCAAGTGTATGGACTTGAATGTGAGTGGTGATGATGTGGAGGAGTTGGTGGAAGACCACAACACTGAGCTCACCATGGAAGAACTCCAAGACCTTCAGAAGGAGCAGCAACAAAAAGCAACTGAGGATGTGTCTTCAGATGAGAAGGAGAGAAGGGAGGATTTTCCTAGTTCACTAATCAAGGAAATGTGTGGAAAAAGGAGAGAAATACAAAGTTTTGTGGAAAAAATTCACCCTGACAAAGCTGTAGCAAACCGCAGTATAAACCTTTTCAATGACAATGCCATGACTTACTTCAGAAACATTTTAAAATGCAGGCAGAAACAAACCTCGTTAGACAAGTTTTTAGTGAGAAATAGGTACAATGAGTCTCAAGCAGGGTGTAGTGGTGCAAAGAGACAGAAAAGAGAAAAACCCCAGAAGGAGAGTTACCTGACGTTTTTATGGAAGGTGACTCCCCTTCCAAACAATAATAACCCTCCTACTCTCCACGTTCCTCACCACCTTTCACTTACGCCATTAGCTCTCCTCAGCACAAGTAAAGTGCAGTTAAATTTTCATTTATTGTTTTTTATCGTGTTTATAGTTTTTGTGGTTGACTTTATGCATGTAGGTATTATTATACAGGTATGAATAAGCAATATTTTTACTTAAAACGCTTCATAATGCGTAATTTTTGAAGGTTTGTTACGGATTAATTTATTTTACAGTATTTCATATGTGAAAAAATTATTCGGTTTTTGAACAGCCTTCTGGAACGGATTAAGTTCGAGAACTGTGGTACCACTGTATAATGAATAAACTCCTTCATCTCAATCCTTTGTATTATTGAGACAGTAAATCCTCATCGTATTTTTGAAGGTAAAATGGGACCTTTGAAGAGCATCTTGTGATTCTGGATGATATGTACTAGACTTGATATGTTTAGCACTGAGCTGATGAACAATTTGTTGAAACAATCTCAACATAAAATGTGAACTCTGATCAGACTGAATTTCTTTGGGCAAGCTAACAAAAATAAATTATTTAATGAAAGCCTTTGAAAGTTGTTGTTTTTTTTCTAAAAATTTTCTCAAAGGGATAGCTTCAGGAAATCGAGTGGATGCGCACATGATAGTCAACAAATACTGATAAAGTTTTTGGTAGAGGTCTAACACAATCCACAATCACACGATTGAAGGGTTGTTTTTCAAAAACTGGGATAGGCTTCAAAGAAGCGATAAAAATTTTCTGGTTAGGTTTTCCAACCAACTGACAAGTATGAAAAATTAACAAAACTGAGAAACATCTTACCTAATATTTGGCCAAAAGAAACGTCTCATAATTTTGTCTTATGTCTTGTTGACATCTAAATGACCTCCCATGGGAAAATAATGGGAAATTTTAATATTTCAGCTTCATAGGTTTGGGAACAATGATTTGAAGTTGGTACACCTGATGGTCGCCATTTCTTCGTAATCTTATCATTAAAAAATAACCATTCATAACTTTTTCCACTTCATCTATTGAGAGTGCATATTTAAATAATGAAGATGTATGTGGATCCTTTTTCTGCTTAGTGATCAGTTTACGATCAGTAAACAGAACTTCACCAGGTGAACTAGATCTCTTTCATTCATCAGTGTCACTCACTTAGAAATTTCTAATAAGAATATCATCAAAATATTCTTGTTGGATCAACAAAAGGTCTGAGAGAAATCTATGCTATTTTCCTCCGAATAGATGTATATTATTTATTTTTGACTTACATTTTTAGCCTGAGCTCGAGTTACAGCACACAAGTGAAATACATTAGGCTGATTGATCAGAATTAAAGACAAAGCTACACAAGGATTATCTATACTCTGCCCATCATGGGTATCGAAACCCTGTTTCTAGCGTTATGAATCCACAGATATACTGTTGTGCCACTGGGGGACAAAACACATTATAATTCTCCTTAACGACAACATCATCCTTAGATTAAACGGTGATCAGCTCACTAACCATTTTGGGTTTGGCAACAACTTTTTTTCACCCAAAGCGTTTCCCAACAGTATTGATACACCTTTAAGCGACAGAGTAGATCTTATGCCAACTACAACTAGCCACAAAACAAACTCTGACTCCAAATAAATGTTATTAAGAGGAACATTAACAAAGCCACCCTCAACATCCTGATCAATAACAGGCTCACCAGTGGCGGAATTCGAATCCAGATCAATCTACCTTATAATAACAATGACTGAGTCGACGCATTATCACATATAATACATATGGGTATAAGATTGATAGCGACAGAATCAACAGAAAAAAGGATATAATTTCTTCCCTGGTTACATCATCCTTTATATTAATGGCTGAACCAATATCGAGTGATGTGGTGAAACTACATTCATAAGTGGACACGAACGTACTGGATGTTTGCTCCTTTTCTTTTTCCTTCCCAAATACCAAGAGTTGGACATAACATGATTGCCCCGTATGGCCAGGTGGTTAAAACACTCGACTCCTAATACGAGGGTTGCGGATTCGAGTCCCCGTCACACCAAACATGCTCGCTCTTTCAACCGAAGGTGCGTTATAATGTTACGGTCAATTCCACTATTCGTTGGTAAAAAAGTAGCCTGAGAGTTGGCGATGAGTGGTGATGACCAGCTTCTTCCCTCTTGTCTTACACTGCCAAATTAGGAAGGGCTAGCGCATATAGCTCTCTTGTAGCTTTGCACGAAATTCAAAACAAACAAACCAAGATTTTAACAAAAATTGCAGTGAGGCTTTGATGTTTTTAATAAAGTTGCATCATGACTGTCAGAAGATTTCGAACTAGAGAAGTTGTATTTTTTAGAAGAATTTTCAACTTTAGTGGATTGAACAGGTACAACTTTTCAATGAGATGGCAGGGATTTATTTTTATGAAAAGTAGTTTTATATGTTCGAGTGTAATCATCTTTCTGTAGCTTTTATTTTTTTTAATTTTCATCCAAGTGAGTTTTGAGGTCGTCACGTGTACAACGTTTAAATTCCTCAGTTATACATAGTTATCTTAGTTTATCGAAACTTTTCCAATACTTATAGAGTTACACCATCGATAAAAGTAGACTTCTTTTTTCGTGGGCAAATTCCATATAAGATTGATTATCTTGTTTGCAATAAGCTCGAAACGTTTGGGGATAAGCCTCTGTTACCGACTCATATGCTTTTGGAATTGCTGCTTTAACCCTATTATAATTCGTATCATCTTCTGAAGAAAGAAAGACATAAGCTTTCTGTGATTTAATACTTAAAACATATTGGAATAATAATTACCCATTTTGGGTGGGTCATTCAATGATTTTTAGCAACCTTCTCCAAATGTTGGAAAGACTCCATTTTCATTGAATATCGGCACTTTAACATGACGATTGAGTTCAAACAGTCATTTTGCTTTAGTCAATCAAAACAGAGTCTAATTTCCATTTCTTTCAGTCAAATTTCTTTTTAGGCTTCGATAAGGGGTTGTTCGGCCTAGAGACGTTTATTTCATCTTTCAGTTTCGATACGAGCTTGTCCATTTTTTTATCGGCTTCGATACGAGCTCTTTAAACTCAATTTAATTGAGTTTTAGCTGAATCTCTTAAGTTATCTTTATCATTAAACTCCAACTGTCCAGTGAGGACACTAAAATATTACTTCTTCAGTCAAATTTCATGATTAGCTAGAATTTCAATAAAACGTGTTTTTAGTTCAGTTTTTTTACATTAATTTCTTGAACTCTATTCGTTAATTTTGGTGGCAATTCTAGTAATTCACTTATGTTATATATTTCTAGTTGTTCGAGGGAGGGTTATTTAAGAATATCTTTATAAGCAGACATGATCAAATTTTGGTGTTTTTTTTTTTAATTTTGCGCAAAGCTACAAGAGGGCTATATGCGCTCGCCCTTCCTAATTTGGCAGTGTAAGACTAGAGGGAAGACAGCTAGTCATCACCACCCATCGCCAACTCTCGGGCTACTCTTTTACCAACGAACAGTGGAATTGACCGTCACATTTTAACTCACCCTCGGCTGAAAGAGCGAGAATGTTTGGTGTGACGCGGATTCGAATCCGCGACCCTCGGATTAGGAGTCGAGTGTTTTAATCACTTGGCCATACGGGGCAATCAAATCTTGCTGGTACTGATGGACAAAATGTGCTCTCCTTGAAAATGGTATTAATTTGTGATGTCTTTTATTATATAACAGAAAAATAAATATAACTGTAGATCATATTTAAACAGATCTCAAATCCTAATTTTAGCACTGACTTTCGTAAATACCTGAACTTTTCATAATTTTAGTTACATATTCTCATAAATAGTGTTGTGCACGTGCTGTAGTTTATTAGATATTCTTATTATAGTTAGCTTATAAAATGATAAAACAGATTTATCTGCAATAATCGAACATAAAAATGAAATTCAAAATATCAGAAATAATTTTCACAAGTTAATAATTAATCGGCGTTCTCTTGGATTTCAGTTCTGCTTCACATCGACGTGGCATGTTTTCAGTTTGTGCAAATATTCTTGAGTGGTTGACTGCTATCCTTTTTTAAAGTGCTTCAGAAAGTTTGTCTTCCGTGTTTGGCTCGCAATCTTTCATTAATCAGTTTCACGCAACTCATAAATTTTCAATATGATTGATACTAGATGAATGACCTGTCCATTATTTCTTAGATATCTTTAAATGACTACATAATTGCAGATAAACTTGTTTGATTACTTTTAGGTAATTGTATTAAGAATATTTAAGAAACTACAGCAGGTGCACTTTTTATGAAAAAATGCAACTAAAATCATGAAAAATTCAGATAGTTGCAAAAGTCAGTGTTAAAATTAGAATATCAGATCATATTTAAAGAGATTTCATTGAGTGCGTTCTAAAAACTATAGTTTGTATATTTTTCCTGTTATTTAATTAAGTACATCACAGATTAACACCATTTTCAAGGGGGCCACTTTTTTCTCCACCTCCTGTACATAAAATGAATTATGATTTGAATTTAGATCGAATTTTATCTGTTATTTATATCCCAAACAACTCTCTCTCATTTATTATGTTCACTATTAAATTTATCCTACATTATCCTTCAGGTTATTACATAACGTATTATAACTTTGAATAGTCTGAAACTGGGTTCCAGTTTAATGATACTTTACATTTATTAATTGAATAAATGTCGACATATTTTCGTTTTACGGCACTTGCCAACAGGATTAATACACACAGTTATTTAATCTGAATACAATTTTTTTTTATAAACTTCCAAACAATATCGAGTGTTCTATCAGGTCTGGAATTTCGCTGATATCTTATCGAGAGTTAACGAAGAGCAAATTAATTTTGAGTTGATGTAGGTACAATTCACTTAACAGGAAGTCACCTAGGTTTTCGTCGGTCACATGTCGAGATTTCCACCGTTGAATTTGTACAATGAATTTTAAGAATATTAATGTGCAATGTGAATCCATTGAAGTTTAGGAGTTTAATGTAAATTTAACGTAAACAAAAATTTACATTAAAACAGGTATATGATATTAAATCCGTCACGTAGTAAACTCAGATATTCATGCAACAGTATCCAATAAGTGATGTGCGCTACTCTCTCTATATACCCTCATTATTCTCAGCATTTCGAAATTAAGGATATTCATATCTTATCCTCAGTGGTCCTTGTCCTAACATACGTTTTATAAAGGTTAAAGATACCTACACTGATCTTCACTACTGCTACGACTAGTTTGCAGAATGCACACTTCTATTAATATTTTTATAGACTGGATTAGTTTCATTGTCATTTAGATGTTAGACAGAGAGCGCATGAAATTAATACTAAATTATTTCTAGAATATTGGAGAATATTAAGGAACGGAACCTCTTTGATAAATATCTGGAACAAGAATTAGATTATAAATACGAGTGAACCAATGAACTGTCTAACGAAGTTTTCAGTAAAATACCTGAACATAAAGAAGGTAGGGAGCTGTTTTCTAGCCAATAGAGTGTTTGTTTGTAATTAAGCGCAAAGCTGCACAATGGGCTCTCTGTGCTCTGCTCACCACGGGTATCAAAACCCGAATTCTAGCGTCGTAAGTCCGGAGACATAGTGCTTTGTTACTGAGGGGGCGCGATAGAGAGAATCGACTGTTTACGCTTTTTGGTTCTGTGTTAGCTATTACACATATTGAGGTGCTTTGCATGAGCAGATTGATTCTTACGTTAATATAGATAGCTTAGCTAAGAATTTAGGCCTACAACAAGTTATCAAGGGTGCAAGTCTGTATAAAAACGTTAAAGGACGAAAGAAAACTATTTTTTCTTATGTTTACAGGACGTTGAATTATTTTCACCATGTAATTTAAAGGAACCCGTTTAATGAAAGGACAACGTGACAACAATATGTAATCTTTACAAATTATCATGTTAATTGTTAGTAGTGAAAACTAAATAACGTGTTTGTATAAACTTAAGAACTTAAAAAATTTACATCTTCGGTCATCAGTCACATCTGAGACTTCTGCGAAAAATATCCAAATAAACTCTCATAAGTTTATCAACTGGATTTTTCTTGAAAATCATTAACAGTTTTTCTGCTTTGAAAATGAAATACAGACGCTGTTAAACGTATTGTCTTAAATCATTTGATAAACAATTGAAAACTTAATAAGATACTTGTGCGGATAAAAGTTGTTTCTAACGCAACAAAAACGCTACAAATAAGCACTGGTTACTGTAAACAAGTTTTCTCCAGTTTTAATACATGTCTGAATCGCTTATAAGGTAAGCACCTCCTATTATGATTAAAACCACACTACTTGCATATACGCGATTATCTCTTACACACTTGCTCAAACAAAACTTGATTACCTTGACAAGAAAATCACTGTTTTTTAACAAGTACAATGTCAAGATATTTTCCTCCAACATCAAGAGCTTAAACCAAGTTTTCCTTGTTAGGAAACCTTCTTTTATTTCCAGTTTGAACTTAGTAATTCTAGGATCAACAATATGATGTAGCTTCAACAACGAATATCAAATCAATGTTTCTCGTTTAAATAAAACATACAACCTTTACTGTCACCTTCGTGGACCACAGTCTGGTAACGATTCTTCAAGAAGCTACAATGTTTTTCATTTATTCTCCAACATTGCGATTACTTCTTTCGATATTTATCTACATAGTGTTGTATTTCAAGTCAGGGCTGACAGCAGAATCTCATTCACGTGTTAAACGTAAGTATAAATATTTTAGTAACTCGATGATATAATTTCATACCAAATTTTGGATACAGATTTAACTGAAGTATATAACTTATTACAAACTCTAAGATTTTCTAGGAACTCATTTTTATTGACAAATAATTTTTTTTCGTGTTGTCTCCATTAAATAAATCAAATCTATAAATTTGAAAGATTATCCATGAAATTCCTATTGTTTATTAAAAAGTACCATGCTTGGGTTGCATCATTCAAGTGGCCATAGTTAATATATTTAGATCAGTTTAAACAATATTCTTCGCTAGTACTATTGACAATTTTGTATAAACATCAACTGAAATAAAACGCAAGGAATATGAAAGAAATAAAAACGAAAACAATTTGTTTGTTTTTCCTGAATTTTGTGCAAAGCTACATGAGGACTATCTGCGCTTGCCGTCCCTAATTTAGCAGTGTAAGATTAGAGGGTTTGGTGCGACGGGAATTCGAACCCGCGTCCTTCGGATTTCGACTCGATTGCCTTTATCACCTGGTCATGCCGGGCCTGAAATAAATTTGAATTTGAAATAATTGAAGATTGCTGATAATATCAAAATCTAGTGAATAAATGATTAGCAGGTGATAATGGAAGATTATAACTGAAATTCAAGAGTAGCCCAAGAGTTGGCGGTGGGTGGTGATGACTAGCTGCCTACCCTCTAGTCTTACACTGCTAAATTAGGGACGGCTAGCACAGATAGTCCTCGAGTAGCTTTGTGCGAAATTCCAAACAAAAACAAAAAACAAAACAAAATTCATTACATATTTTGGGTCCCCTTGTTGGAAAGAACAAACATATCATGTGCTTATTCATGTATTAAAATAGCAATTGAAAGTTTATAAAACAATCAAGGAATTACTTCATAGCAACCATTAGAAAAATAGACTGTCGTAGACGTCTCAAAAAAAAAGAAGAGAAAACTGGACAACAGAAACAGAATATAAACAGTAAAACACCGAATGAACAATTTCTTATTGTCGACATGCTTGAATAATGTTGCATTGTTTGAAAAAAATGTTTATCTTTAGCTTGGGTGAGCTTTTGATCACCAAGTGCTTTTTTCAAGTATGTTCACTCTACACTTGGAATTGCGCACAAGCGATTCATCATAGTATTTAATATTCAGTGCTCTTTAGGTTGATATTTTATCCTATTAAAAATAAAGTAATATATTGAAATTAAACTGCACATGTAATGTTTCATTTTTCTGTGAAGTGGTTTTGTATATTAAGTATCATTTAATGTCAGTATTAATACGTATGTTATACATGAACTTTGTAATTCTGTAAAATAACTTGTGGCTTTAAAATAGACCTTTAGCCAAACACACAAAGAATGATGAATCGCGAGCCCTCATTCGGGAAATGAGTGGATCTGGAAAAGAAAGGGGTTTTCACATTTGTAAAAACTTATGGAACGTCCCTAACGTAAAAACAAACAGTTACGATTTTCAACAGCAAAGTTGATCAAACCTACCTCGTCTTCCAAATGTAGAAACTGCAACGTGAAAGATGGTGTTGAAGGAACAGAAAGGTATGAGTTTCAAAAAGTTAGCCATCAGTATCTGAAAAACCACGAAAACAAACAATATCCTTCTGTCTAAATGAAAACAAACAATATCCTCCTGTCTGAATGAAAACAAACAATATCCTCCTGTCTAAATGAAAACAAACAATATCCTCCTGTCTAAATGAAAACAAACAATATCCTTCTGTCTAAATGAAAACAAACAATATCCTCCTGTCTAAATGAAAACAAACAATATCCTCCTGTCTAAATGAAAACAAACAATATCCTTCTGTCTAAATGAAAACAAACAATATCCTCCTGGCTAAATGAAAACAAACAATATCCTCCTGTCTGAATGAAAACAAACAATATTCTCCTGTCTAAATGAAAATAAACAATATCCTCCTGTCTAAATGAAAATAAACAATATTCTCCTGTCTAAATGAAAACAAACAATATCCTCCTGTATAAATGAAAATAAATGACATCCTTCTGTCTAAATGAAAACAAACAATATCCTCCTGTCTAAATGAAAATAAATGACATTCTCCTGTCTAAATGAAAACAAACAATATTCTCCTGTCTAAATGAAAATAAACAATATCCTCCTGTCTAAATGAAAATAAATGACATTCTCCTGTCTAAATGAAAACAAACAATATCCTCCTGGCTAAATGAAAACATACAATATCCTCCTGTCTAAATGAAAACAAACAATATCCTCCTGTCTAAATGAAAACAAACAATATTCTCCTGTCTAAATGAAAACAAACAATATCCTCCTGTCTAAATGAAAACAAACAATATCATCCTGTCTAAATGAAAACAAACAATATCCTCCTGGCTAAATGAAAACAAACAATATCCTCCTGTCTAAATGAAAATAAATGACATCCTCCTGTCTAAATGAAAACAAACAATATCCTCCTGTCTAAATGAAAACAAACAACATCCTCCTGTCTAAATGAAAACAAACAATATCCTCCTGTCTAAATGAAAACAAACAATATCCTCCTGGCTAAATGAAAACAAACAATATCCTCCTGTCTAAATGAAAACAAACAATATCCTCCTGTCTAAATGAAAACAAACAATATCCTCCTGTCTAAATGAAAACAAACAATATCCTCCTGTCTAAATGAAAACAAACAATATCCTCCTGTCTAAATGAAAACAAACAATATCCTCCTGTCTAAATGAAAACAAACAATATTCTCCTGTCTAAATGAAAATAAACAATATCCTCCTGTCTAAATGAAAATAAATGACATCCTCCTGTCTAAATGAAAATAAACAATATCCTCCTGGCTAAATGAAAACAAACAATATCCTCCTGTCTGAATGAAAACAAACAATATCCTTCTGTCTAAATGAAAACAAACAATATCCTCCTGTCTGAATGAGAACAAATAACATCCTCCTGGCAAAATGAAAACAAACAATATCCTCCTGTCTAAATGAAAACAAACAATATCCTCCTGTCTAAATGAAAACAAACAATATCCTCCTGTCTAAATGAAAACAAACAATATCCTCCTGTCTAAATGAAAACAAACAATATCATCCTGTCTAAATGAGAACAAACAATATCCTCCTGTCTAAATGAAAACAAACAATATCCTCCTGTCTAAATGAAAACAAACAATATCATCCTGTCTAAATGAGAACAAACAATATCCTCCTGTCTAAATGAAAACAAACAATATCATCCTGTCTAAATGAAAACAAACAATATCCTCCTGGCTAAATGAAAACAAACAATATCCTCCTGTCTAAATGAAAATAAATGACATCCTCCTGTCTAAATGAAAACAAACAATATCCTCCTGTCTGAATGAAAACAAACAATATCCTCCTGCCTAAATGAAAACAAACAATATCCTCCTGTCTAAATGAAAACAAACAATATCATCCTGTCTAAATGAGAACAAACAATATCCTCCTGTCTAAATGAAAACAAACAATATCATCCTGTCTAAATGAGAACAAATGTTGACACAGAAGTTTTATTTTTAGCTGGCACGGTACTGAAGAGCTGATTTCAAACCTGTTCAGTACCATTAAATATTCCTTACCCTTTATAAAAGTGCCTGTTTGTTTGTTTTGTTTTGGAATTTCGCACAAAGCTACTCGATGGCTATCTGCGCTAGCCGTCCCTAATTTAGCAGTGTAAGATTAGAGGGAAGGCAGCTAGTCATCATCACCCACCGCCAATTCTTGGGCTACTCTTTACCAACGAATAGTGGGATTGACCGTCACATTATAACGCTCCCACGGCTAAAATGGCGAGCATATTTAGTGTGGCAGGGATTCGAACCTGAGACCCTCGGATTACGAATCGAGTGCCTTAATCACCTGGCCATGCTGGGCCGTTTATAAGAGTGGCAGTCAATCTTTTAGCGCGGATGGTGAGTGACAGGCTACTGCTGATTGGCTGCCTGTGGTTCGAACTTAAAGTTGTCGGTAGATAAGCCGAATAGCTTTGCTATAAATACAAAATGTAAATAAAAATCCAGCCTAAAGAAGGTGGTTTAGTGTAAAAATAAATTTGTCTCAACGTGGAAGGAGCGTCATTAATGTTCACATATATAAAAATCCAATCTGACAGAAAGTGAAAATGTAAACTTTTCCAATACAATGTTGTTGTTTCATTTTTCAGGCGAAGAAAAGTGTTACGATGACCTTGGATGCTTTGAAAATGGAGGTAATTTTTATGACCCTTTCATTCGTCCTCTCGATGTCCTTCCTCAAGCTCGTGATGTAATCGACACGAAAATTCGTCTGTATACAACCAAAAATAAAAACGACGGTGAATATCTTGATCCAGACAATGAGGGCAGTATAGTAGCTTGTAGTCTCATCTCTTCAGCAGAAACCAAGATATTGATTCATGGATATGTTGGAAGTTTATCTTGTGAAAATTGGCTGGAGGTATGTTTGTGTTTGTTTTCTTGAATTTCACGCAAAGCTACTCGAGGGCTATCTGCGCTAGTCGTCCCTAATTTAGCAGTGTAAGATTAGAGGGAAGGCAGCTAGTCATCATCACCCACCGCCAACTCTTGAGCTACTCTTTTACCAACGAATAGTGAAATTGACCGTCACATTATAACGCCACCACGGCTGGGAAGGTGAGTATGTTTGGTGCGACAGGGATTCGAACCCGCTACCCTCGGATTATGAGTTGAACGTCTTAACGCGCTTGGCCATGCCGGGCCCCTAGAGGTATGTAAAAAGAACAATCAATACAATTCCAAACGAATAACTGTTCTAAGCCCATAACTCGTGTACATGATTTCAGTAGAGGTAATTTTAACAGAAAGAATCAGTAAGTTGTCTGGATGGGAGGTTTCGCAAATAACTCTTACACAAAAGTGACTCCTCTTGATGTCGCTTCAAAGAAATATAATCATAGAAAAGCTACAAGAATAAAGATCTCCCCACCCTAAAAATTGGGAATTAGTAGCGATTTACTGAAACTAACTAAACCAGTTCGTACAAGTATATTTTATAGCAGTATTTCTGTCGACTTAAATAAATCTGATACTGGTGTGACGCTTTACAAAAATGTTCTTATAGTTTCTATTATTGGATCAGTTCTTTTTTACTATTCGGTAAAAACAATGCAAAGTGCAGTCCGCCAAACAATAACTGAAGCGATTTATTTCTTCGACTGTTAGTTTTAAGTTCTGCAGGCTAAATTTGCTGATAGGTATAATTTAAAAATACAACAAAATGCACAGTGATACTGGAAGCACTTCTGTGAAGACTGGAGGGAAGGTATTTAGACATTATCATTCAACCCCAACTCTTAAGCTACTCGTCTAATAACGTATAGTGGGATTGATCATCAAATTACAAAGATCCCACGGTTGAGAGGGTGAGCATGTTTGTAGTGATAGGGATTTGAACCCGCGATCCTCAGATTACGAGTCGAGTGCTCTAACCACCTGGCCATATCAGAGCCCACCATTGCAGAGAAAATGTAAAACATTCATGCAATGGAAACAGCGGATCCATACTGTAAGTCGGAAGTGGGTGTGTGTGTGTGGAGGGTGGGTGGGTGGAATGCAACGCACACAATAGCAATTACTTGTGTGTGTGGGGTGGGTGGGTGGAATGCCACTCACACAATAGCAATTACTTGTGTGTGTGGGTGGGTGGAATGGCAATTACTTGTGTGTGTGTGGTGGGTGGAATGCCACTCACACAATAGCAATTACTTGTGTGTGTGTGGGGGGTGGGTGGAATGCCACTCACACAATAGCAATTACTTGTGTGTGTGTGGGGGGGGAATGCCACTCACACAATCACTTACTCGTTATATTTCCATCAGCACTTACGATGCTAACTCACAAATTGTTGCTAAAACACTCAATAATTAATTGATAACAGAGTAGCAGATTCAATAACCGACTCATTCGTGTTTTTATTTAATAAAATATTGGTTTTTCTCCAGATCTCACGAAATTCAAGAAGACGGTACGTCAGATCCAGATTCTCAGAAAACGTCTAGATGGTTAATGAACTTGACTCTTAATTTGAGGTTGGCGGGTTCGAATCCTCTTCACACCAAACATGCTCGCCCTTTCACCAGTGGGGGCGTTATAACATTACAGTCAATCCCATTATTCGTTGGTAAAAGAGTAGCCCAAGAGTTGGCGGTGAGTGATGATGACTAGCTGCCTTCCCTCTGGACTTAAATTGCTAAATTAGGGACGGCTAATGCAGATAGCCCTCGTGCAGTTTTGCAAGAAATTCAGAAACAACAACACTACTTCATGCCAGCTCCCCTCTAGCAATCAAAAATCTAAATTAAAATATTAAAATTGCAACCTAAAATTACATTTATTCTTGGTGCAATTAATTATTTTAATGACAAGGGGGCCCCCAGTGGCTCAGCGGTATGTCTGCGAACTTACAACGCTAAAAACCAGGTTTCGATACCCGTGGTGGGCAGAGCACAGATAGCCCATTGTATAGCTTTGTGCTTAATTCAAAACAACAACGACAAGGGATATCCAGCAGAGCAAGTGGGCTCTATTTTTTATATTACACTTATTATTATAGATGTTGGTACACGTTTACAAAAATAATCTAGCTTATTTTTTAAAACAGGAATCAACATTCCAGCAGTAGATAGTACAATCTCAAGAAATATTATTGGTTTTTCTTCAAACTTCGTTATATTATATTTACACAGTGAATACCTAGACTAATTAAGTAGGCCCAGCATGACCAGGTGGGTTAAGGCGTTCAACTCGTAATCCGAAGGTTGCGAGTTTGCATACCCGTCGCACCAGACATGCTCGCTCTTTCAGCCATGGGGGCGTTATAATGTTACGGTCAATCCCATTATTCATTGGTAAAAGAGTAGCCCGAGAATCGGTGGTGGGTGATGATGACTAGCTGCCTTTCCTCTAGTCTTACACTGCAAAATTAGGGACGGCTAGCGCAGATAGACCTCGAGTAGCTTTTCGCGAAATTCAAAACAAACAAACTAATTAACTAACTAGTGCAGTGACATCTATACATTCCTGCAAGTTGAAACCTTTGACATCACTCCTACACTTCCTCGTGGCACAACGGCATGTCTGCAGACCTATACCATTAGCAACCAGGTTTCGATACCCGTGGTGGGCAGAGTATAGATGCCCCATTGTGTAGCTTTGTGCTAAATAACAACGAATTTACTCTCACATGTGTAATACGTTTTATTTTATTTCTGTTGATACCCAGAGTAATGCATTATCTGAAACAAATATACATTTTTTGAATTATTAAAATAACTGATTCATATTTAAACATAATCGGTTACAAGCAAAATTATTTTCCAGTTATTTCTGATTGAAATTTATAATATCAATTAGATGTAGATACAATAATTATTTAACTACAGTCATAATGTGTTTGTTTCTGACACATACTGGACATTTCTGAGCAGGTTTTTTAGACCAACGTATCTATTATTGATTGATGCATTTATGGTTTAATCTTTAATATGTTCCCCATGTAGGCTTTACTTTATAATGTTATGTTAATGGCACATGACTAAATCCTGTGTTTATAAACAAGGTATATGTGTGTTGATTAATACCTCTCGTTAAATTTCAGGAGTATATTTCATGTGGCTAAAAACTAATAAGTTCTTAAATAATAAATCAAAGATTTGCTGACATGTATAAAGATCCAATGAAATTATAGAAACAAAATAAAATAAATAAAATATTTCAGATTTTAACTCGTTTATGATAGATGCTGTTTGTACAGAGTAAACTTTCGAAAATCGAAAATTCTTCGTCTGCCAGTGTTAATTATCAACTGTATTGTGTAATTTATGTTATTTTTAATATTATATGCAGGTGTCATAATGATCTCGTTTAAAGAAGTGTCGCTGTGTCACCGTGGCTCAGCAGATAATCTAATGTGATCTGTATTTCAATAGATAATGTATTACATTTCACGTTTCATTAGATGTCGTGATGTAATTCGTGTTTCTGTAGATACTGTGGTGTAATTTATGTTTCGATAGACGTTCTTGGGTAAGTTATGTTTCAGGATAAAACGTAGTGTAATTCATGTTTCAATAGATATTATAGTGTAATTCATGTTCCAATAGATACTGTAGTTTAATTCAGGCTTCAATAGCTACGATGTTACAAACCTTGTTGAGTAACGACAAAGTAGCGTTTAATTTTTTTAACAGAAACCACATATAATTTGCGTTTCATTATATACTTTAATGTAATTCACGTTTCAATACTGTAGTGTAATTAGCGTTTCAACATATACTGTGATGTATTTCATATTTTGGTAGATGGGCAATATATTCATGTTTCAATAACTATTAAGCTGTAATTTATGTTCAGTAGAAAGTGAAAGTATTTGTTTGAGTTGGTAAACACAGTAATATAATTTTCATAATGTTTTGTTTTGGTTTTTGAATTTCGCGCAAAGCTACACGAGGGCTATCTGCGCTAGCCGTCCCTAATTTTGCAGAGTAAGACTAAAGGGAAGGCAGCGAGTCATCACCACCCACCGCCAACTCTTGGGCTACTCTTTTATCAACAAATAATGGGATTGACAATCACATAATAACGCCCCCACAGCTGAAAGGGCGAGCATGTATGGTGCGACGGGAATTCGAACCCGCAATCTTCGGATTACGACTCAAACGCCTTAACCCATTTGGCCATGCCGGGCCTCGTAATTTTTCCAATAAGTACCATGATATAATTCCCGTGATTTTTATTAGATACTGTGATATTATTCTAATTATTTTTTGTCAACAAATACAATAATACCATTGTCGCCAGTAGATACTGTGGCGAGGCCCGGCATGGCCAAGCGTGTTGAGGCGTGCGACTCGTAATCTGAGGGTCGCGGGTTCGCATCACCGTCGCGCCAAACATGCTCGCCCTTTAAGCCGTGGGGGCGTTATAATGTGACGGTCAATCCCACTATTCGTTGGTAAAAGAGTAGCCCAAGAGTTGGCGGTGGTTGGTGATGACTAGCTGCCTTCCCTCTAGTCTTACACTGCTAAATTAGGGACGGCTAGCACAGATAGCCCTCTAGTAGCTTTGTGCGAAATTAAAAAAAAACAATAGATTATGTGGCTTTATTATTATTTACTTCTGTAATGTGCATTTTTGTAAAACAATAACAAATATATTATTGAACGTGTTATAACAGGTATCACTGTTTACAACAGGTAACTTGCGCATGTTTTCATTCTTTTTTCTGTGTAATTCATTATTAGGAGATGAAAGACAAGTATCTGGAGAAGAAAGATTATAATATTATAGTGATAGACTGGACCAAGGGTAATACTGTTCCATTTCACCAGGCAGCGGCTAATGCCAGACTAGTAGGTGCAGAATTGGCTCTTTTGATAAGAAAGTTACAGGTGTGTATAATGCGACAACAACACAATTTGTTGAATTAGTTTTGAATTATAAGTTGTTATAAAAGTCTGTCATAGAGCATATTTTACACAAATACTTTATCTAAAGGAATAAAGTCTGTTTACATCACACGGTTGTTCTGAAAAATTTTCCCGTGACTCAGGGTTAAGTTTGTTTATTTTAGAAAGAAAAGCCACGTTGGGCTCTCTGCTTCGTTCACCAAATTTTAACGTAAACTTGTTGTTGTCCCACCGAGGAACCTCAGTGGTAAATGTAATTGGGTTTCGATGTACGAAATGATAGCCCATTGTGTAGCTTTGTGGTAAATAGCAAACAAACAATGCTGTGATAATTTAAATATATAGAAATATTTTAACTGTTTTCTATATGAAACTCACATTTTACTAAATACCCCTAATCCAAACCCTACTGGCTATTTTTTTTTTTTTCACAGCAATTCAAAGGGATAAAACCAGACAACATTCACATCATTGGTCACAATCTGGGGTCCCAGGTTGCCGGATACGCCGGAGAGCGGATTGAGAAACTAGGTAGAATAACAGGTACATGGTTGTAACTAGACATTACTTGTGGTTGTTTTCTTTTGTAAAGATGACCAATTATTTTATAACAGAACCGTTTGAGCAGCTTTGTCTGAAACAACAACAACTGCTTCCCAGACGCCTCCAACGAGAAGTCTGAGGATAAGTTCCTAGAAACAAAATAAAAATCAAGATTCTCCCTAATGGACTTATCAAACACGAGAATATTATTAATTTTAATATGTTTGTTCGTTTTTTTAATTTCGCGCAAAGCTACTCGAGAACTATCTGCGCTAGCCGTTCCTAATTTAGAAGTGTAAGACTAGAGGGAAGGCAGCTAGTCATCACCACTCACCGCCAACTCTTGGGCTACTCTTTTACCAACGAATAATGGAATTGACCGTCACATTATAACGCCCCCACGGCTGGGAGGGCGAGCATGTTTGGCGCGACTCGGGCGCGAACCCGCGACCCTCAGATTACGAAGCGCACGCCTTAACGCGCTAGGCCATGCCAGGCCCTCTTCCTTTTTAATTTTAAACATTTACCGCCACTCACGTGTCAAGTTTTAACACAAATTGAAATAAAGAGCAATGATAACCAAGAGTTACTTCTTCCTCTTTTTGATAAATAACACATCTTTATTCTTTTTGCTAATGAAAAGGATTTCCATTACAGCTTTAGATCCACCAGGACCGTATTTTACTAATACGGCTAAGAAAGTCCGGCTTGATAGAACCGACGCTGACTTGGTCGATGTTATCCATACGGATATCAGTGTATTTCCCATGGGTGAGTTTTAAAATTAAGTCCTCTTTCATTGATGTATCGTCTCCCGCTGGTACAGCTGTAAGGCTAGGGATTTACAACGTTAAAATCTGGGGTTTGATTCCCCTCAGTGGACTCAGCAGATTGTCAGATGTGAAAAAACACACTCGTTGATATAATAATGCTTTATCTCTAGTTAAAGTGGTAAAATGAGATACTGTATTTTCATAAGTAACCTTTCAATACATATATATTAATGGATTTCCTTTAGACTGCATAATGCTATTATTTTTGATTTCATAACGCTGTTAGTTCTTCTGATGGGTAAAAGACTTCAATAGCTCGGGCATAGCCGTCCCTAACTTTGAATTGTGGATGAGGAAAAGAGAAACCAGTTTGATAGTATCAATAGGCTAATCTTAACCGAATAACAATTTTGGCTGTTACTCTTATAACTCATTCACATGTGAAAGTGTGAAAATGTTTGGTAGAACTGTCTTAAACCTGAGATCTAGAATATCGGTACAATGTTTCTACTCCACAAACAGTGGCTCTTTCCACTCCTCGGATCGGCAAATGTTTGTGAAAAGTTTGCAGTACGTGAGGATATATAGCCACAAACATCTTTACTATAGCATATGACTTGTAGGTTGTAAGTACACAGAAGGCAGTGTTGTAGAAACAAGTTTGGAAGAACTCAGAATTTTCATAACATGAATATTTATTCAGAACAAAAAGAAACCAGTACTTTTCACGTGTTCTTAACATATGCACAAATTAAAAAAATCACGAAAATATAATCATTAACAGCGACTTCTCTCTCTTTCTATCTTTCTCTGGATATTTCTTCTTACCACCACCAGCTCAAAGACCAGCGGTTGGAAAATGTAACTTTAAGCCACACTCTGCGCTGGGTAAAACTGTATTATTAATTATGTGTTATATCTTACGTGATACAATAAGTATTATTTGTGTATAACTGATTTTTATATATAGATTAACTTTTACTTCTTTCAGGCGACAGCGCTACAGAAGCTGTTGGCCACATTGACTTTTACCCTAACGGTGGTGACAACCAACCAGGTTGCCTGTCAGATGCAATCAACACACTTTTCACCCAAGGCTTCGAGCAAGGTTGTGAAATACATTTTTTGTTTGTTTTTCATATCCTAATTCGCTGTGTACACAGATATATAAGGAAAAATAAAAGAAGTAAAACGTTAGATCTAATATATTTTACGATAACACAGTAAAACCCTTTATTCTTCTGTAGAAGAATTGTGAACTATTCGAAAGCGCTCGGGTTTAGGTTCTCGTTTGAAAAGCATTACAACTTTTGTATGTGGTCGTGTGTGTTAACCTCTTGTTTGTTTGTTTTGGAATTTCGCAAAAGCTACTCGAGGGCTATCTGTGCTAGCCGTCCCTAATTTAGCAGTGTAAGACTAGAAGGAAGGCAGCTAGTCATCACCACCCACCGCCAACTCTTGGGCTACTCTTTTACCAACGAATAGTGGGATTGACCGTCACATTATACGCCCCCACGGCTGGGAGGGCGAGCATGTTTAGCGCGACGCGAACCCGCGACCCTCGGATTACGAGTCACACGCCTTACGCGCTTGGCCATGTCAGGCCCGGTGTTAACCTCTTAATCAGAATAGTAACACGAGATGCCGTGAACGTTGTACACAGCAATATGTAAAACATATTAAACTAAAAATAAACTAATGATTATAAATAATGAAACGAGTAATACGTTTTCTATGTTAGCCATAGCACCCTTTGAAAGAAATATTAATTTTAAATACACTCTTAGGTCCGGCATGGCCAGGTGGTTAAAGCACTTCACTCGTGAACATTATTTCGAGGGCCTGAGTGACTTATTCACCAACATGCGAAGATTCGCTTCCTTTATTCACAGTAGTGAGTGGATTCACATCTATATTAAATGTAGGGTCAAAATTATGATAAGCCAAGTGCATTATATTACATTTACTATAATTAAAGGTCTTTTGACAAATATTTGTCGAATTAACCAACTTCTCAAATCATTTTGTATTACTGTATTCCAAAGAGGGCTGGTATGGTCATTAAACCTTTAATTAAAATAAAGTGCAGAACGTCCAGCATGGCTAGGTGATTAAGGCACTCGACTCGTAATTCGAGGGTCACGGGTTCGAATCCTCGTTGCGCCAAACATGCTTGCCCTTTCAGCCGTGGGGGCGTTATAATGTTACGGTCAATCCAACTATTCGTTTGTAAAAAGAGTAGCCCAAGAGTTGGCGGTGGGTGGTGATGATTAGCTGCCTTCCTCTAGTCTTAAACTGCTAAATTAGGGACGCCTAGCGCAGATACCCCTCGTGTAGCTTTGCGCGAAATTCAAACAAACAAAGTACAGAACATGTTTCAACATTTTTAGACCTCTTCTTATTCTCAATACTCAACAGTTTAATATCATCTGGAAACTTTAATTATCTAATTATTGAACGGTCAAAGAATCAAGCATTGATTCATGATGTACTCAACTAATAACAAGGGGTGTCCAGTTTGACTGGGTAAATATTTATTGTTTTATTTCATCTAACCAACCTACAATCCAGTTTCCTACCTTTTCTCTACCCCACGCCGACGCGACTTTTTTGCATTAATATTTTGTGTGACGTCTTATAAAAGGCGTTTACGCCATTTTCTTCGGATGGATAACACGTACTATTCTCAAAAGTTAATGTTTACAAATCTTGAATATTCATATAAAACCTTTAAACTTTTAGGGTTACGGCGTCTAGCTGCTTGTGACCAGATGAGAGCCATTGACTATTTTTTGGAAGCAATAGATGATGACAACTGTGCTCCAGTAGGTGTTGCTTGTGATAGTTGGGAAAATTACTTGGAAGGAAAATGCACGGATTGTGGAGAGAATGGTCAGAACTGTATCATGATTGGTCCAGAAACTGAACATTTTCGGAAATTCAAGGATGACAAAAATGGCAAAAGGTTCTACCTGAAAATATCTTCCACGAAACCATACTGCCGTGAGTTAAATAAGTTAATAATAAAAATTAACCATTATAATATTAATACATTAAAGAAATTAGACGTTAAGATCTTTGAGCGCATATATGAAAAGACATGAACCTTTCTCTCGAATCGTATCGGTTAAAATCCTTTGTGTTCCTGATGCTTTTCAGTGCATGATTACCAGATTCAGGTAAACCTAGTTGAAGGGAACAACATTCCACGTCAGCGAGGAGAGCTGCACGTAACAGTTAATGGTGAGAAAGGTCACTGGCGAATTCGGACACGGTTAGTACTGTTAAGTGTTAATCCTGGACGAGTCTCTGATTTATTATGTTACGTATTACGATTTCAAATAGCAGGAAATTTTAATTTCATAGTTCATTAAATGTCTATATGTGTTAAGTTTATAATATTTGTAACAAGATTGATTTGCAGAATTTTCTTTATTAACACAAATGTATTTTAATTACAAATAACAGTAGAATTTGTACTAACTGTTATTACAAATAGTTAATACAAATAATGGTTTATATAAGAGTTTTACAAACTTACAAACAATACTGAGTTTTTACTATTTAGTTTGGAACTGAATACTTTATAGACTCTTCACCGAAAGCAAATTAATCCTATGTTGATAAACAATTACAGTTGACTTGACGGCAAAGCTAGCTAGCTGCTTTACAGGCAAACATAAGTGTTTCACAGCCAAAGTTATACCATGTCTTCATAGAAATACTAACGTACAAAGTTCATTCTCTGAAGTTAAACGGTTTGTAATGTTTAAAATCTATAAACGTCCTTAGTCAAATATCTGCTGTTTCCAGATTAATAAGCGTTTATCACAATTATAGCTTCTGAGGCTTATAGTATACTGACTGTAGCAGACCAACAATATTACTAAACTGTCCCTTGACGCGTCGATTTATAAGTTTTAGGCTAAATTCTAGAAAGTTCAGTTGACCCAACAGTATTCGAAGGTATGTTCGTGTTTCTGGAAAACATATTTTGTTTATTCTTATTCTCAATCTCCCAGCTAGTACAGCGGTATGTCTCCGGATTTACAACCCTAAAATCAGGGGTTTGATTCCTCTCGGTGGGCTGAGCAGATAGTCCTATGTGGCTTTGCTATAAGAAACCCATGCACTTATTCTCGAATATTCTACAAATTTAATATATATATTAAACTGAGACAAACATAAATATTAAAACAATATCAAATTCGTTACAGTGCTCAACTTCGTACGTTATGTTAATATTTAGTACAATGGAAACAGCTGTATAGTTCCAAGCTGTTCTTTATTTGTTTCGTTTAGCTAGTTTTGTGAAATAATTATAATAACACACCTATATATATATTAACAGTTTTGAATACATTATTTTTTTTTGTTTTTCGCGCAATTCTATACAATGTTCTATCTGCTCTATGTTCATTGCAGGGAATAAACTGCGAATTAATTTTAGGGTTGGAAGTCTGTCAATTTACGACTTACTCACCAAGAGAATAAATACATGAACCCAGCTTTTCAGCTTCCGGCAAGAATTAGGTACTTCAGAGAGAAAAAAAAATGCTTGCAGTTAAGGAAGAGTCTTACTTTAAATTAGATATTCAAATTACCAGAACTGGTCACCAAACTCACCACAAAATGCATGAATATATGTTCTTTGAAACCACTTTTTAATTTAAAGAATGGAAACTCTTTCAGTAAAGGGCCTTTGAACCTGAATAGACGCATTTGTTTCAGTGTCAGTCTTCATTGTCAACTTAGTAAGTTTAACTCTAGTGTTAAGTTTCAGTACCGCTACAGATTCTATTGTTAACTTATAAGGTTTAAGTCGTTGCCCTGTCTGAAAAATTGTGTCTAAAATGTTTTATGTGCTGCCCTCTCTCGTGTTAAAGTGACACTAAAAGCACAATTAACATTAGTTAGGAAAATATCCGTTGCTCTTGAGTTTTTGAAAATATTAGTTGGTACTCATTAGATACTAACTTACGCGATAAAGAAAACAAAAGTAAAAAACAATGTAAAGAGAAAACATCTTAAGTTGTAAAACTATCTATTAAGGGGCGTAGGAGAACATTTTTTTCCACTGTTTTCTTTCTTTTCGAAAGCAGCATTTTATTAGTACGCACTAGTAACTAAAATTTGAACCCGTTCCACAGCGATAAGTTTGCGGGTTAACACCTCTAAAAATCTGGGTTCGATGATCCCGAAGCGATTACAGCTCAAACAGTCTATTGTGTAACTTTGCGATAAAGAGAAATAAACATTTCAACCCTTGCGATAATTTATAGTACTCAACAAAATCGAGGTCTCTAATATAGTTCCTTAACAATCATAATATAAAATCAAAGTCCTAAAATAGTATTTTGTTGAATACGAAATAACACTCAAATGTTTGAAATATTTGTTTAGGCCACAACTACTTGAACCTGGAGAGAAATACAGCTACGTCGAGTCCACTGCGAAATTTATTGGATCCATAAAAAGTATAAACTTCAAGTGGATCAGTCGGGCTCCAACTATTTTTGATCCTGATTTCTGGCAGGATGAGACGTCTGATGGTGACAAAGGATTGCATTTTGGAAGAATCTCAATAATGGCCTTGAACACTGGAGGAAAAGAGTGAGTAATTTATATAATAAACATATACAAAGTTGTATTATCACCATTCGACCTATATATATAGGTACGTTTAGATGACAAGAAAGTACTGGGTGATTTAAAAAATGTTTATACTTATATAAGATTTATTGTTCGTGACCGTCTGAACATGATTTTTTCTAGGAGATGAATTAGAAGAGGTGGGCCTCTGAGATGGCCTGCCCGTTCACCAAATCTAACATGATGTGCTTTTTTTCCTGTTTGTGGGGTATGGTTAGAGAACGTTAAGAGAATACTGAAGTCATACAATTAATACCACCTCGGAGGTGATCTAGAGATCTTTGCTCGGCATGACTAGATGGTTAAGGCAATCGAGTCGTAATCCGATGGTCGTGGGTTCGAATTCCCGTCGCACCAAACATGCCCGCCCTTTCAACCGTGGGGGCGTTATAATTTTCGGTCAATCCCACTATTCGTTAGTAAAAGGGTAGCTTAAGAGTGGGTGATGAATGGTGATGACTAGCCGCCTTTTCTCTAGTCTTACACTGCAAAATTAAGGGCGGCTAGCGCAGACAGCCCTCGTGTTGCTTTGCGCGAAATTCAAAACAAACCAAACCAGATATGTTCAGGGATATCAGTGTATTTTTGACTGAATTATTAACCAGTGAATCTTTTCTATACAATGTTGTCTTTACATCAAACGATTTGTCTTCGCTGTCTACACGATAACACATTTGTTGTTTCCTTTTCCTTAATTTCGCGCTAAAGTTCTCGAAGGCTAGCTACTCTAACATTCCTATATTTAATGTAATAAAAGTAGAAGACAGACAGCTAATCAACACCATTTATTCTTGGGCTACTCTTTAATAAAAGTTATTGTGATATCCTTTATTTATGTAGATGTTATTAAATTACGGTACACAATGAAACGGTTTGGTGGACGTCCTTTTCCACGAAGTTTTAAACAATGAATAAATTCATGATCAAGAAACAAGTATTTAATCATATGTATCTAGCCTTCTTTAGTGCGCCTAGTTAAACACATTACTTAAGTTGCATTAATACAGGGTGATTAAAAATATAACTTTTATATGTATAAATTTTTTATTTTCTATGTTTTATACAGACTCAACTTGCGCTCCACAAATACACTACCGAATGATTACGTAATAGTAGCATGTTGTGTGTGTTTTCTTATAGCAAAGCCACATGGGGCTATCTGCTGAGCCCACCGAGAGGAATCGATTCCCTGATTTTAGAGTTGTAAATCCGGAGACATACCGCTGTACTAGCGAGGGGCAGTAGCATGATGTAGAGTTAGAAACCGGGTTCAACAAAAAGTTATTAATTAATTCGTTTGTTTTGAATTTTCCGCAAAGCTACACGAAAGCTATCTGCGCTAGTCGTCCCTAATTTAGCAGTGTAAGACAATAGGGAAGCCAGCTAGTCATCATCACTTATCGCTAACTCTTGGGCTACTCTTTTACCAACGAATATTGAGGTTGACCGTAACATTATAACGACCCCACGGCTGAAAGGGAGAGCATGTTTATGGATTATGACAGGGATTCGAACCTGCGATCCTAAGATTAGGAGTCGAGTGCCTTAACCACCTGGCTATGTTGGTCCTCTCCTCGATAGTCTTACAGTTTATAAACTGCTGGTTTTTTTTCTATTTTCTGATAGATGGAAATTTTTCGTCTGTCCGTTCGAGCATTTCACATTCCTTAAATCGATGCTTCACGTTTCTAATACGTATTAGATCACCTACTTTGAACTGAAATTTTACTTTCCTAGGTGTTTTGTAAAGTGTTCTCTCCTCAGATTAATTAGAGTGATTAATGTTACGATGATATGATTGATTTTAGCACTGGCCAGATGTTTCAATACAGTGATATATCTCTAAGTTCCACTCTAAGTAAAGCAGAGCCACATTTCAGTTTTAAGAGCGTGATTAATTTTTTTCTACTGTAGATGATTCTGTTTCGTTATGTGTAGTGAAGAAGTGAATGTCTTGTTCCTTGAGATATCGTTGAAATAAACGATTAGTAAACTCTATCACAGTATCGATTTGAATCTTACAAGGTTTGGGAAATTTTCAGTAGACTTGTCAATATCTTGGCTTTAGCTCTCTCCTTCCTGTTTAAAATATTATAACGTCCTCTCTCATCTCAACAATTTAACCACACAACACAGGTCGTGGATATTACCAGATTTCAATGGAATGTTACAAACGTGCCGCATAACCCAATTACACTGACGACAATCACCTGAAAAATGTTCACTTGAAAACGGTCGTTTAAACAAAATCACATTTATATATTCAGTGACTAAACATTTCAACACATGTTATTTAGTTACATGTGGCTCATTTTTCGGGTAAAAAGCCCTTCTAGTTTTAATACAGTTGTTATCATGTTAATAAATGAGTATATATTTATTTTTAACTTACTTTTATACGCACACTTATAACTTTATCTTCTGGAAAAAGTCCGCTACGAAGACAGATCTGTTCAGAATTTGAGGTTTTAAATCAATGAATAAGTAACCATAGAGTTCTCATAACATCTTGATAAGGTTCTTCAGATTTGTCTTGAATAACATTCAATTGGGATATGCTTCTGATATTTTTGAACAAAATAACACATTGAGAACTTAAATTAATATTACGTATTTCTCTAACTTATAATTCAGGACTTGTTTATCACTTCCATTACGTGCGTTGTTGAAATCTTACCCCCTAAAGTGTTTGTATACAGTTTAACCATTGGATGTTTACTTGACGCAAGTCGTTGGTTGTAAAATATCAATGGTTAGGTATTATAGCTACTGATATAGTGGTTAAAAACTTACTTTTGTTAAGAGACATACACACAGCAGGAGTCACTGTATGCATAAACAGGTCTACATCACAGATAGTGAGACACTCGTCCCTAAATTGACGACAGCAGTGTTGAAATATATCATATTGACAACATCTATAGAAAGAAATAAGAATGATAAACATAAAACTCAACAATGACAACAATAAAACACAATTAATCAGAATTAACAATGATAGCACTTTTTTCTTACCTTTACTTCTATTCTTGGAAATCAAAATTGCGGGAAGAAATGTTGACATGGTGCTGTGAGAGTGTAAACTGCCATCTAGGAGAGGTTTTTGATATTACTAATTTCACCTGATGCTAAAATAAGTAAAAAAATATCCTCGCTGCAATTCTTCGGAACCGGATGTTTTCGGAAACAATGATGAAGACGTGTATATAAAACTACAGCTGTTAATTATCTTCATTCCAACACTTTTGATGGTTGTGGTCTTAATTTGTACATTATTACGATAAACTCGGGTTTTATCATTTGATGAGTAAGGTAGTTCAAAATAAAGTGACCATCAAATCCATTCACATTATGCGCTATAGCTGTATAATTCTCGTGTTCGTTCTAAAATAATAATTTACAGAATTTGTCTCATGAATTATATCCTTTGAAAACTGTTTCCTTACCATTAAAATCATGGACCACAAAGAGTTTACCTCATGAATTCCTGTCTCAAAATAATAATAATAAAATATTTGACGGATCTTTGTCCTGAAGAAAACATAAGTGGTTGTTTAGGACATACGATTTACATCCTACACAAATGTATTCACCACAACGATGAACTTCAGGTTTACTTTTATTTCTCTTTATAATGATAAAACAATTCTTGCACTGGTACAATCTATCAAATGAAGATTTCAGTTGTCTACCATCCTTTGATTGATGGTGATTGATACATTCTACAGATTTAGGTATTCTGTTACAATCAGAACCTTTGACCTTTCAAACATTCTTCACTACAAACATTACATTACTCTGGACAATCATATTTATTTAAATTTGCAATTAATTTATCACATTCTTACCAATAATAATTTATTCCGAGGAAACATTTTATTAGTGTTAGTGTCGAAATAGCGATCATGATACCATAGATAGATTTTCTCTGAGCATGAATAATCTCTATATATGATATAGTTAAAGTTTTCTGACGATACTAAATGCAATTGAACATTCAGATGACGTTCAAATATACTAATATTTTTTATACTGCAAAGCCCTTGTGGAACGTTAGCCAAAATATGTAAATATTTAGCTATGAGAGTTAGTAGTGGTCAGTGTTGACCACTAATACTCTTATATTTTGAATACTTTCTCAGAGATGCTAAGGCAAATACTATTGCTTTAGTACAGCAAAGATTGTCATTGTTATTTATAGTAGTATCTTACTTTTATGAAGTAATTCAAGACTTATGTTTAATAACTTTCTTCTGGCGCTTCATACTGCCAATTCGAATGTTGTAACTTCAATTTGAAATGAGTTATCCAGTGTGTCTTTCTTTTACTCTGGTTTACTTCTTCTACTGTAGTTAAAATCATTTCAGGTGTGAAAAGCTTATTTGGTAAGCATGTTCTTATTGGTTTATCGAGATGGTTTGAATAAACACACTCTTATTTTATCTTTACTCTCTGGACGTTTAGTTGTATCGTCTAGTATATTCTGATATCAATATTGAGTGCTCAAAATGCACGTGAATCCATGTGTTATAGATTTAAAAGAAATACTGTAAGCAGTAGAAGTTAAGTTACGTTTTTTTTAAACTTTTCTACTCTCAGACTTTTTAACGATACATTTTTGTTTTTCTTGTAAGGACGTTTACCAGATACCAATGAAAGACAGAGAATGTTAATAAATATAATTTATAAAGGAAAATAATTTCAGTTATGTAAATTATACATAAGTTTTAAGAACTTACCTTTCCTTCCATACTAAACGATCTCTTAGAGTATTTACTTATCTTCATTGGTGTGTCTGTAAAATAAAGATGTAAGTGAGATCGTTATTATATAAACATTCATGTTAATCAATATAAATGGTATTAAATCAACTTACAGTAGTCAGAACCACAGACTATTCAACTGATAGAAACCGCAAAAGGTAGTAAGTTCCACCTAAACGTTGGTACACATTTCTCTATTATTCATGGATATCTTCACTGATGATTCATAGTGGGAGTAATTCCTACATAAGTATAAGTTATCTGTGGCATTTCCCGTTTAATATAACAATATATACTTCATTTAGCTCGGAAAACCTTGATGACGAGAAACCCACTTGAAATAAAATTGTATCTCAGAATGGCTGATGTGGGTATTAACACTTTGACTGATAAAGCAGAGAACAACGTTTCGACCCTCTGAGGTTATTTTCAGGTTCTCTGCTTTATCAGTAAAGTGCTAATACCCAAACCAACCGTTCTGAGATATATTTTTAGTTCAGAAATATATTCAAAAATCATACTTGTATTATTACTAGTTATAAAATATAGTATTCGCATGAATGTTGAATTCAAAGTAATTATAGATTGATTGACAACTGTTTATATATGGTCAAGTTAATCAATTCGACTGTGCATTGCGAAACAGGCTTTGCCCATTAAGTAGTGGCCTTTGTCATGCATGTTAATGTCTGTTTTATGTAACATTATATCTGTGTTCACTGTTTTAAAAAACATTGTATTTACTATAACAATGAAATCACATTTAATTAAAACACAACTTTCATTGTATTCTAAGCCCACAAATACAGTCTGTCGAACAATATATGCTATAAGACTTGACTCGTAATCTGAGGATCGCTGGTTCGCATCCCCATCATGCCAAACATGCTCTTCCTTTAAGTTGTGGGGCGTTATAATGCGATGGTCAATCCCAATATCTGTTGGTAAAAGAGTAGCTCAAGAGTTGGCGGTGGGTGGTGATGACTAGCTGCCTTCCTTTTAGTCTTATACTGATAAATTAGGGATAACTAGCGCAGATAGTCCTCGAGTAGCTTTGCGAGAAATTAAAAAACAAATATAAGGTATGTTATAATTACATTAAGCAATATACAGTTTAATTAAAAAAATTAATTGATATGCATTATTCATATATAGAGTGAACCATTTATTTTATATTGTAAATACATAAATAGTGATAGTATGTTATAATTAACTTTTATTTTAATAAAGTATCAACGAATGCTGAAATTGAAGTTTTATCTGATATAACTAATACTAAATGTCATACAGGATCACGTACAAAAGCTGTAATGTTTTCGAACGAGAACCAAAACTCTTTAATTTGTAAGGTCCATCAGTGGAACACGAATTCTTGTTAAGAAGTTAGAACACTAAATCATCCCTAATGCGTTCCTAAACGCGCCATCTGGTGACAATATGAACTTGTCACCTTTGATGGAGGACTTACCACTTTTGTGTATGTGATGTCCTTTGTTTAAGACAATCTAGATTAACGTAGACGAATAACTGGTACAGCATTAGGAAGGCGATAGTACTGGCTATGTAAGGGTGGCTCAGATTTTTCATTGAAATCGTATTTTAAGTATCTATTCATTTGGTCATCAGAATTCTACAATACAATTCATAGTTTCTTTTTTATAACACTATCTATGTAATGGCTGAGTCTTAGGTTCTGACAGTAAATAACACAGCAATAATTATCAATTTATTTTTTCTTCTGCTTCTTTATTATTAAATGATAATTCAAAAACCAATTTAACTGAGGTGTCAGTTTTAAATGGAGTTTCCGCTTTTCTGAGTGTTATTGATAGCTAGTAGTAATTTTTAAATATAATTCTAATGTAAACAATGTTGTCATTTAAAGTCAGTTTTCTTTTCTTTGCTTTTTTTTTACAGAAAGTTGATGTTCTTCTGTAAAGCTTATGCGTGGAGTCAAACATGACGTACCAGCCAATAATAAATAATCATTATTACATACAGTTCGGACCTCATTGTATTTAGAACTTAATTATAAATACAACCTTCCTATGTCTATTAAAACACTGCATGAGAAAAGCAAACAAATAAAGAAAGACGTTTTTTTAAAAAGAAGCAAATGAGAGATGGCTGATATCAATCCTTCAAAAAACAACACAAACAGTATAGTAAGGATGACATTTGCATCTTCCCTACAAAACAGCAAAGATGAGAATTAATATACAACAATATATTAACTATTCAATCACAACTGAATCCCATTTACCATATTTTTGTCTATTAACATTCTACTGTTGGAAATGACATCCTTACGATATTATTGGCATTGTTTTTCAAGGATTGACATTAACCATCCCTACACTTGTGTCCTTCTTTTAAAAAAAATGTCTTTACTTTATTATATCATGTGCTACTCTGTTAGGTTGGATGTCACCAGCTGATGAGGAATGGAGTTATGTTGAACATTTTAAGAAAAATACCCACTTTTAATTATATAAATGTTATTGTTTAGAATCTGTTTCTACTAGACTTTACAAAACTTTACTTATTTGTCCTTAGTGCTTAGTCTCACAGCATTTCTTAATATTTGTTGTAACGATCCTAGAATAATGTTTTTCATGAATTTCTGGTTTTCTCATTCAACAGAAGATGGCAAATGACGCCTCTCATTTTCTGCGTCAACCCAGTCGAAGCACTGAAGTCAGATGAAAATATTATATTAGAACCGGGAGAATGCAGAGAGGAGTCAAACATGCGAAACCTTTCGACAGACTGAGTTAATGTAGTAAGATTGTTAGGTGTAACAAGAAAAGATCTGTGAAAACAATTATTTATAAAACCTCCATATACGAAACTTATCTATTTGATATCGTTCAGATAAACTTGGTAAAATCTTAGCACTTTCCATAGATGGACCTGGAAGAAAGTACAAGGTTTATATCGGAAGGTTTTAATGTGATTTACGAATCCTTTTTGATCCAACGTATTTTGTACGAACCAATAATTCTATTTATGCTTATAAACTGTTATATATGTATGTGATTTACTGTCATTAATATATGGTTACAAAGTAAAATAACTAACTTTCAGCCTTTGAGTTATTTGATTTTTTATATTTATATTTATTTTTATATTTTATATCTTTATATTTAATTAATTATATACTATGTAAAAATACTTAATAGCTGGAAGAATGAAAATATACATAAGTGAAAAATAAAAACTTCTTCAATGGTTGATTAATTCATTAAAACTATTCTGTTAACAAGACTGAAGATTTATAGATTGAAGTAAGTATTGTGTTTCGATAAAAACGTGTTTGTGGGCTATAGTAACGACAAAAGAACGAGATTTTAGACCTTGCAGCTGCTCTTCTACCACCAATACTGTTTTGTACAAAACCCTTGGTTACGAAGCTCTTCACTGCATCGCGGAATACACTGAAGTGGGCTTTTGTGCAATACACTTGAAGAGATACGAGCATGCTGACTTGACCGTTTGGCCAGATCCGTCTTTTATAATTGAACCATCACTACTGGTGCAACAGTTAAAGTAGTTTTCTGGTTTTTCGGTTCTTATGAATAATTATTAAATTTAATTTAAGTGCAAATAAAAATAATGGAGACAACTGGAATCAAAATAAATAAATAATATCATGTTTTTTATCTTCATCCTAATTATGATTTGTAATTTACTTGTAAAAACTGACAAAGTTACATTTCACTAACTTAATCTAGTTCGCACAACAACGGCTGTTATTCTAACAATTTTATATTTTAAATAGCCTTTCTATCGTTACGGTGTAGGTTGCATCTCGGGCGACCTGACGATCCTCGATATTGTGTGAAAGGCCTCGTCGGCACTGGATATAGCAGATATAATATGGCTGACGTACTGTTAAACATTTTAATGTAATAAGTTGGTACTGACACCCAGTCTCTACAAATATGGTATTTTTTGCAGCATAATTGAATCAAAATGTCACCAAGATGTCTTCAGAGTTCACAATGGAATTTTTCTCGACTCTTCGGATGTTTACCTAATAATTAAGAATTTAATCCATAATTATTATATAAATATTTTGTTACACGCTTAGTACCGCTTAAAATATTGTATTACTGGTATAATAATAATAACAACTCATCTGTATTTTTGCAAACGTGCAAACTGTTAATTTTGTTTTGTTTGTTTTGATTTTGAATTTCGCACAAAACTATTCGAAGGCTATCTGTGCTAGCCGTCTCTAATTTAGCAGTGTAAGACTAGAGGGAAGGCAGCTAGTCATCACCATCCACCGCCAACTCTTGGGCTACTCTTTTACCAACGAATAGTGGGACTGACCGTCACATTATAACGCCCCCACGGCTGAAAGGGCGAGCGTGTTTGGCACGACGGGGATGCGAACCCGCGACCCTCAGATAACGAGTTGAGTACTTTAACGCGCTTGACCATGCCGGGCCAACTGTTAATTAAGTAGAAATATTATTCCGCGAATATTATGACACTTTCATTTATAACATTACAGGTACTGCTCGTACGACTTTGAACTGGCCTTCCATTCGGTTACATGCTGTGGAAAAGCTCGAAACTCGATTCTTATAAGGTTTTTGCATACTTAAATTTATGCGAGATATTTATTTTATATGTCGAAAGAAAAGCTCTTATTTTAGCTTCATTAGACTGTTGAAATTTTTGGGTTACTTCCAGTGACAAGCTATTTAACTTTTTCAGAACTTTTGGAATGTGACTGGTCACGGAATAGTTTTTTTTTTTTTCTGGAATCATGACTTTCATTCTTTTTACGAATGTATTTTTTATTTTTTTTAAATATCTACTTATAAACCTAAAAAGTTGAAATGATAGACTACTCTTGTACAAACGAATAGTGGGACTGACCGTCATATAATAACGTCCCCATGGCTGAAAAGGCGAGATTATTTGGGATTTGAGCCCCTGACCCCCGGATTACGAGCCGAATATCTTAACCACCTAGACATTCCAGGCCTATGTCACATAAAAAGTAATGATTTTACAAGCTAGTCACTATCTGTCTAAACATTTTGTTTTGATGAAACCTGCAGAGAGGAATTAAAATAAAAATGTAATTAATTAAATATTTTATGTTACACATGCAGCACAATAAGTACATTACAGTTGTGGAGTTATATAAGTTAATCAAAAGGAAACTTCTTGTTTTCCTCGGTTTTTGGCACCAAGCTACACAATGGGCTACTTGTGTTCTGCTCACTGTGGGGAAATATATAAAAAAAACTTAACTAAAGAACAGTTGTGTTATTATTTGGAACTGGCAGCCCATTCATAATAATAGCTGTTCCGACTATCTATTTCACCATGCCGAAATAACTATTTTACAAAATATTTTAATAAACAACGGCTATTCCTTTATTTTATCCGAACTCTAACATGCAAGTTCATTTCTAACGAAACCGAATCTTCAAAAAAACCATATACTGTAGAGAAATACTTATTATAACTTGTCATTCATTTTGAAAGAAACAAACTCAGAAGTTCGAAGAATAATTAAAACCTTTTTTTCACAGTATAAACAACGAATAATATTTCAATCATTCTTCAGGATTCGAATAATCTGCCTGCTAAGCCAAGGAGGTTAGGGAGTTGGAGATGCAACCTTCAAGTCAGGGGATCGAAACCTGTCGTTGATTATACTCGCCTTTTCAATTCTAGGGACCTTTATATATGTGATGGTCAATCCCATTATTCATTGGTAAAGAGTAGCCAAAGAGTTGACCGTGGATGGTGTTTGCTATATGCCTTTTCTTTTGTCCTTTCTCAATACTTACTATACCAAGAATTGGTTTGCTGCTTCCTTAAACTCTTGCAGATCACTGAAATGCGAATACAACAGAAGCTATTATGATACGAATATTTTGACAGTTTTAATTTGGTTTTTTGGAATTCTGCTGTGACTGTGACGTACTGTACTGCTTTTGTCTGTCACTTCAAAATTAAAGAATATAGAAAATACGTCAATTATTTTTTTCAAATCTGGGAAGACAAGGATTATCTTGCACAATTGAAAATCAGTTATTAAATGGTCTAAACACCACAAATCACATAAAATTGAAAGCACTTATCATCCCATTTTGATGAAAACTTTCAAAATCATCTCATCTTGACCATCTTTAATGAAGAGGGTTTGCCTATTATAAATTAACTCTCAGTTGTAAAAACAACTAGTAAAGCTTGTTATAAATAATTCAGCAAAAAGTGAAAACCTGTAATATTGTAACATATACATATTACCCTCCACATCTATCTTACAAGTCTCAATTTTTTTTATTATTTTGGTTTGTATTTCTAATTCCTCACTGTATTCAAGTGTGGAAACCACACCGATCCTAATCTCGAATGTACTGGAGCGGGTTGTATTAGGGTTAACAACTTCGTTTCGTAATAATCTTACTTGCTAATGAATCTCAAGCGGATCATCGAATTGATGTATCTTTTGTTAATGACAAATGTAAACTTAATGGACAGCAAATACGAACGTACTTAAGATCTGTTGCATAAAATGTCATGCGTCTCTACAGAGTTGGTTATATAAATACCATGTTGGAGTGATTAACAAATATAAGGTAGATATTTTAGACCTGCAAAAGCTCAGATGGCTGGACACTCTAGAGTGTAAGATTACCAACAATATAATCATTTATAACAGCAAAACGAATAGATTACATCGCCATGATGCCTGTTAAAAAAATTTAGGGCATATTTAAAAGAATCTGTGGATATCAAGAAGTGCCAAGATCCGAATACCATATAGATGGTTTAAAATAGCATTAATATCAAAATATGCCCTTACACTAGATTCATAAGACGACAATAAACATGAATTTTACAAAAAAGAAATTGTAGGATGTTCAAGATAGTAGCCCAAAATATGATGCTGCCCCGACAGTGAGAGACTTTAGGAGAGAAGTACACATTTTTTTCACTACCAGCAAGAACAGAAGGATTACATGAGCAAAATAACGATTACTTTTGTTAATAGCAATAATATCATTACTTGTAGTACTATATTTCTCCACAAGAAAGTTGATAAAGGAGCTTGAATAGCTCTGGATCGAAGAGTCACCAACCAGAGACATCATATCTTAATAAATAGAGAGTTTAGAAAAACTTTATAAGATGTAGGAGCATATAACAGTGCTGACTGTAATAGTGACCATTGCCTTATAAGAGTCAAAACTGAGGAATTGTTCAAGGTAAGCACAAGCACTGCAGTAAAACAAGGAGGATCGATATGGAAAATTGAAGAACCAAATAGTGAAGGATAATTTCCAAATTAAAATGAGAAATAGTATCAAAATGCTCAGAATTCTCGAAGATGAATAGGTAAGCAGCATCAAAAGAATTAGGAAGACCTAAAGGAAACAGCTCTGAAATTGACAGATATTTTATTGGGATAGTAGTACTAAGAGAGAAGAAAGAAATGATTTGATGATGAATGTAGATAGGTTAAAGAGGGAATAAAAAGAGGAGAATCTATAAGACAAAATGTAGAAGAGCCGAAATAGTTAAGTGAATGAAGAATAGTCAGTTAGCGAAATGTTAGATAAAGTAAAAGAATATTTGAGTCATAGAAAAATCAAATAACAATTTAGAAGTTTGTAAATGTTAAGGGAAGATACCAGATAAGACTAACAATGATTATAGGTGCTGATGGCAGTACAAAAGCAAATTAAAATGAAGTCATGGATACGTGAAAAAAAATTCAAATCTTTAATTAATAGACAAAAACCACATCATATATTTCATTTTGCTGGGAACGAGCAGGAAAACTTACACACACACACACAAAAGACAAAAAGACATACCAACCATAGTTAAAGTGGAAGAGAATATAGTGTTCTTAAATAATAATGAAGTCCGAGGAAATGAAAAGTGTACATTTATTAACTGAAAAAGTGCACAAAAAAGAAATATATTGGAATGAAAGAACTATAGTGGTATAAAATATTGTCATAAATATAAAAGTTCTTCACTAAAAGAATTTACAAAAATGTAAAGAAGATTCTAGGCCAAGAAGTTGGCCATGGATCAAATATTTGTGGTAAGATATATTTGAGAGAAAAGTTTGGTGAATGATAAGGAAAACTTAGCAGCAATTCATTGATTTTAAGCAGGTGTACAACTGCATTGAATATTCTTAAGCTTTAAAATTGCCAAATTAAATATTTAAGTATAATCAGAAAAAATTAATAATCTGTAAAACCAGCTGTCCTAAGTGGACCTGAAATAATGTCACTTACAAAATATTTAGAAAAAAAGCCGAGATCATTGAGAATACGGGTTTACAAATAATGTTAGGGACAGTGTATAATACAGATAAGAAAATATGACATACTGAAGAGTTGACGGATATTAACGGATTAACTTAAATTCCAAATATCGTAAAAGCAAGAAAAATAAGATGGTCTGGGCATATTGCCAAAATGAAATACAATAGACTGCCGAAGATTGCTATGTTTGGAAGACTACAAAACAGGAGACCATTAGCAAGACCGAGAAAAAGATGACAAAATAATATTGCAGAGGACTCCTTCGATGTTGATATAAACTTTATATTATAAAGGATGAAAAATTATCATAAGTTGCATTGGACGGTGAGTGATGGAGAGATTTCGTAAGAGTGGTTAAGGGTCGACAGGATTGGTTGCTATAGGAGTGAGTGAAGCTGTATGAATTTAGAAATATTCGTATTTTATATTTTACCTTTTTAATATAGCTTGTTTATGATGGAATATGTACATTCCGAAATACTTAAGTATTAAATGTAATATCTAATGAATCTTTTTATAATCTGCAATCCTGACTGAAAAAAAATATGATTTTATATGTAATCCTTTTATGCCATTATAACTACTGACAATAAAACCATTGTGAACAAAGCATTTTTAAAGCCGAGTGGAAGAAAGAGTGTTTTTAGAAAGGGGGAAGAATGCTATAGCTAAATTACCAATTCTTTTTAAAAGCATTTTTCGGGTTACTGTTGTAAAGCGTACTGAGTCACAGTTTTCCGAGATCAAAACTCTCTTGTTATGAAAAGTGAAACTAAAGTAAAAATTATATATATATATATATATATGTTTCAAAAATCTGGTAACAAATGATTTTACAAATTACTCTTTCATTTCAATAATGTTTTTACAACGAAATTTAAGAAGAATTTATTTTGCAATATGGCCCCTTGTATATTTATTTATTGATCCTTTAATAGCAATAACCTATGGTGGTACGTCGACATTTTTGTTTTATCTACAGATAGGTTTTAAGCTAGAATAAAGAGTACTTGTAGTAAGCTTTTAGTTTAGAGTTCGATGTTCGTATTAAATTCGTTAGGGTTAAAGCGTAAATAATTCTAAGCCATTCTTTAAAATCTTGTGAACCCAAGAATTTCCATTTTAGTAAGATATTTTTTTTATATAGTCACAATTTGTCAGTTTTTTTTGTTGTAAAACTAAAACTTAAAACAATATCAAACCGACCGCACAGTGTAATACTAATAGTAACTGTAAGTATTAAGTTAAGTCTTATGAAGTGAAAAATCAATTTAAAAGTGAAATCAATTCTATTTTAAACTGCAAGTAGTTGATTATTCGTAAGTTGAGGTGAAACATCAATGTACTGCAGTGTTAGTATTAATCTATTACTTGTAATTGTATTTATTTAGTTACTGCTACTGAATGCTGTTAGTGTGTAGTATTATTATTCATAATGTAATAATGTAGATAGAATATTAAAATCGTGTGAGATTAGTTAAAAACGTATCGTAGGCCTACATAATTTTACTTCTAGCCCAATGTTAAGTTTCAGGTCTGCTTTTTAAATTAATTTTAGGAGGTACATTTTCGAAACATTGAATAAAATGATAAAATTAAAGTTTAATCGTTTAACTTACGCAAATATCACTTATTTAAGATAAAACCCGAATGTTATTTTCTGAATAGCTCACATTTTAATTACCAATTTTGGTTTCACTAGTATGCTTATCATAGATACTAACTAACACATTAATAATAATAATAGTACTAATACTACTATTAATAGGATATCCTTTCAGTGTGTGGGGTTTGTAATTATTAACCAAACAAGGGATGAATGTTAATTTGAAGTTTAAATTTTGATGTTCATAATAAAATAACTGTTATAATACTAATAATGATTTGAGAATTAGTGTTATTTGATGGTAGGGTTAATAAGGACTTACAAGAGATGAAGAATAATAGGAGGTGATTTCATGATTCAAACCACCCCTCCATCAACAACAACAACAACCTAAATTAATATTAAATATTGCCTTTTATATTCATCTATTAATTCAGCAGATGTTTTGAATTATTTAACATTACCACACTATCAGTTAATAAATTCAAGACTATAATATTAACATAGAAGCAATTTTGCTAAAAAATCAAGTTGGATCTTGGCTTCCACAACAAACATTATTATTCAACATACGAGTTAACAATCTACCTTTTAGTTTTTGTTATTTCTTTAATAAAACATACCAGTCATTACCAGAAAGAAATCATTCAAAGCCCAAACAATTTTAAATAGTTAAAATAATTTTGTTTGCTTTAATAACAGTGGTACAGAAAGGAGTTGCAAAATGATGGGGTATTTTTTATGATGAGAGATTGAAAGGACAGAGAGCTGCTGAAAGTAGTTCTTGTGCTTCCAAGAACAGCTCAATCTAAAAACATATAATTTACAGTTGCTATCTATTCTTATACTTTATAGAAAGTTGAGTTTAAAGTATCTGAGAGGACAGTTACATTTGAAAGATTTTATCAATGTTATCTTTTTCCTGACCTTAAGATTAAAAAAGAAAAGGTAGCAGTAGATGTTGGAATTATCTCTGACCTATTAAAAAATAAGTAATTAATATACTTACTAACCCTCTAAATAACATAAAGATTTAATTTTTAAGTTTCTAGCCTGTTAAAAATACCAAAAGTATTTTTTTATGAATCTGCTTGTTACTTTGGCTTTTAAAAAGTTACAGCAAAACTATCAGCAAATTATTAAAGTAACTTGTAACCTTTTCAGTTTGGATTTTAAAATAAAGATTACTGAAATGAGCATTACAAAATCAGTTAACAACGTGATAGGTAATAAATTTATTTTTGAATTTAAGTATCAACTTTTAGAACTGTTCAGTGTAAATAAAATGTAACATGGTTCAAATGTATGATGGTAAGCACTTAGCCCAGGTAGCTAGATTTATTAATGACATGATGTTATTGCTAAAAATGTAATTTATGTGGACTTTTGTTGTTGTTTTTTAATGATTTTTGATGTTCTTAACATTACTGTGTGTACTGATTTTACAAATGTGTTTCATATGAAGATACTAGTGTATGAGAAAGCATTGTAAATAACTGAATTATTAACCAATTTATATGTTTATGAAACTAAAATTGAAGAAAAGTAGATGGTTTCTGAAAAGTACTAAAAATAGGAATGAAATTAAAGCTTCAGGTAGCATATTATCTAAATGATAAACTGAAACACTAATCCAGAAAGAACATTTCTTTATCAATAAATATTCAATATTGTGCTTCATGTTAGAATTTTGAACTGTACTCTAATAAATACATTGCCTAACTTAATAATATTGCAAGTTTATAATGATTGTGTGCTACCTAATTACAGGAAGATAAACTAATTATTTGTGGTGTTGTATTTATATATATATATATATTATGAATATTTCATCTGATTTATTATATACAGTGAAGTTATTAAAATATCTTTTATTACGAAAAATTACTTTCTACGACTATAATTTTTAACTGCTTGTCATTCATATATCCTTAAGTAGATTAATGAAATAATACTGTTTTGTCTAAGTTTAGCATGATATAAATGTATATATGTTTTTATCTATAGGTAAAGAGCCTTAAAGGCATAAATAATTTATGTATCAATTATGAGGAAGAATACACCGTTTTCTAATTTTGATTTAAGCAAATTGTTATGCCTGTCGTTAGTGAAATGTTTTAAACATGGTATCATTTTGGTAGCTAACACCTGCAGTGTTTCTATCAAACTGATCATTTTGGTTGCTAACATCTGCAGTTTCTATCAAACTGATCATTTTGGTTGCTAACATCTGCAGTGTTTCTATCAAACTGATCATTTTGGTAGCTACATCTGCAGTGTTTCTATCAAACTGATCATTTTGGTAGCTACATCTGCAGTGTTTCTATCAAACTGATCATTTTGGTAGCTACATCTGCAGTGTTTCTATCAAACTGATCATTTTGGTAGCTAACCTCTGCAGTGTTTCTATCAAACTGATCATTTTGGTAGCTAACATCTGCAGTGTTTCTATCAAACTGATCATTTTGGTAGCTAACATCTGCAGTGTTTCTATCAAACTGATCATTTTGGTAGCTAACATCTGCAGTGTTTCTATCAAACTGATCATTTTGGTAGCTAACATCTGCAGTGTTTCTATCAAACTGATCATTTTGGTAGCTAACCTCTGCAGTGTTTCTATCAAACTGATCATTTTGGTAGCTAACATCTGCAGTGTTTCTATCAAACTGATCATTTTGGTAGCTAACATCTGCAGTGTTTCTATCAAACTGATCATTTTGGTAGCTAACATCTGCAGTGTTTCTATCAAACTGATCATTTTGGTAGCTAACATCTGCAGTGTTTCTATCAAACTGATCATTTTGGTAGCTAACATCTGCAGTGTTTCTATCAAACTGATCATTTTAGTAGCTACATCTGCAGTGTTTCTATCAAACTGATCATTTTGGTAGCTAACCTCTGCAGTGTTTCTATCAAACTGATCATTTTGGTAGCTAACATCTGCAGTGTTTCTATCAAACTGATCATTTTGGTAGCTAACATCTGCAGTGTTTCTATCAAACTGATCATTTTGGTAGCTAACATCTGCAGTGTTTCTATCAAACTGATCATTTTGGTAGCTAACCTCTGCAGTGTTTCTATCAAACTGATCATTTTGGTAGCTAACATCTGCAGTGTTTCTATCAAACTGATCATTTTGGTAGCTAACATCTGCAGTGTTTCTATCAAACTGATCATTTTGGTAGCTAACATCTGCAGTGTTTCTATCAAACTGATCATTTTGGTAGCTAACATCTGCAGTGTTTCTATCAAACTGATCATTTTGGTAGCTAACATCTGCAGTGTTTCTATCAAACTGATCATTTTGGTAGCTAACATCTGCAGTGTTTCTATCAAACTGATCATTTTGGTAGCTAACCTCTGCAGTGTTTCTATCAAACTGATCATTTTGGTAGCTAACATCTGCAGTGTTTCTATCAAACTGATCATTTTGGTAGCTAACCTCTGCAGTGTTTCTATCAAACTGATCATTTTGGTAGCTAACATCTGCAGTGTTTCTATCAAACTGATCATTTTGGTAGCTAACATCTGCAGTGTTTCTATCAAACTGATCATTTTGGTAGCTAACATCTGCAGTGTTTCTATCAAACTGATCATTTTGGTAGCTAACCTCTGCAGTGTTTCTATCAAACTGATCATTTTGGTAGCTAACATCTGCAGTGTTTCTATCAAACTGATCATTTTGGTAGCTAACATCTGCAGTGTTTCTATCAAACTGATCATTTTGGTAGCTAACATCTGCAGTGTTTCTATCAAACTGATCATTTTGGTAGCTAACATCTGCAGTGTTTCTATCAAACTGATCATTTTGGTAGCTAACATCTGCAGTGTTTCTATCAAACTGATCATTTTGGTAGCTAACATCTGCAGTGTTTCTATCAAACTGATCATTTTGGTAGCTAACATCTGCAGTGTTTCTATCAAACTGATCATTTTGGTAGCTAACATCTGCAGTGTTTCTATCAAACTGATCATTTTGGTAGCTAACATCTGCAGTGTTTCTATCAAACTGATCATTTTGGTAGCTAACCTCTGCAGTGTTTCTATCAAACTGATCATTTTGGTAGCTAACCTCTGCAGTGTTTCTATCAAACTGATCATTTTGGTAGCTAACATCTGCAGTGTTTCTATCAAACTGATCATTTTGGTAGCTAACCTCTGCAGTGTTTCTATCAAACTGATCATTTTGGTAGCTAACCTCTGCAGTGTTTCTATCAAACTGATCATTTTGGTAGCTAACCTCTGCAGTGTTTCTATCAAACTGATCATTTTGGTAGCTAACATCTGCAGTGTTTCTATCAAACTGATCATTTTGGTAGCTAACCTCTGCAGTGTTTCTATCAAACTGATCATTTTGGTAGCTAACCTCTGCAGTGTTTCTATCAAACTGATCATTTTGGTAGCTAACCTCTGCAGTGTTTCTATCAAACTGATCATTTTGGTAGCTAACCTCTGCAGTGTTTCTATCAAACTGATCATTTTGGTAGCTAACATCTGCAGTGTTTCTATCAAACTGATCATTTTGGTAGCTAACCTCTGCAGTGTTTCTATCAAACTGATCATTTTGGTAGCTAACATCTGCAGTGTTTCTATCAAACTGATCATTTTGGTAGCTAACATCTGCAGTGTTTCTATCAAACTGATCATTTTGGTAGCTAACCTCTGCAGTGTTTCTATCAAACTGATCATTTTGGTAGCTAACCTCTGCAGTGTTTCTATCAAACTGATCATTTTGGTAGCTAACCTCTGCAGCTATCAAACTGATCATTTTGGTAGCTAACTCTGCAGTGTTTCTATCAAACTGATCATTTTGGTAGCTAACCTCTGCAGTGTTTCTATCAAACTGATCATTTTGGTAGCTAACCTCTGCAGTGTTTCTATCAAACTGATCATTTTGGTAGCTAACCTCTGCAGTGTTTCTATCAAACTGATCATTTTGGTAGCTAACCTCTGCAGTGTTTCTATCAAACTGATCATTTTGGTAGCTAACCTCTGCAGTGTTTCTATCAAACTGATCATTTTGGTAGCTAACCTCTGCAGTGTTTCTATCAAACTGATCATTTTGGTAGCTAACCTCTGCAGTGTTTCTATCAAACTGATCATTTTGGTAGCTAACCTCTGCAGTGTTTCTATCAAACTGATCATTTTGGTAGCTAACCTCTGCAGTGTTTCTATCAAACTGATCATTTTGGTAGCTAACCTCTGCAGTGTTTCTATCAAACTGATCATTTTGGTAGCTAACCTCTGCAGTGTTTCTATCAAACTGATCATTTTGGTAGCTAACCTCTGCAGTGTTTCTATCAAACTGATCATTTTGGTAGCTAACCTCTGCAGTGTTTCTATCAAACTGATCATTTTGGTAGCTAACCTCTGCAGTGTTTCTATCAAACTGATCATTTTGGTAGCTAACCTCTGCAGTGTTTCTATCAAACTGATCATTTTGGTAGCTGCAGTGTTTCTACAAACTGATCTGCAGTGTTTCTATCAAACTGATCATTTTGGTAGCTAACCTCTGCAGTGTTTCTATCAAACTGATCATTTTGGTAGCTAACCTCTGCAGTGTTTCTATCAAACTGATCATTTTGGTAGCTAACCTCTGCAGTGTTTCTATCAAACTGATCATTTTGGTAGCTAATCAAACTGATCTGCTAACAGTGTTTCTATCAAACTGATCATTTTGGTAGCTAACATCTGCAGTGTTTCTATCAAACTGATCATTTTGGTAGCTAACCTCTGCAGTGTTTCTATCAAACTGATCATTTTGGTAGCTAACCTCTGCAGTGTTTCTATCAAACTGATCATTTTGGTAGCTAACCTCTGCAGTGTTTCTATCAAACTGATCATTTTGGTAGCTAACCTCTGCAGTGTTTCTATCAAACTGATCATTTTGGTAGCTAACATCTGCAGTGTTTCTATCAAACTGATCATTTTGGTAGCTAACATCTGCAGTGTTTCTATCAAACTGATCATTTTGGTAGCTAACATCTGCAGTGTTTCTATCAAACTGATCATTTTGGTAGCTAACCTCTGCAGTGTTTCTATCAAACTGATCATTTTGGTAGCTAACCTCTGCAGTGTTTCTATCAAACTGATCATTTTGGTAGCTAACATCTGCAGTGTTTCTATCAAACTGATCATTTTGGTAGCTAACCTCTGCAGTGTTTCTATCAAACTGATCATTTTGGTAGCTAACATCTGCAGTGTTTCTATCAAACTGATCATTTTGGTAGCTAACCTCTGCAGTGTTTCTATCAAGCTGATATTTTTCAGATCTCTTATTGCTGGCTGTTACAATGGAGAAAAGAAGTATTGAAGGTTCTCACTGAGAAAAATCTTGGAGAATGATTTTATTACATGACTGTTAGAAGATCTAGAAATACTGATACACATAGGTTTTAAAAAGTGTTGTAAAATAGTAAAGATGTGAAACTTTTCATGTTTACCCTTATTTAAATGTTGAATGAACCAAAATTTCAGTATATTTTATCAGTATAAACAGAAACTGTTGTGGTTATAGAAAAATTTTACTGTTTATGTGTATATAATTGATATCAATTTTATGAATTATATAGACTTTCTGAGTGCTAAAACCATAAGAATTTAACCTTAAACTGGCATTATGAAGAGTGATGATGGATTATCACGACCAAAGACTACAATCTTCCTATCAGTGTTCACGTAAGAAGTCCAGTGTGAATCTTAAACAAGTTGTTTTATGAAGGTGAGACTTTGAGTCTGTTATTTATATCTCGTAAGTGATTTACATTAAGAAAACAATAATAAATAATACATATTCTGTCAAAAAAACAAAATTTTTCTGAGTTTCACATTGTTTGGCTTTTACTGAAATTGTTATTTCAGATAAGGAAATTTGCTTCTGTTAGCTAGAGAATAAATGAGTTTGAAAGAACAGATGGCTAATATAGTAAGAATGATATTGTATTGTTTTGGAAAACAACTTTAATATATTGACCACCATTAGCTTAACTCTTTAATTTTTTATCTGTAAATATGACATTATGGAAATTAGTTTAGACAATATTAAATAGTTTGTACTGAAACCTTGATTTTAGTCTAAACTGTTGGATGTTGAGAGGGTTCCAAGCATATCTAAATAGAAATTAATAAAAAGAAATGAATGGTTTGCACTTGTTAAGCATAGTGATATTATACCACTCTGTTACCATGAAATAGGAAGAAAAAATGTAAGTTTGGCATTTTATAAGATGTTTTTTAATGAAATGAAACATATATAAATTGGTATAATGTATGATCATAGTTTTTTGTGCTGTGAACTGTAAATTATTCATTACTGCATGGGAGTATGAATCTGAGATATGACAAGCCTTTATAATATAATAGTAGAATGTAAACCATTTGTAGGCTTTTATGTAAAAAGACCTCAAATCCAAAAAATTGCTATAATTTTATTACTAATACAGGCTTTTCTTTGAAACTGACAAATATGCATATATATGTAAATGCTATACCTTTTGGTGAATGTATACGTATTTGATATTAGTCAGGTGTCGCTAAAAAGTCAAAAGAAAAACAATAAATATAAATAGATTATAATGTCATGAGAATTTAAGCTATTTAGAATGAATATTGTGATTTCATGTTACAATATTTAGTTATTCTAGAATGGAAAAGCAAAGTTTGTCTATTTCTTAATATTTCATCATGGTTTCATGATTGGTCAATTTGACTGAATATGTACAGAGAGAGAGAGATAAGGTAGAGAAAGTGACAAATAAGAAAAAAAATGTTTGATAGTTATCTGGAGATTAATAGGAGGAATAAGAATTTTCAAATGAAATTGGACAGTTTTGTAATGCAAGAAGTATTTTTAATTTTAAAATTAAAATTACTTTGAATGTTGGGTAGTCAACATTTGGAAAAAAAATCACAAGCAAATCTTGAATTAAAAAAATCTGATATTTTGTGTGTGATAGTTTTGTAATCTTTACTGATAATTTTCAAACATTCAAGAAGATATGTTTTTTGTAATAAAAAATTATAGTATGACTTCTCGTGGTTACTTTGGTTGTTATGAGATGACTAGATCCTACCTAGTCCTTAATCAGAGTTAATGTCAGTATTAAATTTTACATAGTTACTGATTTTTTTCCCATACCAATATTATTAATATAAATAAGGGGACAGTAAGATTCAAGTACTGACCCCTTAGGTGTGACATAATTATATACTGCATTCTTTTGAGAAATCACTTGTGTTTATTCATTTACATTTTATCATAAACCTGTTTACTCTGTTCTAGATAAGTTAAGATGATGCTGATGTTGTTAAAATAATAAATATGCTAATAATGAAAGTGGTTTATGAAACACGTAACATTGTTATTACAAGGTTTGAATGTTTTAGAATACGCTAATTCCGTCTTCATTGAAGTCTGAAAATTGTGATAAAAAGGTAATTATTAACTAAGATAATATAATATCATAACCACAAGTTTATTTGGTTACTAAGAGAAGTGACAAAGAGACAGCTAAATAAATTATTATATACATATACATTACATAACAGTTGAATGTTAAAATTTTTAAAATTTAAATCAAAAGAGCTTTGGCTAATCTTCTAATAAAGACCAGATGCAATTTCTGAAACAACAAATTCCAACTAGCAGTTAATGTGCATACCATCCCCATATTTCACCCTCATTCTCTCTCTTTGTTTTATGGGTTCACAATTATCTTTCTTTGTTTTATGGGTTCACAATCCCTACAAATTAAAAAACAACTTTATTCTCTAGTAAAATACTTCTACACTTAAATTCAGCTTAGAATAATACACAAACCTATCCTTCACATTAAGTAGTTATTTTAATATCAAGAACAAACATCGAAACTTCTACATTTATTACTTGTGTATAAATATACAACAGTGACTGTAAGGCCATGTACGTTGGCAAAACAAAATGCCACTTAACTAGATTCTGTGTTCATTTAGGATGATCTATCAGAACTGGCTGTCCACTACTTGCACTCAGCCACTCTTCCTTATTCATTTATATTCTGAAACCAGGGTCACAGTATTTTATTTAATGATTTTTTTATCAGTATTGCAGGATTTTTCAGATCTTAAAATCTAAATTAAAGTTTACTCAGATAACGACTGCTCAACTCGTAATGATTCACAAAGCTCTCTGGATCTATATTTCTTCTAAATTTTCACACTTAAACTTAACTTTTGTGTTATATATATACATATTTACATTGCTAGTAAATATGCTAATATGGTAATACACGTTTTTCCCCATGTAGATGGCAATGTATATTTGTTTCAAGGGCAGAGGAGATACCAAAATATGGAGTAGAAGCAATGGATGGTCTCTTCCTCTCCATCCTCTGCAAGCATTGGCTTGGTTTTTCTTGTTACTCTTTGCAGTGGTTTATTTTGGTGTTTTGGTTCCATCAATCCCATGTGGAGTGTGGCAGATTATAGCTTATGTTGTATCCTTTGGTTGTTATTCAGCCAGTAAAGGTTTGTTATGTATGCTTTTTAAAGAAAAAAATGTAATAACTATTTATAATCACAGTTACTAAAATATCTTTGAAATAAATGAATTATGACAAAAATAGTTAGTGAGCTATAAAAATATTTTTGTGAGAGTTTAGTGTGTAGAGAACACAGCCTTCAACTCTATCTAGACTTCAGTACAGGAAACTATGCTAGAGGTTGGAAAAGTTTAATTACTTGGAGTTTTAATCATGTTGTTACTGTTGTAGAGTACAATAGATTTTATAAATGTACACACATTTTGTATATAAATGTATTAAGTATGTTCAAACTTAATCTAGTGTTTTTAAAACTAAATTAACAATGTATAGATTGTTATCTTTGCAAACTGTTTTTTAAAACCCAGGTAACAAAGTGAGAACTGTGATTGGGTAGACTTAGAAACTTAGCTGACTGAAGCATATATCTGACATGCAGAATCACAGGTTTGAATCCCACCTGATTTCAGTTTTCACTTATTCAGAAGCATTGTACTTTAAGTAAACTGGCATAGACAACCACTTATATGATGTTTAATTGTGATTATGAATGTTGTTAAATTCTGTTCTGTCATATTCATGTTGTAGAAATTGCAAACTTTGTCTAAATTATAAAGAAATTAGACTAGTTTTCTTAACAAAAAGTCTAGGTCTTGAGTGTAATATACATTATTCATTTAGTTATTCATGGCATCAGTGTAAGTCTAAACCCTGCAGATCCTAATGTGCTTGCTAAAAAATTCAGCGGGCCATGTCCTACGTTTGATCGCACCAAACATGTACATGTAATAGAAAATCAATTCTGTTACATATGTGAAGTGAAGGTGTAAGTTGTATTTATTTTATATATATTACTTAATCTTTAAAGTTCAACAAATTTTCATATTTTCCTACTGGGTGTTGTAGAAAAATATTTCAATCTTTATAGCATTATATATAACTTGGACACAATGTAGTTTTTTTAATAATTGTAAAAATAATACATTAATTTGTTAATGTAGCAACATAAAATTATCATGCCAATAATGTAATTGTACCTGTTGTGCTTCTGTTCTAGATGTTTTAAAGACAAATGATTTGGCACTTGATAAAATAAGCTGTTTTAAAGACAAATGATTTGGCACTTGATAAAATAAGCTGTTTATGTGGAGCTGTAAGAGGAATTTTATTAAGTTCAAAATGATTTAAGAACTAAATTTTAGTGGGTGTATTTTATAATGTTTTGGTAACCATAATTTGCATTATAGTAAGTTTTGTTAATGGATATATTTCAAATGTTTGATTCTGTAAAGTGGTATTTGCATAGTTGTTAAAAGTATACATTTGAAACTAGAAGAAAATAATGTTTTCATTGCAAAAAAAAATTGAAAGACTTTGATAAACAAATTACTTATGTAATGATATTCAATAAAATTTTACTTGCTTTGTAAGTATTTTTTCTGTTGTGAGAATACTAATGTTTAATCACTGATGGATTCACATGTGTGTCATTTCTAGGGGTTTGAAATCCAAACACTGTAGTGCATGTAACAAGTGTGTGGCTGAGTTTGATCATCACTGCAAGTGGCTAAATAATTGTGTTGGAGGAAGAAACTACAAGTATGGTGTTTGAAGCACATGTTGCTTGCTTTTAGAATTTTTATTCTCTTACCATTATGCTTTTATTTTGCAATATAATATGTGAAAACAACTTTTTAAAAACTTAGTAAGTAGATTGAGAATGTATGTAAGAGCTGTTGTATAAAGTGTTGAACTTTAAATAAACAGTTTTGAAACAGTTACTTGATTTTTATGTTGATTTTATCAGTTAGGTTATAGGTGCTTTTGTCAAGTTAGTGTATATCAAAAGTGATTTGATATTCTGGTATTTTTCATACCAAAACTAATTGGTGGTAATGTTTTACTAAGAATAGTTCACTAGGAGGTACGTACACTAAAAAAAAACATTTATTATTATTATTGTTATTGAATAATTGAAATGCTATAGTACTAATCCTTGTTTATTACTGTCCTTCAGCTGTCTTTGAAAAATAATGTCAAGCTTTGTTTCACCATGTTTTAAAAGCTATATTTCAATCCTGAAAGCATAAAGATTCTCAGTTTAATACCAGTTTAAAGTTATATCAAGGTTGTAGTGTATGCTTCATAAAAATAATGCAAGTATCAAAGGTTATTTTGAGAAAGTAGACTGTTTAATCATACGTGTATTGTGTTATAGAGGTGTGTATAACAATTTTTCATGAAGGATTCTTGGTAAATAACTGTAGTTTAATTCTATTTGTTCATATTCTATATGAATAAGGACAACAAATATAAGTTTAATTGTATGCTAACATCTGTGTATTGTTGTACCTATGTTTATGATGCATATTTTGTGTACATTATATCTACAGATGTGCAATTATTGGAATTTGGTAATTGATTAATACTTTACATCAAATTAATTGATTCTTCTTATTGCAACCTTCATTAGTTGGAATAATTTGCAATAATAATAACTGAGAACACTAGTTATGATTAATCTTACGGATACAGGCAAGGTCTAAAGTGTGCATGTCATGGTATTTTTACTGTTATATTCCAAATTCAGTTGAACACTTTATGATCAATGTGTGTCAGGTAGCTTGGCATCGAAATGTAGGTTATGACCCAAGTTTTTATATTATTTTGTTTTAGTGACTTAATTTTGTAAAGAATCATTTAAGTAAATATTGGGTCTTTTCTATGTGTCATGTGGTGTCTCTCTGCTATGAATTCTCCTTTTAAAATTTTCTTTTCTCTTGTACGGTTTTCAGAACACCTACCAGTTAGATACATCAACTATAGATATTGGAAGGCCAGAATTCAAAATAAGATATTCCAAGTACTATCCTGAGATAAATAAATTTGTTAAAAGTATCATAGAAGTTCTTACTAACTCTTTGTAGTTTTGAAATCGCTTATCTGTTCTGTCGGTTTATCCATGGCATATGCTTATAATGAATATGAATAGCATTTTGGGAACTACATGATTATCATGGTTGTCTATCTTGGTAAAAGCTACTATTTAGCAAGCAGATTTTAATGTGTATTGGCTGAGGTCTGTGTTCCAGTAAAGCTTGAATTTTTTAAAACCTATAGGTTTTGTATAAAATCAGATAAATTATAGTAGTTTTGTAGAATTCTGTTGTTCTCTGAATTATTATTTGTTTTAAAATTAATATTTGAGGGGTATAAAAAAAATTATTTGGACAACGAATATGGTTAGAAAAAATAAGGTCTGTGAAAACAGGCACTCGAGTGCAGTCTGGCCTAAAACTAGAGTAGACAGTAAATTTCTTGTTTATTATATATAGTTTAATTTATTGTTACTTATTTGTTAATAAATGTAACTAAACTGCAGCAATTAAAATGTTAAAGAAGAAAACTTAAGTAATTTTTGCTACAACACCTAAGGCAGTGTACAAGTAGTTTGGACATACATGGTGTAATTTGATCTGCTTGCTTACTCTGCTCTACCTCTTGGTGATTTATGCTGTAATGGTAGATAGGCATAGTTCAAAGAGCAATAAAACAAAAGTAAATGAAAGCAGTTATGAAAATTTAATAGGCCTAAACCTTTTACTATAAATTTTAATTGTCTGTTACAATTTTCAGTCATTATAATAAAAGAAAGTGGTATATTTTTAAAATTTTATTTCACGTTTTTCAATTTTTGCTATAGTTTGTGTTAGGGTTGAGAAAATAAGAGATAAGGTTTAAAGTTGAACTTCAAAAAACTTGTATTTATTTGGGAAGCTCTTTAACATGAAGATTGCATTTCATTTTGATTGACACAGTAAAGGCTTTTTAAATTTTCAGACAAATATTTAGTAAACATATAAGAAAAATTGAGTTGTTATGTACAAAATACTTGTAATATTCACTGTAAGCTTGCCCAATTTTCTGGAGATACACTTAGTACAATCAAAGTTATGTATAGTTTCATGGTTATGTGGTCAGTAAAATGACCAAGTCTCTTATCAAATTAAATACATTAATTGTCTATCTGTAATTATATGATAATGGTAAATTAATATAATTATTAGTTGTAAACATAATTCAACAACCTCTAATAATGTATTTTTAAGACAGCTGGTGTGGGTATTAGCACTTTAATTGAAATAAAGTACAGAGCAATGTTTTGACCTTCTTAGGTCATCTTCAGGTTAACAGAGGCTGAAATGCTGTTCCTTACCTTACTTTAATGAAAGTGCTAATACCCATACCAGTCATCTTGAGAATACATTTTTACTTTAAGTGGGTTTCTCATCATCACAAATCTTTGTAATAGATCAACTACCCTATTTGTTGAAATAATTCTATTAAGATGAACAACAAAATGAATTGATGTATTTCAGTAAAAAATTATACAAAAATTGTTTACTTACTACAAAGGTATAACTTACCAAACCTAGTTAAATATACTTGCATAATTATCTTCACATCTAGACCAGTGAGAAGAAAGGTAAAAGTATAGACCCAGTTTTTGTATGGAATGATGCAATATCTTCACCCATGAAAGAAATTCAAAATATTGAAGAAGTATATCCTGAAATTTATTTTTTCAACTATATTGAATTGTATTTTATGGTTTAAGATAACATGAAATATATTGTGTTTTTCTATAGGTTCTTCTTACTATGTGTTGGTTCAGCATTAGTAGGATGTTTCACAATCTTTCTTGTGTGCTTGGTGTTAACAGTGGCATATTTTGATCCATATAGTTGGATCTACACTTTTGAAAAAGGTAAGTGGGTTTTGATTATATAATTTTTTTCTTCATTATTATTTATTAAAAAAGAACAAAAAATTTGGCACTGCTTTTCATTAATTACACTTAATATTTTTCAGTCTAAATCTCAGTAATGGGTCATTACTTGATCAATGAATTGACCAAGATGTTTTGTGAAATCAAGATTGGGTCCATTAATTTACCAAAGATTAATGAAGCTTCAATAACAGAAATGTATGTTGGTTTCATTAAGTTTCATTTTAGTCCATTGGCTGAAGTGGGTCCTGTGAACGTTTTCATGTCCAGAATATTACTCTCTATATTTAATAGGGGTATCATGATAGGTTCATAAAAATCCAGGATAGGCATTCTAGAAAACAACAATAAGGGAGAAAGGTGACTTCTGTGAAAGGTAAATAGTCATAACTTGTGTTCTAGAGTAGATAATGATTTTTGTATTTAGATATAGATTAGCAACAACACAATCCTAATGCATTTGTGTCATTAAAGATGGCAGTGTGTCATTAAAGATGGCAGCCTCAAGGGGTAGATAGCTATATCTCATATTCCAAAGTAGATTGCAAAATGATGTTTATGTCAAGATGAAGTTTCTTGGAGTCAAGGAGAGCATTTCTGTTGTATATACAACAGTTGGTCCTGAGCTTCCAAAGATATGATAGATATAATTATGGCCATCATAATAAAGAAGAACTTCATGTATAGCAGGGTATATGTAGCTGTGCTTTATCTTAACATATATTGAGAAAACACTACACATTAATAACATTTATTAGAATTCAATCAAGAAAGTCAATAACAATTTTTTTTACTACAATTTACATTTTTATTGCAGAAGCAATAAGTGAACATATAACAAACCATAAGAACTTAGTGAACCATTTAAATATGCTCATGCTAGAAAAATGTCATATCCCATAATTTTGTATTAGTTCCAGACTAGGAATCCAATCCAAAACATATAGCAACATTGAGCAGTAATGAAGCCTTCATATTGATGATGGCATTGTTAGAGGTATCTTTAAGACAACATTAGATTTTTTCAAACTGTTCCATATAATTGGAATTCTTTAAAATTGTAGTAATTGCAGCATTATACACTCTAATCATGGCATATGCAGCACTGGATGACACACTGTGTGCATGCTCAACTCTGAGGTAGATCATCTGGGACTAGCTGGTTGCACATATATGGTGCAAGCAGTCCATCTTCCTTCTTGAAGCCATACTCTTTTAACTCCAGATCAGAATTCTCAAATAATTCAGCTGCAAATATGTCACATGCTTTCTTATAACATAATTCATTGGCTGTTGCTCATCAAGTGTTATGTTCCTTGGTCTATAATAATAAAATTAATCCATTATCTTGTAGGGGATGCCACTTGTAAATACTTGTACCAAGTATTCTTTTGTAATGGACCTACCAGACACCATTTTTAAGTATGTGTAATACACACTCCAGTGTAGGGGACACCACGTGGTGTCCCTCTGTATGGAACACCACTTGTAAATGTTTGTACCAAGTACTCTTGTAGGAGACATCACATTCTAAGTACCTGTACCAAGTACTCCTCTGTAGGGACACCACATCTTAAATACCTGTACCAAGTACTCCTCTGTAGGGACACCACATCTTAAATACCTGTACCAAGTACTCCTCTGTAGGGATACCATATCTTAAATATCTGTACCAAGTACTGCCTGTAGGGACGCCACATCTTAAATACCTGTACCAAGTACTCCTCTGCAGGGGACACATGTAAATATCTGTACCAAGTACTTCTCAGCTATGGGGAGTGAAGCTTCCTTATGACTCAAGTTCTTTCCAAAATCCTTCAGATAGGCTAATGGGTTTGCTGTTAGCACAGCACCTTTACTGCCTACTTTTCTAGATGTGTCAACACAACCAGGGTAGGCAAAACATTGCACATTTCTGTTTCTAATTTGTGAAACAGGGTGGGAAGAGGTATGTACCTTGTAGTGCCTTCTACACCACCTCTCATTCAGAGTTCTGTCAGTCCATGATAATGAAACAAACTGAAACAGTGAGTGCTCAGGACTAGAACATCAGTATCATTGGACAGCATGACAATAACATCAGCTTTTTCAACCTGCAAGTCTGGCTATGATAAGCCTACTGCTGTAATGGTGATTACCTGAAATTTCAGTACGAATGGCTATAATACAATATTAGGCTCCTTGAATCAGTCGAACCTGTTTGTCTGTGGTACATATAGTGAATTAATAATGGCATAAATAAGGGATAAACATTGTTTTTATTCAGTTAAGACAAAACAAGTATGGCAGATACTTGTGAGTAATTCGAACAGCAGATCAAAAAATAAGATTCATTTTCATTATGATGGTCATTGTGTTAATATTTTTATATTGGTTTAGTGTTTACTTACTCATATTGGGGTATATTTGTGAAGTAATATGAATATTTATTAAAGTTTCAGTCACATGAAATAATTTGAATGGGATTCACAAAACTTACCTCTGGACACAGTTGTCTTGTAAAGGCATTTTATTGCATGTGATGGTGGCCATCTTGAATTATTCAGACAGCTGAGGAATGATTTAATGTTTGAAGTTGTAAATGGATTACTTATCCCCCCCCCAAACAAAACAAACAACATCTGAATCTAGACACATTACATCACTTTGTTATCTACTCCTGGACATGAGATATTGCTGCTTATTTCTTGTGATGGCCATATTGCAGCCTTCTTGAATTTATCAAATGGGTCAGGACTAATTTTGTTGTTAATGTTGTCAGTTGTTTCCTTGACCCTCAAAATCTATATCTGGAGACCAAAATGATTGTACTTTCTTCTTTATAACATAAGTTATGGCTATTTATTCATTTCACAACCATTTTGAATGTTTCAATTATTACTGGGTTTCAGAATGCCTACACTGTATTTTTATTATACAATGCCCTTTTGATATATGAATAGTAATTCTCGAGGCATAAAAACGCCCACAGGGCCCTCTCAGACATAAGACTATTTCAGTTTCTTTGCTTTAAAAAACAAAACAAAATTTAGTTTGAAAGATTTAATGTGAAGTAATTAATTGTACCTAAAAGTGATTATTTTTGGATTGTACTAAGATTTTTTTTATTGTAATTCTTATATTATACCTGTCTTTACTTGAATATTTCTCTGCTAGAAAATGACGTATCAACCACTGCATTAATACAAATGCTGTACGGCCAAAAAAGCGATAATCAAAATTATTAACTAACAATTGTTAAAAGATTTACTGTTTCCAGGTAAAAACAGCAAATATTGTAATAATAGACCCGGCAATTTATTGTGGATGAAGTTAATTTGAATTCTGATTTGACTGAGTTGAAGAAAGTCTTGGACACAAATAGTGACTGTAAAGGACAAAATACTAGTTATACATGTTACACAAAACAGAAAAAACAATTCAATCAGTGTCTAACAAATCCATTAGACTGAAGAAAGATGGAAAAGGTCTGTACCAAGTGAAAAGCCTGGCATGGCCAGGTGGTTAAGGCACTTGACTTGTAATCTGAGGGTACTGGCTTTGAGCCTCTGTCACACCAAACATGCTCCCTCTTTCAACCTTTGGGGAATTATAATGTGACAAACAATCCCACTATTTGTTGGTAAAAAGGTAGCCCAGGAGTTGGCAGTGGGTGGTGATGACTAGCTGCTTTCCCTCTCGTCTTACACTGCTAAATCAGGGATGGCTCGCGCAGATAGCCCTCATGTAGCTTTTCATGAAATTGAAAAGTAAACGAACAAACCAAGTGAAAAATCAGTCATTATGAACTGCTTTAGGTAAAGTAAAATATTTCAGTGTTTTTGTTACTCACTCACTCACCTGGTTCCTCATTAACAAAAATAGGTAAAGTTTACATGACTTATCCCATGAGAAAACACATTATTTGAAGCCTAATGGAATTCTCCAGTGATAACATCCATGGAAAGATACAAATACCAGAGAGAAGAAATTTGTCAGGGGGTGAATATCACAAGACTGTAGTCTGTTCAAGTTAACCCTTTCTGTCTAGATGCTATGAGTTAATATTTGCACCACGTTTAAATATGAAACATTTTTGTGAACAAGTAAGAAATAAAAATATACTTCTGTTATATTGATAGTTGAAAATTAGAATATTATATGTTCATGACTCATCTGTTAGAAGGTCTTTCTGATATCCATGTTGAAAGATAAACCATTCTCATATTTTTTTGAGAACGTTGTGAAATGGTTTATACAGCTATACATGAGAAGCCATTATGAGTAAGGTAAAACAAGATTAATATATTTATATTTCATGTAAACAAATAAATAAATAAGAAAATTCATATTTTGTGTAAATAATGTAATCACTATCTAGATATTAGGCTGTCACATTATGAGGCTGGTGTTTTAATAAAGTTAAAAGCTGAGCATTTTTATTTTGTCAAAATAAAACGAGTTAACTCTGTCACTGTGTGTTTTCCTATGGTGAGGGTTCAGAGGGCATGTCATCAAATTTGTAGACCATTCAAAGTGTTATTGAACTACTGTTGAATACATTTCAATAAGTATGGTATCAAATTATACATTATAATTACAATTTTAATATTATTCATTGGTTAATTACTTACTAGAGTAGTAGATATTTTGACACGGTGTAAGAAAGTGTTTCCACTTTGAGCATTTTATCAAATTTATTACATCATTTTTGATAGTCAAGTTATTTATTGTATAAATGTATGGGTGTACAAATTTCTATGCATTTAGACCAATCTGGTTGTTACAAAAGAGAGTCTTAAGACAAAGGATTGGTCTTCCATATAGATCATCTGTGACCAACACATTTAAAGAATATGGAGTTTTAACAATTTATCAAGCCTGCATTTACCAATTCATTTGTATTGTAAAGGATATTACAATATTTAATTCTGATAAAACCATGTTAATTCTCTCCAGTAAGAAAGTTTATTTTGTTTGAAAAACAAAAAATATATGTCCATGAACTAATTCTGTTTTGAGCTCCAAGTATTTTTTTTTATTTATATATTCGGCTTTAGTTATTCCAAAAAGAATTTCATTAAATGATTGGTTAACTCACAGCCACAAATTTGTTTTTAAAATAATGTCGATTTATGTGTATTCAAATTATTGTGTGTTTGGTTTAACATCTGGATAATTATTGTGTATAGTTTTAATTGTTTTTTTTCTTTAGTTATTTATCCTTTATTTCCCTCAGTGAACTCAGCAGATGGCTCAATGTGGCTTTTGTATAAAAGAACACACACAGTATTTATCCTTTATGACAGTAATTTTGTGAATAAAAAAAGAAAATCATTACCTAAAAATCTTAAAATTTAATAATAAAAAAGCATTTTGTTCATGAAAGTATTCTAATGTTTACTAGGTTGATTTCAGTGCTGTTCCATGCAGGAAATTCATAACAGCTTTAAATAAAATGGTACTAAATTAACCATATAATTTGAATACAAGTGCAGTTTTGTCAAGTTCTGGCCAGTTGTGGTTTCTCAACTTTGGTTGTCAGGGTGTGATATAATTGCCTATATCTCAGCTTTGAGAAGCCATAGACTAGTAATCTGAACATGTAATGAAGGCAGCTCTTTATCTGTTCTTTTCAACTGTGTTGACACATGTCATTTCCAGTTCACTAGAAATTCATATAGAGACTGTAGCAATGTGATAAAGGTTTAGCTTATCAGAATGTTCTGTGAGAAAAGATGTTTATAAAAATGTCTGGTGCAGTTACAGTCCTGATTCTTTTTTAACATTTGTTTTATCATTTCACATTTAATTTAAATATAATCTTGAAGTATTGTAGAAAATAGTTTTCATGGAACGGGATGAGGTTATTTTAACTGTCATCTTGCACTTGACCATATGAAGTTTGGCTGTGTTAGGCATAAGGTACAGTAGAGCTAATTGATCCACATGGTTATTTAAATGGACAAAGAGAAATCACCAAAGAAAAAGAAATGTAAAAAAGTAATACACACATGGATAAAAAATGAGGTTAAAGCTTATTACATATATTGAATGAAACATCCTGTTTAGCAGTAATGAAAATTGGCTAGTGTATAATTTTATTATGGTAAAAATTTAGTGCTGTTTTATTTTAGTAAATGCACCCACAGTGAAACTGCATGTGGTGTTTTCTGAATCGAGAGAAAGATGGAAATATAAGATTTACAGCTTTAGAAGATAAAATATTGGCCTGGCATGGACAGGTAGATAAGGCGTTTGACACGTGATCTGAGGGTCGCGAGTTTGAATCCCAGTCACACCAAACATGCTTGCCTTTTCAGCCATGGGGGCATTATGATGTGATGGTCAATCCCACTATTAGTTGGTAAAAGAGTAGCCCAAGAGTAGTCATCACATGACTAGCTGGCTTCCCTCTTGTCTTACACTGCTAAATTAGGGATGGCTGGTGCTGATAGCCCTCGTGTAGCTTTTTGTGAAATTCAAAACAAACAAACAAGCAAGGCAAAATATTTGTAGAAAGATTTTAAAAGAATGTAGGAAGACACTAAAGTCAGTTATTAAAATCTACAAGAAAATAGATAATATTTAAAATTGTTTTTTAAAAAATATTTTATACAGTGCTTAGATCATTCTTTTCTATCAGTGTTTCAGTATGCATAGTCCAATTTCTTCATATCATAATAGTATTTATTTGGTGATGTGTCATATGTTTCAAGTCAAGTTGCAATGATTGTTGTGTCACTTCTTTCTCTTATGTCTTTAAGTGACATCATCCAGCAGTACTTCTGATGTACCAGATTCTTCTGTGGACTTTGATGCATTTCCTTTAAACTCCACATATTTACCTTCTGCTAACAGTACTTCAGGTAAATGTAGATTATGGGGCTTTTGTACATATTACAAAAGTAACATGATTCAGTGTATTGCACAAGAATAAATACAACATCAGTTCATAGTTGTAACAGAATAAATACCACATCAGTTCATAGTTGTAACAGAATAAATACCACATCAGTTCATAGTTGTAACAGAATAAATACCACATCAGTTCATAGTTGTAACAGAATAAATACAACATCAGTTCATAGTTGTAACAGAATAAATACACATCAGTTCATAGTTGTAACAGAATAAATACAACATCAGTTCATAGTTGTAACAGAATAAATACAACATCAGTTCATAGTTGTAACAGAATAAATAACAGAATAAATACAACATCAGTTCATAGTTGTAACAGAATAAATACAAATAGTTCATAGTTGTAACAGAATAAATACCACATCAGTTCATAGTTGTAACAGAATAAATACCACATCAGTTCATACATCAGTTCATAGTTGTAACAGAATAAATACAACATCAGTTCATAGTTGTAACAGAATAAATACAACATCAGTTCATAGTTGTAACAGAATAAATACCACATCAGTTCATAGTTGTAACAGAATAAATACCACATCAGTTCATAGTTGTAACAGAATAAATACAACATCAGTTCATATAACAGAATAAATACAACATCAGTTCATAGTTGTAACAGAATAAATACAACATCAGTTCATAGTTGTAACAGAATAAATACAGAATAAATACATCAGTTCATAGTTGTAACAGAATAAATACAACATCAGTTCATAGTTGTAACAGAATAAATACCACATCAGTTCATAGTTGTAACAGAATAAATACCACATCAGTTCATAGTTGTAACAGAATAAATACAACATCAGTTCATAGTTGTAACAGAATAAATACAACATCAGTTCATAGTTGTAACAGAATAAATATCAGTTCATAGTTGTAACAGAATAAATACAACATCAGTTCAATAAATACAACATCAGTTCATAGTTGTAACAGAATAAATACAACATCAGTTCATAGTTGTAACAGAATAAATACAACATCAGTTCATAGTTGTAACAGACATCAGTTCATAGTTGTAACAGAATAAATACAACATCAGTTCATAGTTGTAACAGAATAAATACAACATCAGTTCATAGTTGTAACAGAATAAATACAACATCAGTTCATAGTTGTAACAGAATAAATATAGTTGTAACAATACAACATCAGTTCATAGTTGTAACAGAATAAATACAACATCAGTTCATAGTTGTAACAGAATAAATACAACATCAGTTCATAGTTGTAACAGAATAAATACAACATCAGTTCATAGTTGTAACAGAATAAATACAACATCAGTTCATAGTTGTAACAGAATAAATACAACATCAGTTCATAGTTGTAACAGAATAAATACCACATCAGTTCATAGTTGTAACAGAATAAATACAACATCAGTTCATAGTTGTAACAGAATAAATACCACAGTTCATAGTTGTAACAGAATAAATACAACATCAGTTCATAGTTGTAACAGAATAAATACAACATCAGTTCATAGTTGTAACAGAATAAATACAACATCAGTTCATAGTTGTAACAGAATAAATAACAGAATAAATACAACATCAGTTCATAGTTGTAACAGTTCATAGTTGTAACAGAATAAATACAACATCAGTTCATAGTTGTAACAGAATAAATACAACATCAGTTCATAGTTGTAACAGAATAAATACAACATCAGTTCATAGTTGTAACAGAATAAATACAACATCAGTTCATAGTTGTAACAGAATAAATACCACATCAGTTCATAGTTGTAACAGAATAAATACAACATCAGTTCATAGTTGTAACTGCACATGCTTGTTTTTCAATATTTATAAATTAAAATGTAAAAAATGTACGTCGATTGTTCTCTGTGCTAAATATATTCCTTTAGTTATGAATTATTTGTTCTTTTAACAGAGCCTTCTTTGTGAAATAAATTATTACTGTTCAGTAAATTGTTACCTGATGAAGGTTTCAGTAATTAAAGAAAACATATTTAATGTAGAGAACAGTTTGTGCATGTATATTTTTAAAATTAACTATAACAAGTTGTAGTGAGTGATAAGAGAAATCTGAAGAAATAAAGTATACGAGTTGATGCAGCAAATCAGTGTTTGAGTTTTGTTAAAATAGGTATAAATGTTTAAAGAAAAATTGAAAACACTGACGAGTTTATTCCTGTGTTATGCTATTCCTGGGTTATGCTGTTGGTTTTTATTCATTGATTATTTTAATTTTGAATTTTATTACTGTTTTTTTTCCATATTTATAAGTTTTATTGAAGAGTGTGCCACTTTTCACTCTATAGTTCTTTTAAACTTAGTACTGGTCCCCTGCTAGTACAGCTATAAGTCTATGGATTTACACTAAAATCAGGGGATTCGATTCCCCTCAGTGGACTCAGCAGATAGCCTAGTGTGGCTTTACTATAAGAAAAACACGCACGCACACAGACACACACACACACACACACACACATACACAATTTAGTACTGGGTCAGTTCAAATATAAGATAGTTTAAGTTCAAATGATGCGTAAAAGTGTTTTAAAACTCTAACTTCTGTGTAACTTTTACCTCCTTTAAGTAACCCAAAGCTAAATTTTTAACAACCAGAGCCAAACATCATTTTAAAATATCTCTGGAAGATTAAGTGTTGGCAGGAGTATTTAAATAATTAGTGAAGTAGGCTTATGTAGAATAATCTTGAAGTAAGAATAGGCTTAGGTTAAACAGTTGATTCAGAGAGCTTGCCAGTGATGAGAAGCAGATGAGCAAAACATAGGATCATGAGGGGTGGTAACGTGAAGGATAGAGAAGTTATAGTTGTAGGCAACTGTCTAGTTAGTTATGGAGATAAAATAGTATGCAGAGTAAATAGGAACAAAAGAATGCAGTTTTGCTATCTTTGTGCAGGTGTACATCATATGACTGATGTAACCAGAGAGATAGTTAAGGTGCTTGTACCAATGCAGTTTTTGTAGTATGTGTTGGGGCTAATGATGTAAGGAAAAACGGATCTGAGGAACGTATTGATAAGTATAAAACACTGATAAGGGCATGTAAGGAAAGGTGTCATATCTTGATTTTATCAGGGACATTGTCAAGAATGAATTGTGCCTATGAGATACTAAGTATACTGAATACCAGGCTAAGATCAGTATGTATGGATGAGCATATAAGCTGGTTGGATTTGTGGAATACTTTTAATGGAAAGCTGATGTTTTTGGAATGGATGGCTTACACTTAACAAGGCAGGGGCAACAGGTTAATAAGGGCTGGTAACTCATCTGTAGTGATAGGTTTAAACTAGGGCTAGACAGAGGTGATAATAAGGGCTTGTAACTCATCTGTAGTGATAGGTTTAAACTAGGGCTAGACAGAGGTGATAATAAGGGCTGGTAACTCATCTGTAGTGATAGGTTTAAACTAGGGCTAGACAGAGGTGATAATAAGGGCTTGTAACTTATCTGTAGTGATAGGTTTAAACTAGGGCTAGACAGAGGTGATAATAAGGGCTGGTAACTCATCTGTAGTGATAGGTTTAAACTAGGGCTAGACAGAGGTGATAATAAGGGCTGGTAACTCATCTGTAGTGATAGGTTTAAACTAGGGCTAGACAGAGGTGATAATAAGGGCTGGTAACTCATCTGTAGTGATAGGTTTAAACTAAGGCTAGACAGAGGTGATAATAAGGGCTGGTAACTCATCTGTAGTGATAGGTTTAAACTAGGGCTAGACAGAGGTGATAATAAGGGCTTGTAACTTATCTGTAGTGATAGGTTTAAACTAAGGCTAGACAGAGGTGATAATAAGGGCTGGTAACTCATCTGTAGTGATAGGTTTAAACTAGGGCTAGACAGAGGTGATAATAAGGGCTTGTAACTCATCTGTAGTGATAGGTTTAAACTAGGGCTAGACAGAGGTGATAATAAGGGATGGTAACTCATCTGTAGTGATAGGTTTAAACTAAGGCTAGACAGAGGTGATAATAAGGGCTGGTAACTCATCTGTAGTGATAGGTTTAAACTAGGGCTAGACAGAGGTGATAATAAGGGCTGGTAACTCATCTGTAGTGATAGGTTTAAACTAGGGCTAGACAGAGGTGATAATAAGGGATGGTAACTCATCTGTAGTGATAGGTTTAAACTAGGGCTAGACAGAGGTGATAATAAGGGCTGGTAACTCATCTGTAGTGATAGGTTTAAACTAGGGCTAGACAGAGGTGATAATAAGGGCTTGTAACTCATCTGTAGTGATAGGTTTAAACTAGGGCTAGACAGAGGTGATAATAAGGGCTGGTAACTCATCTGTAGTGATAGGTTTAAACTAAGGCTAGACAGAGGTGATAATAAGGGCTTGTAACTCATCTGTAGTGATAGGTTTAAACTAGGGCTAGACAGAGGTGATAATAAGGGCTTGTAACTCATCTGTAGTGATAGGTTTAAACTAGGGCTAGACAGAGGTGATAATAAGGGCTGGTAACTCATCTGTAGTGATAGGTTTAAACTAAGGCTAGACAGAGGTGATAATAAGGGCTGGTAACTCATCTGTAGTGATAGGTTTAAACTAGGGCTAGACAGAGGTGATAATAAGGGCTTGTAACTCATCTGTAGTGATAGGTTTAAACTAGGGCTAGACAGAGGTGATAATAAGGGCTTGTAACTCATCTGTAGTGATAGGTTTAAACTAGGGCTAGACAGAGGTGATAATAAGGGCTTGTAACTCATCTGTAGTGATAGGTTTAAACTAGGGCTAGACAGAGGTGATAATAAGGGCTTGTAACTCATCTGTAGTGATAGGTTTAAACTAGGGCTAGACAGAGGTGATAATAAGGGCTTGTAACTCATCTGTAGTGATAGGTTTAAACTAGGGCTAGACAGAGGTGATAATAAGGGCTTGTAACTCATCTGTAGTGATAGGTTTAAACTAGGGCTAGACAGAGGTGATATTAGTAAATTGGAAAATATAATTGACAGGGACACGTTCAACAGGCATTAAACAGGAATGTATTTTAAAATCTATGATTAGTTGTTACTGTTGTATTGCTAGGGATATTAGAAATAAAATGTAGTTCAAAGCAGTTGTGGAAACTGAGAATTTTGGAAATATGAATATCACTGAGGCTTAGTTGGATTTGAACAATTTTAATGAGTGAGATTTGTTTGAAATACCAGGCTACAGATTGTTTACTAGAGACAGTGTTGAAAAAGGGGAAAGAGTAGCTTTATATGTAAATTGCATCCTGTTGAGGTAGAGCATGTTCAGGAAAATAGCACTGAGGTTGGGTCAGTTTGGGATAGTGTTAGTGGACATGAAAGGAAAACTCTTGTATTTGACATTTATCATAGACCACCAGGTCAGAATGTGGAAGTTAATTAGAAATTGTATAATGAGATAAGAATAGTAGCTGAAAAAGATATTATTATGAGAGATTTTAATTTCAGGGATGTTGATTAGGAACGTTTCAAGTCTGCTTGGCAGCGTAGGAGTCATTTGCAGTTTACACAGTACTACTTATCAGATAGGATGATTGATTCTTGGAATAAGCTGCCTTCAAGTGTAGTGGAAGCAGAAAACTTAACTGAGTTCAAAAAAAGATTGGATGAATACATCAATAGTAAGGGTGGGCATACTTGGGAACAAGAAGGGACATTCTTGATGGGTTAATAAGCTTTTTTTTGCCTATTTTAATATTCTGTGAACTTTTGTAATCATGATAAATTGTGAAACAATAGCTTCTAAGAGGAATAGAAAAAGGTTTTAGCTTAAATTACCATTATTAATTGAAATTAATCATAATATTAATTAATATTATGGACAAAACAAACTTTCACCTATCTATATATGTATGTATTCAAACAGTTGGATGTAACTACAACATCACGTTATTGTAAGGGGTATTACAAGAAACAGTTATCTCACTATTTGTTGTCAAAAGTTGGGTCTCAGAATTTTAACTTGGTTTTAGTACCAGTTTCAAATCATCTTGTTACCAATTTTAACTTGGTTTTAGTACCAGTTTCAAATCATCTTGTTACAATACAGTTTTGAACCACAATGTTAGTCTTCCCATTATGGTACATTTTCAAACCATCATGTTATAGGCATTGTCTTTTTGTTACAATAAAGCTTTTTACTTGTTATAATACAGTTTCAAACCTTTATATTATAGGCCTAGTATTTTTGTTATAGTTTCAGATCTTCACGTTGTAAGCCTAATCTTCCAATTGCAATACAAGTGACAGACTTAGCCCTGTTATGTCATTAGTTTCAAATTTTATATTATAGGTCTAATAATCTTGGTATTGTTTATTAACAAAAACATTTGTCTTTTGGAATTGTAAAGATGTATATCAAACGATTTGGACAATAAGACAAGAACAACTGTCTACAACGTAGTAAAAATGTAAACATACCTCTTTCATTTATTGGTCAGTTATAATTTTCTAGCATGTTTATTTGATTTATAACTCACTGTCTTCATTATGATATTAGCATATCTAAGCATGAAATGCAAATATGGTACAAAGACAACAATGGTGTTTCACACTTGTCTTTCAGGATACATGTTTTATGTGTTTGTTCCTGTGGAAGAAAACATCTGGTTGGCTGTGGTCCTCTGGAGTGGAGGACTGTCATCACTTGCTGTTGGTCTCCTTGGACACCTGTTGGCATTTCATGTTTACTTAAGTAGGATTGACTAGATTGTAATAACGTAATATTGCTAAATTTTGGTACAAGTGAAGTTTTAATAACACATTACTATTGTTTATTTTGATATAAAAGCAAGCAATTTACCCTTTATTTTTTGTTGTTGTGATTGAATTGATAGATATAAAGTATCGTATGTTGAAATTATGGTAAGTTTAAGTGATGTTAACAGTAATATTATGGTGCACATCTCTTTTTTTAATCATATTAAATCTATAATTGGTTTGACTTTAACATTCATTTTACAGTTCATACATTTATTGTTAACTGTAGAAGATCTATATAAAGTTTATTGAAATTGTAATTAATTTTTTCTCATGTCTTAACAGTGTGTCAGGGTCTTTCGACATATGATTATATTGTTCAGAGAAGAGAAGCAGTTAGTGAAAATGAGACAGCTGTTGTTTCAGAGTCAGAAGCTATCAATTCTACCATGAAAAGGAAAATTTGTTCCCAGTTTTGCATTATAATTTCACCAAAGAAGGTTGTTATGTGTATATGTTTTAGAATAAATTATTTAAATATTTTATAAGGTTTAAAAGAGACGTTTGTTCTATTTCTCTTAAATGTTTTTTAATATTATTTCTGTATGTTTTCCTTACCAAGAAACGTGTGACGTTCATTTGTAATAAATATGAGTTTGTGGAAATCATTTTGAAAAGTATGATAATTGGAATTCATAATAATGCCAGTTGTTTGTCTAGGTTTTAGTGATAGTTAACCCTGTGTGCATGGGTGGGGTTCAGCTTGTGTCATGACTACCTTTTACATTAAAAAATAAACTATTTATTATAATTTATTAATGATATTTTAATTTCAAAACGAAAAAAAATCAATCTTCACTTGTATGTATTGTGACACTTCTTTATTGAAATTGTCCATTGTTTAGATACTCACCCCTTCTACACATATATAGTATAGGTATTACAAAGGTAGAGTTTAATTTTATACTCTCTAGCCTTCTTTGTATACAAAGATGTGTGCCAGAAAATCGGATTTGCTTGTCAAACCTTTCTTTCACATCCTAGTTTTCACAAAATGTCAACATTTCTCTGATGTTTGCTATTGTATCATGCATAACCAGTGTAAAGAAAATATTTCCAAATAAGACTCAACTTCTGACGATGATAGCGTTACTGTTGTAGAAATGCCATTAATCATTTAATGAATTATTTTAAGGCACTTGTATGCTTTAGAAGGGTAGCTAACTTCTAACAGTTAAAGGACAATGCGTTCATTGTGATTGTTATTATTTTATGTTCTAAGTTACGTATATAGAATAAATAAAAATCATTTTAGGTAGTAATAAAATCAGGACAAAACATTAGGGCCAAGTTTCATGAGGGATAATAAAAATAAAACAGAAAGGCCAGATAAGTTCTAAACTTCTTGTTTTGTACATACATTTATTTGCTGTAAAAGGATTTCTTGGCTAGGTTTGCATGTGAACTACTAGTAAGTTGCATAAACCATGTATAACTTGAGTTAGGTACTCTTCCTGTGTATTAGTTTTGTTTTGTTTTTTATACATGTGTAGTAGTTATACACAGTTCAAAGGGTGATAAAATTAAATGAAAACACTTGTGAAAAGAATAAAAGACTGAAGGTGTTAGGGTTACTGTCTGAAATAACCTGCAGCAATTGGGAAAGAATAAAAAAATGAGTAATTTGGATTTATATTGTTTGTCATGGTTACGAGGTTGGTCAAATTGACTGGTCCCGTGTAGTGTTAGGGAACAGAAAATATCTGATAGATTACAGTTTTACTGAAAATAATTTTTTGATATTAATTTAGGAGAACACAAAAGTTGCCTTGTATTCAGACTTATCTGAATCAATCTGACTAAAGGAAATTCACAGATAAATCTTCTGTAGAAGTACTTTATTAAAAATTTAATTGTTTTTGTGTTCAGTGTACCAAACATTTACTGAGTTTGTGAAGATATACTAAGTAGATTTGGAGTTGTAGTAAATATTAATTCCGTAGTTTTGTTTAGGCCAATGGACTAGTCCCTTGTATGTAAGGTTAACTCTGACTAAAAAGGGTGGAATACATTGCATGCAATACATAACTTCTAAAGTAATCATGAGAGTGATACCATATTATAATTTTTGATAAAATGTGCATATATTCACAAAATTTTGCAGATTATCAGTTTATGTTAAAAGACCTTCTTACATAAAATATCAGGTTTTTAATTAAATATTAAAATTTGTTAATTAAATATTTGCTCGTGAATCTTCTGTTTCAGAATATTGACTGTCCAACATGTGAAGTGGGTTTGATTTTAAAATTAAAAATAATTTTCTTAAATCTGAAAATTCTCAAATTTTATTTGCATAATCACTGTAACCTGCTAAAACTATCACAGGTTGTGGAGATAAACCTTATTTTTGTCAGTGATTTTCTCTACCTTAACCTCTTCATGTCAGGCTAATGTAATTTTCAAAATCAAATTCTTTATTTCACTTATTTTACAATACATAGAGTAACTCTGAGATTTCTAAATGTGTCCTTTCAAAAACTGGTAAGAAGATTTTAAGGAACGTAAGTATCTCACACTTAAAAAATGGCATTATTTTGATTGTTTTGACTGAAAATATGTTATTAGTCATGGCACAGAAGCTCATAAATGACTGAGTTTATTTACAAGTACAATCTTTTAGTCCATATCTCCTGCTTCCTTGTGCACAGTGGTATATTTGTGGACTTAACAACACTAAAAGAAACTGAGTTGTGATACCCGTGGCAGGCAGAACACAGATAGTTCTTTGTGTAGTTTTTTGTTTAACTTGTACAACAAAATTTCATAGCTCCATTTCATAGAACTAATTACAGCTGGGGTTAATGAGGATTCCCTTTGTGTTTTATCTGTTGTCTTTATTTTCACTTAAACTCTTAAGAAGTTGATTGCCTTTTATGATTTTTAATGTATTGATTTTGTTTTTAGTTAAAATATAAAAATACTTGTAGTTTCATATTTCATTTATATTATTTGTAGAATTTTCTAAAAGGATATCAAAGTTGTTTAAAAGTAAATAGTTTAGCTTTTCATCTTGTTTACTATATCAGTAACTCTAACTATTATTATAATGAATGTACAATACAGTGAAATGGTTGAAATTAAGAAATGAACATACCTTTTAAGTTTTTGTAGAATATGTTTAAAAGATTTTTCTTTTGTTAGATATCTTTTTATTCTCACATACTACTCATTTGTTTTGACACAAGTCAGTGTTGCTCTCAAGTCATATTAACAGTGTTTGTAGCAGACATGCACATTTTGGGGAACATTTTTGTGTAATGTAAGCCTTGAGAACTGATGCAAAGTATAATGCACATGTAACAAATGTTTAAACCTTTCAGTTATGCATTTTAAAACATAACTAATACTGTAAAATGAGCTCTTTCTAATGACTATACATATGTATATAACATCTACATGTAGGCAATAAAGCCCAAACAAATATATTAAGGTGGGCATGGCACCTATAAGGGGTGAAAAAAATGTATTACTTGTTTCAATTGCATTCATCCAGAGAACTTTGAAGTGTATGCGTTGAAAGGCTGTGTGAGTATCTCAGTCTAGATTTATGTCTACAGTACTTCCACTGTTTTATTGAAGCTGCATAGTACCAAAGTAAAGATTTTTCATGACTTGTTGGTCATGTGATAATACATTTTTATAATGTTAATTTCAGTGACATACATTGGTAGTAAAGGGTTTGATTAAATTTTGAATGTGACACAGTGAGTTCTGCAGAAAAACAGTTAAAAGGGCAATTGTTGCAACCCTGTATGGGACTGGTTGATTTTACTGGCATGATAACCACCATAAAAACTTAAGGATAAATCTAAATTACCCTTTCTTCACTTTAGAATGCACTGTATATTGTAACAGAAAATAACAAATGCATATTCTGAATATCTTGAGTCTTGTGATAGTATCCATCTGTGTAGTTATCAATATTCTTTGTTTTTTAACCTTTGAATCTTTTCTAATTTAATAATCCAAGTTGTAAATAATGTGGCTTGTGCTGTTTATGTGACTGTATTAAATAGCATGAAACTGATCTTCATGAAGTACAAATCTTAGTCTTGGTCGTAGTATTTCAGAATTTTGTAAAGTTCTGTTACATTTTAGTTACCAAACATTACATGTACATGTATTATTACTGTTTAAAAATAAATTCTTAACTTTCTGTTATTGTCTCCAGTGTGACCACTGTAAGTCTACAGACCTACAATGCTGAATTTAGGAGTTCAATTTCCCTGTGTGGATATAGCTGGTAGCCCAATATGGCTTTGCTCTAAAGCAAACAAATTTTAGTTAATTTTTTCTTAAAGAGTAAAACAGTAAATAATATATAGAATGTGATAAGCCCTATGACTTATGATGTCACTAAATATTTTTGTACTTGTGTGTTGTACTTTCTAAGCTTTGTCAAATTATGTGTGTGAAGGATTTTTAAAAAAATTGTAGGTTTAATAAATACATTTTGAAATAAAAAATTATACATTACTGTACTGATACCACAAAATTATACTCTAATTTATCAGCTTTAGTAGCTAAGCTGTATTAAGGTCTCAAAAAAAAAAAATCTGATTTCTGATCATTGTATCCCTTTGATCACCATTGTTAAGACTCTTCAATGGTTATAATGGCTTTAACAATATAAATACTGTAAGAAGACAGACAGGCTTATGTAGTTCAAAAGTGACCACCTTTGATTGGTTGTAAACATACACTTAAGAGAAGTAGGCATAGGTAAACAAGTATTTCTGGAAGTGGATGGAGTACTGTGATGGGTTCCCTAAGTGTAATGATATGTCAGGAAATAGAAAAGATTGGAGGTATTTATTTTTTTGCTTATCAATATTGGTAATTTGATTTGTGATTCCGTAAAAACTGTAGACTACATTTTATGATTTCTACAATTCAATCTGAGCAAAATCAGGAAATATGTCATGTGATACACAAACAAAAAATTATATTTACTTTTGTACTAAGAAATTAAATAATACTAAAGTTTTGAAAAACAAACTACAACTTGGTTCAAAATTTATGTTATGTATCCGTAAAATAGCAGCTCAAAAAATTTTGAATGGAAGTCTACAAAATGTTATGACGTGCTCTGACCCACACCTATATGGAAAGAGGTAAATCTTTATGTTCTACAATGAACTTGTAATTTTTCTATAGTATTAAACATAAAATAGGATGTTGTGAATGTTGGTTCCTAAAGGTTTGTCAAGTTTTAAGCAGAATCAGAATGTCGTGAGTGCACGTAAGCATAATATGTTTTTTTTCACAATGTAGGAATTATAAGGAAGTGCAATTACTTGGAAGAATAGTTATTATTTGTGAAATAAGAAAAGTTTAGTACTAACTTCTAAACTTTTTAGTTTGGTCAGATTGGTTCAATATTTACACATACAGTGACAGTAGCCCTTAAGTAACTTCAACAGACAGCCCATTCCCTATGAAAATTAAGTCCCCGTGATGCCAAACATGCTCACCCTTTCAGCTGTGGGGGCATTGTAATTTGATGGTCAATCCCACTATCAATTGGTAAAAAAGTAGCCCAAGAGTTTGCAGTGGGTGGTGATGACTAGCTGCCTTCCCTCGAGTCTTACGCTGCAAAATTATGGGCGGCTTGCATAGATAGCCCTCGTGTAGCTTTGCTCAAAATTTAAACCAAACCCTATGAAAATACATTTGTGAAGGATAGATTTGATTTTTGATACATTCTGTAGTAGGTCATACAATTTTTTTTTTTTTTTTTACAGGGTAACCAAATATCGCCTAGTCTAGTTACTGACACCAAAGAAGTGGTTGAAAACAGTGATATAAATCTGCATAAGAAGTAAGCCATTAACTGTTGAATCATATTTGTAGAGCATACAAAACTGAAAAACCTGCTATTTACATTAATTTCAATATTTGTTTACTGTGCAAGTGAAATACCTGTGATGATTAAATTTGTATTCTGTTTTGAAGTAAACAGTTATCATTAATTTCATGTAATGTGAATTTAAAGTATACACAGTAAATCTTAAAAATTCCTCAACAGCTCATAACTATACAAAGTTATCCGAAAATGTTTATATTTGGGGATTTATTGTGTATAAATTGCATGATTTAAGAAGTTAATTTTGATATGAATTTTTGGTTACTTTTTAAAATATCTTTTTGTAATATTGTTTTATTCAAGTAACAGTGCTATCTGTAATCTCAAATACTGTTTTTCTTATTTTTTTGGATCTTACTGCAGAGAATTAGAATCGGGTGAAAATCAGAAAGACCAAAGTCTTGTAGGGAATGGGAATGTGGTAAGGAACATTGTAAAGAATGACAGAACATTTGAAGAGACTCCAGGAAATGTGTATATAGGGAGCCCTCGACAGAGATGTGAATATATAAATGAAAATCCTAAACAGTTAAAGAAAAACCTCAGAAGAACCCAAGTAAGACAGAAGCAGTTTAAAATCTATTGATATTTAAAAATGTTTTGAGTAAATACCAAGAATAAGGTAGCAAATATTTGGTAAATTAATGTTTATATGTGATTGTAAGGGAGTATAAATAAAGTTTTGTCATTCTCAAAAGCCTAGTGGAAAAGTAATTTGTCGTATCTTTTTATTGTAACTTAGAGAATACATTTATTTAAGGCATTTCAGAAACTTTTAAAGTACCTCAAAATGTTTTGTAGTTATACTTTTATACATATCTTAAGTTAGTTGTACTCATCCTTGCATAAAAATGCCCAAAGCGTAATTCTCATTTGAGCTAGTTGAGTCTGAAATAGTGAAAAAAACATCTTCAAAGAAATCGTAAAAGCTAGTTCTGATTTATAAATATTTTGTTATATAATTTATATACAAAGTTATGTAATTCAGGTTAATTTATTAAAATGTTTTAAGTTTGAAATTTTAGTTTCCAGTACTTTAATTAACCTGTTTTATGTGCTGCTAAACCAAATTCTAGCTAAATGTTCAAAATCAGTTTTGTTGTAAGAATGGCTGAATGGTTTTTTCAGTATTTAATCATGATTATGTGAAGGTTGTATCTGATCAGCTGTTTTCTGAAGTACATTATTAATGAAAGTTTTAAAAATAATTGTTTAACTTTAACTGGCTAATTATCAACTCAGTTTGAAAACATTATAACTGAAACAGGACTATTTTTCAGAAGTTGTCTTTTTAATGTTTGGATAAAAGAACTTGCAATTATAAATGCACAAAATCAGTCTCAGTCTTGTGAGAGTCATACCAGGTAATAAGGGTGCACTGTAGTCCAGTGTTATGTGTGATTTAATATTAAGTGGTACAAGTTTTGGTGTTTTTGTCTTTTTGGAATGCATTTTTCTTTTGTTATGTAGAAATTGAATTATGAAAAAAGATTACAAAGAATTAGAATTAAAAATAACTGACTGTATTTTTAAAAAGTATAATTTTCTTTTTTAGCTGTGTTTGGAACAAGGCCAGTCAGATTTTTCAGAAAGAGAAGACATAAAGATGCTGGAAGAAAACAAAGAGCTTGATAGCTTTGGTAAGAAATTTGTTTAGGTGTGTAATAATTTAGATAAAATTGGATATTTATTGCCTATGTATAATCCTTTCCGATGGGTATAGTTTTTCGAAAACAATATTAGTTTGCATTCAGGCATATTTCAAATTCATGAGTTTTGTTTTTTAAGGTAAAAGTCTGTTTATGAAAGTAATACTGAAAAATTTCAATGAAATAATTTGAAATTAATTGTAGAATGTATGTAGTCCATTTTATAAAGAAAATAACTGAAATGCAATACTTAATTTGTTATTTTCCTTCAGTAAAAAATGTCAGTAGAATATTTAACCCTGTCATTGTAAGTCAAAGGTCATGTTATTGAGTTTGTTGACTGATCCAAATTTTATTCAACTATTATTTTATAAACCTATGTTAGTAAGTTTGGTATCAAATTGAAGATTACAATTCAAACTTTAATACTATACATTAGTTAATTTTTTATTTTAAAAGTAATGTTAAAAAACAACCCAAATATTGATTTTGTGTATCAAGTGGTGTGTTGAATGCAGCATTGGTTCAAATTAGATGTATGTAATGTGCAGATACAAATTTTATTACAAATTAGGAACTCCGAATATCTGTGTAAAATATGAACCTTCTGGCTTTTCTGTTTGTTCGTGTACTGAATTAAACACCCTGTTCCTACTCATCTCTTTTCATCTTTGGATGCATTCTGTGACATATGAATAAGCAATCCAAAGCTTAGAAGGTCCACCTAGTGGCTTTTTCAGCCATTTTGAACTATTATGATATTGACTTGTTCTTTTGAATCAAGAGTTCTAGGAGGTAGGTTGAATCTTAAGGCTGCTCGAAACTTCATAATTGTTTAGATCCAAATACAGCTTAGTTATTAAGCTTGATAAATTATAATGGAAGTTTATAGTATCTGTATAGTTATATATGATTTTTGGGTTATTTTAAATGTATGTATAAAACCTAAGAGAATTATAGTTTTTGACATCCTCCACAAGCAAAATTTTAAAAGGCTTTGCAACCTATGACAAGCACCAAAGGAGTACAAAGGTCATTCTAAGTAGAAGATGACCTTTGTTTGCTATATTTATTTTTTATAATTCCACATTTTAAGAAAAATAAGTTTAAGAACTTATTTGTAAATATTAATGATGCATGTACATGTATAATGTATTATAACAGAAATGTGACCATTTTACAAAATACTAGTTAACTAAAACATAGTTGAGACAGTAACATGTATGCATATACTCCATATCATTGCAACTTCTGTAATTCTAACAAGACATGACCTAAAAGATCAGTCTCATAAAATAAGCAATATGCATATTAATGTACAATGTTATGGAATATAAACTGTTTGGACTGAGCATTTGTGTGTTATAATATGTTATAATATGTAGTTATTCTAGAATGGAAAAGTGTAATTTGTATTTATTTCCTTACTTTTTATGGTGGTTACAAGGTCAGTCAAATTGACCAACCATGTATAGAGTCAGGTAGAGAAAATAACAGATAAAATGATATTTTACTGAAAAAACATTTAAAATATATTTACCAGGTTGTATGTGTATTACAAAAATGATATTTGAGATTTTTTTGATCAATAATAGTTCTTTTTGTAATCAAAATGTGAAAGTTGCTTTGCATTCAGACTACTAATGGAACAAGACATGTTATTATTCATAAACAAATCTTTAGTAAAAATACTTCATTAAAAAATCTGATTTTCTGTGTACAATAAACTTGTAATATTTACTAAAAGTCTACCAAATTTTCTGAAGGTACTTGTACACCATTAAAAGTTATAGTATAAATACTTAATGTGTATTTTATACTGAGCCCATTGCAGAAGGGTTATTATTATTGTTCATGTGAAGCCATACATTCCTTATAAATACAGTTTTATGGGAAAAACTACATTTATATCATCTCTTCAGAAGCTTAGTTACATTGACTGAGATTGGATCTGTAAAGCTATATTTACTGATTTGTGCTGTAACTTTGAGCCTACATAGGTTCTCTTCACAAACTTCAGCAGGCTTTTAGTAAACATTAAAAGTGTGTTAGACACAAAAAAAATCTGATTTTGTTTTAATAAAGTATTTTAACCAAAGAGTTGTCTGAGAATATTCAAAGACTTTAGGGAGTTAGTGTATGTGAAAGATGATTTTTGTGCTAAGAATACAAATATGTATTTTAATTTTGTGGATTTAGTATATCATTTTCATAACCTCTAGCACCATCTCAGTGAGTGCCAAGCTTTTTTTTTTACGTAAAACTGTATATGTTTATCTTTTCTTTGTTATTTTCTCTATCTTCACACAAACTGAGGAGAAATCATCAGTGTAGAGTGAAATGTATCAGAATGTTTCAAACTACTTACCTGAACAGTTTCATCTGTTGTGTTTTTGATATATAGTTTCATGTAATTATATGATTTTTATTGCTGTACTTTGTATTCAGTGGAACAGTAATCCTGCTGTTAATAGCAATAAATTACGTGAGTCCATTAGGTGGTAGAACATCATGTGAAATGTGATCAAGCTTGTGAAATTTTAAACTTTTTATTTCGATGAAATTTTGTTAGGCCAAGCTCAGAAGTTGCTAATTCTTACATTTTAGCAGCTAAACGTATATCAAAATGAATAAAAAATTTACATTAAAAAATAGTCATCTAAGACTTGCAGTATTCACTTGTGTACCTGAAGTTGTTTGCAATGAATTTAAAAATATGAGCCATTTTCTTCACTAATCTTTGTTAGGTTTCACCAATTTGGTTGCCCAAAAATATTTTATTTAGCTATCAAGTATGCATTTTAGAACACAAAAAATAATTAGTCACCAGAATAGAATCTCTCCAAACTGTTTAAAAGTTATCTGGTTTTCCAATTATGTTATAGATTGATTTAAAATTTTCCATTAACATTTCTAAGAAGTATAACAATGATCACAAACAAAGACAGTATGGTTAAACATGTACTTATTTGCACCAGAATCATACAGCTGTTGTTAAGGCTCATAGAAGTGAATTTGATTCTTTCTGGTTATAAACATTCCCATTAACTATATAAGGTTGATTAGCAAAAGAATCTTAAGTCAGATAAAGAGAGGGAAGGGGCTTCTCTGGTGGGTTTGATAAACTTATTGATAATTTAGCAAAGAAAATAGAAGTACAAATATTACCATTTCTTGCAGTTATTTTTAGCTTGTTATTCTAATTGGAAAATACAGGAGGCTGGTTTTGAAATGGATAAATTAGAGTTTAAGTGGATCACATCATGTGAATTGATGGGAAAAAAGCACTCTGAGAATGGTTCAAATAACTTTTTATTTGAAATTAGGAACTTAAAACTTATGTAATATAAAACATTGAATTATAAATTATATTTCTATGTTGAATATGTTGATAATTACATTGTTTAATGTTTGAATGTAACACTAAAGTACCAATACAAAAGAGCCATGCCTGGATGTCAATGGTTACTAGCTCATAACCAGGAAGTTATAGCATAGGTATTCTTTGTTTTATTGTATATTAAATTTCTAGTTTCAATAGGTACATTACAACATTAACTGTGGAGTTTGAACACCTGTATAGGGCACTTAGTACTAAAATAGAAAAGCAAAAATATTTTAAAGAGTATTTTTATTTTATTGTCAGGCACTCAAACTGTAATTGTCATTTGAAAATTGCAATTTTTGGCTCATTTTCCCGAAAAGTGCACCCTTTTCTAGGGTGTTTTTATTGTCTTGTTTTTTTTTTTTCTAGCATGGTGTAATTTTATAGTCTTGACAATTCTTTGACAAATTTTGTTTTTTTTTTTCTTTGATCTGTCTTGCATAATAAAAGCAAATAATAAATTTATTAAGCAATAATTAGACACAAAAAATCAAATATCAATATAAAACATAGTTAACTCGTCCTGTGATGGAAATAATTGGACATTGTTTTAAGTATTTCTTTTGATTAACACGATTAATAGAAGATCTTATACTATAAGGAATAAAATTATGAATAATGAGGTGCCAAATAAAGATATTGATGAAGTGTAACTGTTTTATTGGTGTGGGTACATTAATTGGAAAAAAGATTGAAGTCGTATATGAAGTGACTTTAAAGGCCTATTAAAAGAAACATGCAATGTAGATAAAGCTAAAAAATATAAATAAAGTTTATCATTGAAAGAGGGAGTTAAATTTACTGAAATCGGTATCAAGCCTATGAGATGAATACTTGTATTGACTTTCAAACAAGTATAGAATTCTTAATGAAATGCCTATTTGGACCCTTCCTTATGAAACATCTATTTAAGCCCTTCCTTATGAAACACTTATTTGGGCCCTTCCTTCAGCTGCTTACCTATCCATCTCCTTTTTATGTTTGATTTGGCCAATCCTACTTTTTATTTTATTTTCACCATGGAAATTTTTTATGGGGCTTGTCTCCTTTATCATCTTGTATCTTGTATAATATTGGTAGAATATGGTGCAGTTTCAGTATATTCAGGAAGAACCCGAATTTAACTCCAATAGGCTATAAAAGAATCAACACAAAAAATGTAGCCAATTGTTCTTTTTTTCCTCTATAGGGCTGTGAACAAATTTGTGTGTCGGATATTTACTGGTACATTATCTGATTTGTGGGTGTGTACCTTATATTTTGTGGGACACATAATAGTTTTTAAGATGCATTTTCCATTGTTATAAGCTTATTAGTGTATTACCGTGTTATAATGAATATAGGATAAATTGTTTTAAATTTTTTAAGATTAAAATAACTGTGTATCAGAAGGTATGGGATTATCAAAATTTGAATACATTTTTTTTTTTATCTAAGGTTCTAATAAGTATACATTAAGTTACTTAGCAACACTGAATATTGATTGTAAATGTATGTATTTTTAAGGCCCTGCCAAGAAGTATTTTCGAAGCACGTCGTCTTCGGTGCTGTTGCCTCCCATTTTAGAAGTTGAAAATGATTACAGTCCCATGCACTTATCTACAACAAATCGCTCAGTGTCACAACAGTCTTTAGATTCTTGTGGAAGTGGTGGTGATGATTCCTTCTTGTCTCAAGAGCTAGTTAGAAGAGAAGGAGATTTACCAGCTCATGGTAGCCTCAGCAATCTGTTTGTAAGCTGCTCAGAAGATTTAGAGAGCTCAGAAGTACAACAAGCAGATGAATTGAATGTGGTGCAGGAAGTGTGCATCACTCAAAGTCCTGCTGCCACTATAAAATCCATGGTTTCTGATTCGGATAACAATGACACTGAGCAGTGGGTCTTTGGTCTAGGTGACAGCATGGATTCAGAAATGAGCACAGGGGGTCTTCAAAACAGCCAGAAATTGGTAAAGTGGAATTCGGATGACGAACTGACATCCAGCCGAAATGAATCCATGTTTCATCGCAGATTCTCAGACTTTCATGACCAGTGGCGTGTATCTCAAAATAGCTCTTCCAACTATTCTCCTTTCAGAAGAAACAAAGTAATTTCATTCACTGATGTATCCAAAACTAGCTTGAATGCAGATGAGGAACGGAAACAGTCGTACGCTTTACCCCAAGTGACTTTTAAACAGAAAAGAACTGACACTCCTTTGACAACAAGGTCTCCAAAAAATAATGACAAACCCTCTTCTTCACAAAAGAAAGATTCAGAAGAAAAAAATTCAGTTTTATAACACCCAAGCTACATCGTTGTGGTTACTATACAAATTTAAAAGTCAGTTTGTTTGTGTCTAAACTGATATGTTGTTTGTCTTGCTGTTTTAATGTCAAGTTGCAAGGAATAAATAATTATTTTAAGCATTTGTTTGTCAATCTTTAAAAGTTGAACGTACAAAATTCATTTAGTGCTTTGTAAACCTTTCCTGCTCTGTTTATTTGTATAAATACACCTAGAGTATTGTCTGTTTAACCACAGGCATTATGTAATTTATAATTCTTCGGTTTTCTTTGTTTGTGTGCTTCAAGTTAAATCAAGTTTAGAGTCAAAATGAGACTGTTTTTATTTAACAATACTTGTATTTAGAAATTTTTTAGATACTTCAGTAATGATATATTTTTTGAGAGTTAACTAGTTTGTTATTTGAAGGATTTCATCCATGCACTGTTTTACAGTTGTGTAAAATGTATCACCCGGGAGTGAAGAAATGATAGTTTTTTGCAAATGGAGAAATGTGGAATTTTTACAGGAGATTTCAGTTTTCAAAGATGTGTTTCATGTTACAATGTTCATTAGGGCCCTTCAGCTGATGGCCTACCAACAGTTAGCAAAAGATTCTAAAGAAATACGAGGGTAAGAAAGCAGTAGTGTGATAAATGAATTTGTGGTTAACATGTGCAAAATTTACGTATATCATTATATCAGCATAAGAGACAGATATAACAAGCATTTAATGGTACTAAAGTGTATTGTAATTTTATTTTAAAAAATACTGTATGTGTGTGCTTTCATAAAAAATTTAAAAATGTTTCTAATGATAAACTTGTGAATGTTACACTACCGTGTTATAAAAATACTACTCGCATGGTGAAATGAGTTCAATATAATAACATTATATAACATTTATTATATGGCTTAAAAATGCACAGACTTAAATGCTTTTAATTTGCTTTCTTCTAACTATTTTCTAAATTGGTTCATATGTATACATAGTTGAAGATCCTTTGATGTAGATCTTCCCCATTGTAAAACTAATGTTTAAATGTGCCATCACATTATTTGTGTACTTAATTAGTGTATTCCCAGTGGCTCAGTTGTAAGTTTTCTGCGCTTGTAATGCAAAAAATTAGCAGTCATAGCACGGATAGCTCATTTTGTAACTTTGTGTTTCAACGACAATTAAATTGAACCTTAATTAATGTAGCTGGTGAATGTTTAAAATGTAACTACACTTTTGTTGCATATAATGTTTGTTGTTGGGTTTATCTTGAGATAAATAGCTATAGTTTTATCAGTTTAAATTGTGTAAACTGGCTGCTGGATTTAATACAATATTCATACTTGCAGCTTAGTAGAGAAAAGAATTTTTAAAATATTAATTAGATGTCTATGAAAGAAGATATTTATTATAATTGTTCTTAGTTCAAGCTATAACACGGAAGTTTGTTGACATATCTTAAGCATAATGCAGAATCACTTTTTAAATGTTTTTGTATTTCAAATTGTTTTCTTTGAGTATTCTCACATAAACCAACTGAACATGTCATTTGATGTTTTTTTCAGTGCCTGAGATACTTCAAAAGTGAGTTTTTATCTTGGTGAGTTCAGAGATATGAAAAGCAAAATCTCTTTGGTTTATGTATCTTGTAGCTCAAAGTATTTTATGTAGAAGTGTAGATCTAATTACTTAGTGTGTCACATTACTTTATGAAATGGAAATATAAATGTATTGCAAGTGTGCCATTGCTAAAAAGAAGTACCACAACAGTTGTCTTTCCCAGGTATAAAACTCTGCCTGAAGTTTCTCCAAGTTCATAAGAAATTCTATCCTCCATATTTAATTTTTGTGTGTTGATTCTGTAATAATTTTTTTGACCTGTAGGCTTCCTTTATCATAAAAATGTGCAAATTATATTTTTAGATATATTGCCAGAGCTATCCTATCCATATAATACAAAATCATTTAGGTAATTAGTCTGGTTTTCAAAGAAAATATTCTGGCTTCTCCAGGCAAATCTTAATTATTATTCAGTTGAAAGTCCAGATTCATCCGATTTCTTTTTCAGTGCTGTTTATGTTACTGTCCAAAAATTAATTAAATAATTCTTCATATATTAATATTAAGGTAGCTATCTAGACTTTCAGACTTATTCAAGTAATGTGCAGACTCTACAGAATAATGACCCAAAGCTATCCAAGCAATGTTCAGATGTCCAAAACTATCCAAGTAAAGTCCCTGTAAATGTTTAGAATTATTCACATAAATACTTTGTAGTTCACCAAATGGTTGTGAGTGTTCTGATTAACTATTAGTTATGATGATTCATCAGCCAGTAAACCTTAACAACTATTAGTTCTATAGTCCAGTCTGTCTTGTCAGATTAATACTGAAATGGATAAGATATAGAATGATCATTTTATGGCCACTAAAAGTAAAAGTATTTGTCTTAAACTTAAGAAATGTGAGTGTAATAAAAGTATTGTAACTTGAAATATTGCCGTAAGCTAAACATTACATCTACCAAAGATCTCTAATATATTTTATTTACTTGGTACATTTTCTTTGCTATTTTGTATATTAATATTCATAACACTGTTTATTCATAAACAAACTTTGTAAATGAAACTTATTGTTGATATGATCACAAAACATTTTTGTTAGCTCTGTATTGTATAGTTCTATTCTACAAGACTTAGGGTAATGCTACCATCTGGTGGCAAAATACTTCATTTATAAAGAAAGCTCACTGTATAATTAAAAATCAAGTGAAATGTATTGTGTTTTTGAGCCAATCTTACGAGTGCATCAACAATGGAGTTTTCATTATTAAAACTATTACCAGCTGTGTTGCTCCAATCAAAGTATTGTTTTTGTTAAAAATGTAAATAGTTTGCTCTGTTTATTTCAAAATTATTTTGATGTTAAATATTTGTAAATATGTGCTGATAAAACAGGATGTGAACAGATACCTTGAACAATTTGTGGAATCTTGTGTCATAGTAATTATGTGTCATGTTTTATTAGACTTTAGTGACTTGAATAAATCCTGAACTGTAGAATGCATACTGTTGCATGATGAGGCATGAACTTTGGTCAGCTTTAAAATAGATGAGGTTGTTGCACAAAAAATATGACCATTAATGTTTGAATAAATTAGATGACCTTTCCATGCATATATTTATTAAAAATGAAAAATAAAAAGGCATGACAAATATTTGCTTCTGCATACACAAGTTTAGTATGTTTATGTTGGAAACTGATGGATTCAGGTAGAAAGGATTGAATAATTATAAATTTGAAATAACTTAGCTGTCAGACAGAAAGGGAAAAATGGTAAAGCATATTTTACACTTAGAATGTTCAGAATGACTGTGGAGGTGGTTTAGTTATACGTGATGTTAACCAGATAATCTGTAGTAGAAAGTTAAGGGGGGACTTTGTTTCCTATCCCTCTTTACCTCCCCACACCTTCAGTTAGTTGATACCATTATACAATGAAATAAGTATGTTATCAACTTAATGTTTCTCTTTGCTGTAGGCTGATATTACTATTTGCCTGAAGAATATATGAGAAGTTACAAAATTTGTTGTAAAATAAAAAAGATGCAATCTACAAAGATGTCTGTTCATAGTGTCTCCTATCGTGATTTGGATTGTGCTCATCTGGTACACAGTTTAATGTAGCAGAAATGTTTATGAGCAATGTTGTTTTTATCAAATATTATTGTTAAAACAAATACCCATTTTAAAGCTCTAGTTATTAATCATAAATATCTTAATATGTGGTATAGTATTATATGGGTTAAAGTGAAAACAACATACTGTATAACCATGATTTACGTGGGTTATCATAAACACAAAATTAGTGGAGGGCTACCACAGAAATAACTTTTCATCAGATTATCAGAAATTTATTCATTGATGAATTTGCAATATACTGACACAAACTTGTTTTATTCGTGTTTAGACTTAGGTTATCAGAATTTCTAAATATATGTTTTGACATTACACATTATTTGCTTTCAGTTGAGATGCATCTGATACTATTTCTCTTATAGCGTGTGTTAACACGTATTCAAAACAAAAATGTGTTTAAGTTACTTAGGGTCCTTAATATATTCAAACTATTAAAAAATATGACACAGAGGCTAATAGACATTATTTACAACATGTCCCCTCAGAAACATGTTAATGTAACTAGTTGAACAAGTGATATCTTGTTGTTGCACTCATGTTAATATCATGTGTTTTAGAGGTGATATTGTATTCCCATGTTGTCATGCTAATTCCAGTTGTTCCACTAGTGACCTATTTCCATGCTGTTGTAAAAGAGTTAGTGTTTCTCTGTTGTCATGTTAACATCATATGTTTTAAAGGTGATATTGTATTCCCATGCTGTCATGGTAACATTAGTTGTAAAAATGATAAAGTTTACTTAGTGTAATTATTACATCAGTTCTTGATAACTTTATCTCCTTGTGGTGCCATTGGGATAATACTTTATTTTCGAGAGATGTTTAATTGGAAAAATTACTCTTGAATTAGTATAGATGGCTCTATTTTTTCTTCTCGCTTATTATTCTCAGTTATAGCAGCTTCTTAAAGTTCACATCCAATTGTATGTATTCAACTCAAAGTCATTAGTGAAAGTGTTTGTATAGGTCACGTTTGGAATTCTGTTTTCACTCCTGAGATTTTTACCTTTAGAAGGAATTTGAATAATTTTAAAGGATTCAGATGAGGGCTACTGAGATGAGACTTGGGATGGAATGTTTGTCATATGTGATTAACACCTCTACAATTTTCTCTTGAAAAAGAAGTGTTAATTGGAATCTAATAGAGATGTTTAAGATTTTGGAGGAAAGTGATAGTGTTCACGTATTATCCGTTTTTCATGGTTAATGGTGAGAATGGCAGGATTAGGGGGCACAGATATAAATCTTTTCAAGATGCAAGCCATCTTTTGTCTAAGAAAGTGTTTCTGGTGGTGCAGAATAGGCTGGCATCAGATGTAGTGAATGCAGCAAATTTAAGGGAGCTAAGGTAATGTCCTGATAAACGGTCATTTTTTTTTGTTGTTTTTAAGCATTTAGTTTAGTGTGGTGAGTGAGGTGTTCTACATGGGTCAGTAGGTCTCTTGTCCTTCGGATGTGTGTTTGGATCTGTCTGTGGTTTGACATAAAAACATAAGATTAAAATGCATACTGTCACTGGATTTTATTAAATAATCAAGTGTAACAAACTTGAAACATAAACCTGGTGTATTTCTTTTACAGAAAGTTTTATCTAGAGTTGTGGTCAACATACAACATTCAGGAAATTGTTCAAAATACCTAATGATAGAATTGGATATAGTATTCAAAACATCATTGAAAATGGCTAAGTAATTGGCCTGCTCAATGTATGTTTTAGTTATTAAATTATATTGTACAATATAATATGTAAGAGTTCTACTGTTCATCGTGCTTGTTATTACGTGTACCAGTTAAGTTATACAATTTAGCATGTTTTTATTATAATGTGTAATGCTCTAATAATTCAACACATTTTTATAACTCTTTCTGGAGATGTAGCCTATCAACAATATTATGCTCTAACACTTGTAGAATGTAACAGCTTAAATTTATTTTTACAATTTGTTTAAGGTATTGCATTGCACATTCAAGTAATTTTGATAGTTTTATGTAACTGTTGCACGTTTTGAATTGTAACAGTTGGAAGTTGTGTGTGTTTTTGTGCAAGATGTTACATGTAGATGATCATTTCTTACCTGTGTGGCTGCTGATCATTTCATTATTAAAATATTACGACGTAAAAGACCTGGTACAAGTATTTAAATATTTATTATTGATATGTTTTAAGATAAAGTCACTTGCAGTATTTATTTTATTCATTGTTAAAAGGTAAGATAGCTAAATAGAAATATTGAAATACTCATTAATAAAACGTTTAAGGTAAACTCACTTTTGGGGTTTTACATATTCAGTGTTATTCATTTGTAGATGTATAAGTGTTCACTATTAATTAAGCTGTTATAAAATAAATTGACTGTTAAAATCTTGTAAGATGTAACAGTTGAACATGTTTTTCATGTTTTCATTATTAAGGTGTGTTAAGGGAGTATAGGGGTACCTATTGTACGAATATTTAAAATATTGCAAGACGTAACAGTTAAAGATATTTTGGAAGATTTTAACACTTAACACTTTTAACTTCTTCATGTAAGAGCAAAACTAGTCATATTTTATTGGTTTGTTATAAAGTATTAAACTTTAGCACCTGGTACAATTTGAACCATTTTAAGACCTGAAAATATGCGGAGAGTAGTAGTAGTAGTGGTTCAACACTCAGTGTGTGAAATACCACAGCTACTGGCTGACATCCTGATCTCTAAACCTTTGCATTACGTGTGATATTTTATCGTAAATCATTTACTGATTTTGAAAAATATCTGAAACGTATACAAGTAGAAAGATGTTGGTGGTTCTTAATACAAACATGAAATTCCATTTTCTTAGGTTTGGACAGTAGATGTTTCTCACAGTTATATCGGCACCCATGTCAATTAACGGTGAAAAGGTTTTTTACACCTCGTGATAAAACTTCTCTTCTGGTATGTAATGTTTAACAAATTCTAACATGTAGGCTGGCTAACTGTAATCGCTAGGTTAAATATTAAACCTTTGTGTTCCAACTAAAGTTTCTCCCACATATTTTTTGATTTTTTTTTTTTGCAAATAATTCATACAAAGTACACAATAAGTACACACGACATTTAAAGATGCACAATGTTTTGACCGTTGTTAAATTCGTTAATGGATGTTTTGATGTGAACTTTGTTTCTCAAGAATGACGATGAGTTTTTAGAATAACACAACGACATCGACTCCAGAGAGTAATTGAACACTGACTAGGATTAGAAGAATTTAGGTTCTTGACAAAATCCATCGAGTAGTACACGTTTTAGGAGAAGTAGAAATTACTATGAGAGCTTCCAGAGAAATCATGTAAAGACATTCCACGTGTTCTCATGTAATAAAGTAACACTACGTCAGCCGTAGCTATTCAGGTTCACGTGTACGTGAAAAAAGAGAAATAATCCAGAATCGAAATGTCACAGTTCTTGAATTGTATTAGAAAATTTTATGTAGGAGGGAAGAACTTTATAAGAATACTGTAACTGAAAAAATGCTTTGCATACAAACGAAATCCTAATATATGAATAATTACGGGATTTTTTTGTATGTATGGGCATTTTTACCATACATACAAATGAACAAGTAGTGACGTATGACATAATAGCGAGTCACGATAGGGATGAAAGATGTACATTGTTATGTGAAAGTGTCTATGGAGACTAGCAAAACACTATTACACATGTAATATCTACGTGTTATTTTATATGTCAACTAAAAGATCACATACTAATTATATGACTCGGGATTAGATTAAATTTGACTAGTTTGTTGACCAGTCTGATCTATAACTGAATAAAATCCAACGAATAAAACTAGACAAAAATTCTACTGATTTTCGTCAATAAGACAATATGGCTAAAAACTGCTGGCTAAATTTATTGCAAAAGTGTTACGGAACAAATACCAAGTTGAAGCGTGTAATAACACTAAAATTATAAAAACAATATAGAAGGACTAATACGAGATAAAACAACACAACGCTTCTCTGGTAATGTAGTTTTCACACTACATTAAAAACTCCTTCGCTGGTACAGCAATAACTGTACGAATTTACAACGCTAAAATCAGGGGTTTGATTCCTTTGGTGTATTCAGCAGATTGCCCGATGTGGATTTGCTGTAAGAAAACTATATATATATGAAGACATCTGAAGAGCTCTAACTGGAAACATAAAACGATAAAGTAAGACTTTTAGAAAACATTTCGTTGACAACGAACTGAAATCCAGTTGTGGTAAAAAGCAGTTTATGATGAGTCTAGAAATGGTTAATCTACAATTCATCATTTTAGAAAAGTAAGTTAAAAGTGGCCAATAATTCTATGAAAAATGTTCGTACTTTTATTGAACTACGATAGTGGCTGACAAGAGGGATCGAACAGGAATTTGTTCACAATTCAGATAGAAAATTTGGGCAAACATCATATTCATGAAACAGCACGTAAAACCTTCCTTTTTAGTAGTTAAGACCATCCAAACATCGGTATTAAGCAAAACGAGTGATTTCACGATTGTTAGATAAAGGCAAAATATGCCCCTTTGTTCATATTATTCCATGAGCTTACAACGTAGTCGGTTTGGTATTTTGCACACAAACTTAAACACATGTCTATCGCCCTGGCATGGCGAAGTGGTTGAGGTACTCGACTAGTAATTCGAAGGTCTCGAGTTCGAATCCCTGTCCCACCAAACATGGTTGCCCTTTCAGCCGTGGGAGCATTATAAAGTTATGGTCAATCCCACTATTCGTTGATAAAAGATTAGCCCAAGAGTCGGCGGTGGGTGGTGATGACTGGCTATCTTCCCTCTAGCCTTACACTGCTTAATTATGGACGGCTAGAGCAGATAACCCTCGTGTACTTTCGCGCGAAATTCAAAACAAACTAACATGTCTGTGAGGCCCGGCATGGCCAAGCGTGTTAAGGCGTGCGACTCGTAATCTGAGGGTCGCGGGTTCGCATCCCCTTCGCGCCGAACATGCTCGCCCTTTCAGCCATGGGGGCGTTATAATGTGACGGTCATCCCACTATTCGTTGGTAAAAGAGTAGCTCAAGAGTTGGCGGTGAGTGGTGATGACTTGCTGCCTTCCCTCTAGTCTTACACTGCTAAATTAGGGACGGCTAGCGCAGATAGCCCTCGAGTAGCTTTGTGCGAAATTCAAAAAAAAAAAAATTCATTGATCGTTGATTACTTGGTTTTAAATACACGATATACAAATATTTACAAAATAGCTAACCTATTGGACATCTATATATCTATCTATTCAATCAATTGACGTTCATATTATTTACGAATTTAACCAAAAAACATCTTAGGTGTGAAAAAAACCAAAATGGAGCGGTTAAAAATTAAAACTGGCGGCCAAACTAGTGTCTGCTCTTACAGTGTTCATAAGAAATTTGCAGTAAATATTCATTCATTTCTTAACCGCCCCCCAGTGGCTCAGCGGTATGTCTACGGACTTACAACGCTAAAACCCGGGTTTCGATACCCGTGGCGGGCAGAGCACTGATAGCCCATAGTGCAACTTTGTGCTTAATTCAAACAACAACAACATTTCCTAACCAGGCCTCGATTTTTATTCAACTTTGGGAATGATGGTGGATAAGCGTACTTGTCTTATATTTAGACCACACGAGACTCCTAATTGTAGATTGAAACTATCTATCCGTGTACTAAATTTGAAGTTGGGGCACTTGACTCACAATCTGAGGGTCGCAGGTTCGAATCCGTCTCCCATCAAACGTGCTTGTTCTTTCAACTGTATGTGTGTGTGTGTGGGGAGGCTATAAAGCAATGATCAATCCATTGTTTGTTGCTAAAAGAGTGGGTGGTGATGACTAGCTGCCTTTTACGTTGTTTTTCACTGCTCTATTAGGTACGACAAGTGCAGATAGCCCTCTTGTAGCTTTTCGCGAAATTTAAAAGAAACTGTCAAATAAAGCTTCGATACTTTTGGTATGAGGAAAAAAAAATGGAATCAAAATTGGAGATGTCATGTTACGAGTATTTCTTAATGTATTACCTTAAAATTTGGTATGTGAGGTAAAAGTCCAATACAACACATCCACTAAACATCTATGTTAGTTTGAAGTACTAAAGTCTGAGGTACAGAAAGTGGAAAATCGTTAAATTATCGTTTTTATTAATAACAAACTTTGTACTGATACACGTTGCTATTCTGAGTCGATACCTTTGTACTCGATGTGTGTTAAAACGCATAGTTAGAGGAAACTTCAAAGACAACGCTACCTAGCGCAGTAAATAATTAATTTAAGACAAAAGTTTTATTTGTAAATGCTTTTTTATAGTAGCAAAGTTTTATATATGCGCTTAGTAAGTGCCGTGTCTACTCTAAGCACATATTTGCCCGTTGCTGTGGATTAATAAAACCTAACTTATATATAAAAAGAATTGAAAATTAAGAATTTAAAATGTACCATTACCAACTTCCTAAAAGTAAACAAAAAAGGCAATAGATCTGCTGATAGTTCGCTTAAGTTACAAATTTTTATTTTGACCACACTATAAAATTGTTGTGAGTGACATTTTCTGTAGTGTAAGATCGCGCAGGAATTTTGCAAAAAAAAAAAAAAACCAAAAAAACTAGTAGTTTTAAACCTAATTCGCCCTCTTTAATGTTGTCGTGTTGCAAAATGTTCGAAATTCTTCACTTTCTGCCACCAAAAAATCCGGTGTTTCCACAGGGTACAAGTTAGTTGAAAACAATAGCTCGTGCGCTTTCTCCTACATTAATTTGAAACTTACACATGAAAGGTTTCCGATTTGGCTGTTGCATGTCATTATCTATTGTTCATCATTACCCAAATTTCCTGTCTCCGTGGATTTCTGCGGCTATATTTCAGCAAAGTTGTTAAAGTGCACGATTATCACCGTGTACGGTGGTAATTTTTTCTAATTAGCTGAAACCGTGAGTTCGTATTAAATATTTATTACCACTGAATATAACACTGTTTCGTATAGCTGTTTTTAAATAGTTAGTATCAAGGTAGTGGCTGTAAATGTCGATAATTGGTGACTTAACGCCAAGTATATCGCTGTTCTCTATCTTGCATATATTATTTGTGTCCCTCGTTCTAACCAACACTTGTGCACAGCAGTATCTTGAAGAACATACCGATGAATTATATACACATAATAAGGTAAGCATGTTACTGAGTCTGTTTACAATGCATTAATCTGTGTTGTACCTCAGAACGGCTGGTATGGGTATTAACACTATTGATAAGGTTCCAACCTTTCTAGATCATCTTCAGGGTAAGAATGCATTGTATTATCGTAGAAGGGACATTATTATATTTTGATGAGATTGCTTTGTTGCTGCTCGTCTTTTGTTACATTATACTGTGAGATTGGAATGAGCCGGTCAATGAATCTATAATGATACAATCTTTACCTTGAAGATGGTCCTTTGAAAACAACTTTACATTGTGTTTGCTGTTGTTGCATACCATTACCTGTGTTTTTCTTTTTTTCGTACATTTGTTGATTTTAAACAAGCTCAGTGCAGTGGTTAAATGAAAAAAAATAGCTAATGCAGCAGTAAACTGTTGAAAAACAAGTAACATCCAGCTTAAAATTTATTTTCCATAAATGAACATATAAACAACTTAAGAAGCAAGATTAGTAGAAATTGTTAATTTAAAAATTGGAATAGTGAAAGACGTACAAAATCAAGTTTAATTAAAATGCAAAAATCATATTTGCAAGAATAAAACTAGGGACTGCTGAAAACCAAACAAGGCTGGAAATACTGTCTACATTGTTTTCCTAAGCTAATAATTCCTATTTTGTCTCCACTAAAATTGATAAGTGCTGTAGATATAAGACAAAATAGGGACTTGCAGCTTGAGAAAATAATGCAAATAATATTTTCAGCCTAGGTTGTTTACATTTTTGAGTTCCTCGTTTTAGTCTAGAAAATATCTTTCCATTCTGATTAAACTTTATTTCTATACTGTTTTACGTGATTTCTATTCCTTGTTTATAAACTAACATTTCTTACTAATCTTGTGTTATTAAAATACCCGATATCTTTTTTTCATATTTTCAAGTTACATTTTGTGTCTTCTTTTAGTCTCCGAGTCAATAATAAAGATAACTAGTTTCCCAGTAATGCGAACTAAGTAGAAATACGAATTACATGAAGCTCCAACAGGAAGTTGCATTTAAAATGTTGAGACATACTGATGCAGTGAGATGATAAACTCCATTAAGACTGGTGTGCAACTTTTGAGTTTGAGAGGGCGCGTTTACTTATCACATTTGACAATTTAAATAAATATAGTAATTCTATTTTACCAGTTTATTTGAAAATATGTAAGAGTTGATAATTTGTTGCTTTGCTGAACGTATTTAGTGTAATTTGAAAATAGAAAAGTTTAAAAACAAGCACCATCTCTAAACAAAGATCTTACACGTTTTCTTTACACGAAGTATCGGTTTAATCTATCTTCATATTTCTTACAAATAGATGTATCCAACGTTTTGGTTGTCACATGATGCTCATTTATTCTGAGTAATTATTTAAAGTACAGTGGTTTGAGAAGCCTTTAAGATTCCGAAGCAAGTTGGTTGGACAGCAGCTAGTAACTATTAATTTCCAAGCAGTAGATAGAACCAATGGTGGGATATGAAACGTTGTTCCTTTTCCACGTCAATGAAAAACAAAACCGATGTATGATTTATCAAAGTGACTCGCGAAACTTCTCATAGTGTAGGATAAAGGAACGTGATGTGAAGTTTACAAAATTGGGAAACAAGCCACAAACCTGGGATTTTCTTTTGAAGAACTTTCAATCACGATAATTTGAGGTAAAGTTAGAGAAATGCTTGGCACTTGATAAAGACATAAACTAATAGATGACAGGATTATCGTTTAGTAGGGAAATTAGCATAACTTCCAGATAGGGTGTACAATTTAGAAAAAGCCAGGAAATAAAACTATTGAACGCACATTTTATGTATAACCAATAATTTCGATGGTGTTTGTAGAGCTGGCTCGTGCCACACGTTCATTTTGTCATCCAACAATGATTTGCCACATTGCTGTGTATACTGTCTTAAAGAAAACTTCCATTCTTTAAGGTAATCAATATACAGTTAAATTCTTTAAAATTTTTAAATAATTTAGTTGTTGTGATCTCGTTTTAGGGCAAATATAATAAGGAGAAGATATATTTCTGGACGTCTCAATATGGACGTCTGAGTTAAAAATTACATTTGCCGATTACGTAATGTGTGTGTAATATACGAGCATATAATGTGTTCTGTATTTTAAAGAATTTTCGTGTGGTTTGTTTCTGTGTAATTTTGATATAAATAATTTTGTTCTGAAACCTCTGAAATTTTTCAGTTCCGATTATCTTTGAGTCTTCCTCATATTACATAATATCCATTTGAACCTTCCCCCCGAAAAAAAATTTGGTCTCGCACTTTTGCCGAATGGTTGGATGATTTCTGTAATTTTCAGATGAAAAACGTTGTGAGAGAGTAATCAGTTATGCGATGACATAATCGTGAGACAAAGAAACCGAAGTTTTTCTGTGTCAGTATGGAGTCCTATTTTTCTGATCTCTATTTGGCTTTCATCGAGTTTAACAAGGATGAAATTCAGCTCGAGAGGTGATTGACAGTCTGTACAATGAACCAGTAACGACTAATGTCCACACAGTTAGGCGCACTTTTCTTTTTTATGTGTCTGTAATAAAGATTGTTTTCATCATTCATCAGATGTATCCAATCTCATGTCACATCAGACGGGTTTTAAGATTCAGATTACTTTGCCCACTTCCTGCTCAGTCTTCCATTATAAAGCGGAGATATCCGATATCTGCATACAAATCAGTTGTGAGAATACCGTATGTGCAATAAATACCACCAGCAGTATTTTCTGTAGGAACAGACTTTACCCTAGTTTCTGTCCCTTTCAAAATTATCAAGCAGTGTGACCAACTTATCTAGTTCAACGTCTTAGAAGCTCAACGTTAGATCAACAGACAGTAGTTATGCCTAGTTTGTTGTATGCTATAAATGTTGGAACTAAACTATTATTCCAGTTGATGTCATAACCCATCAGTTTACACACCAGCATATCATCATTTTTGATGGATTAAAGTATTGCCATAGTTACCTACATGAAACATTTTTTTCTACAGAATCCATTCAACTAATTAAATCCATACTGAAGAACCGGTATCGTAAACTTACTCGAAAACATTTGAACAGTTGCACAGAATTGGCAAGTACAGACTTTGATCAGTTGTTGGGATTGGTTGGCCTGCACAGCTTTGTTAAGCAACTTTATTCCACTTTATTTGGAACTTGGCACATTTGTCGTGAAGAAAGAATTGGCATCCACACAGTGAAAATGGTGGCTGATGGAAAAACATGATATGGTAGTCCTAGTTCTAGATAACACATGTGTATACATAAGTGCTGACTATGCATTCGAACGAAGGAATCACACTTAACATAGACAACGACCTTTGTTCATGGGTAATGAATCATGCTATAATAATTCAACACATATTTGAAAATGATGTTGAATATTTCCGAATTTCACTACAATCACATGTTGTTGTTGTTATAGACCGTAGTTTTTAGAGTTGTGGTCGAGCTTATGCGTGACTTTGGAATTAAAACACAAATGCCATGTTTTGTCCCTTAAGCTACAAGAAAGTGAATAATTAATAATATCAAAATTGGTTATCAAAGTGCATTGGGAGATGGAAGCAGTCAGTAGCATCATCAGACAATGGAGGTTACGCAATGTGGTATTCACTAAGCGATAAATTCCTTCCATAGATGATTATATATATACTAAATTTTTAGTACCCTTTCCAGCTGCAATTGTTCCAGTCCTGAACAAGATAATGTTGCAGAAGTTCATTGTAGGTAAAAGATGGAAGTACCTGGTGCAGCATTAAACTTTCGAAAAATGCCTAAAGGTGGCTTTTAAATTGGGTGTTTACCAGCTTAAATAAGCAAAATCTTAAACTTGTGTACATTTTTTTTCAACATGGACTGTACGATATTTGGGTCAGAAAACAAAATTGAGGAGTAAAACTTTAACATCTAACAAGAATTAGCTCCAACTGAGTAAGTATTTTGCCAATTCTAAGTTACCCATTTCAGCATGGTATTTCCAATGTAGGGTTAGTGCAAAAAGTTTAGGTTGTCGTGCTTACATTTTAACAATGAATAGTTAGGCCTAGCATGGCCAGGTGGTTAAGGCACTCGACTCGTAATTTGAGGGTCACGGGCTCGAATCACCGTCACACCAAACGCAAAAGTCCTTTTATCCGTGGGGCGTTATAATGTGACGGTCAATCCCACTATTCATTGGTAAAAGAGTAGCCCAAGAGTAGGCGTTGGGTGATGATGACTAGCTGTTTTCCCTCTAGTCTTACACTGCAAAATTAAGGATGGCTAGCACAGATAGCCCTCGTGTAGCTTTGCGCGTAATTCAAAATAAATCAAACCAATCATGCAGTTATTGGACCTCAACAGATCAACATCAATTCACTCATGTCTACATGAAGCAGCAGAAGTTATAGATCACGTGCCTGATGACGTAGAGAAAGTACGTTTATGGAACATGTGCAGTCCTGTTTAGATTGATAACAGTTTCAAAGTCGTAGTTTGTTAATACAAAGTTACAAAATTTGGCCATCGGTACTTTTACCGCAGGAAACTGGATCCGCGAATTCTAGTATTGTAAGTCTGTAAATATACTGTCAAAGTAAATATATTATTACGATCATACCCTTTATGGTGGGCCTGGCATGGCCAAGCGTGTTAAGGCGTGCGACTCGTAATCTGAGGGTCGCGGGTTCGCATCCCCGTCGCGCAAACATGCTCGCCCTTTCAGCCGTAGGGGTGTTATAATGTGACGGTCAATCCCACTATTCGTTGGTGAAAGAGTAGCCCAAGAGTTGGCGGTGGATGGTGATGACTAGCTGCCTTCCCTCTAGTCTTACACTGCTAAATTAGGGACGGCTAGCACAGATAGCCCTCGAGTAGCTTTGTGCGAAATTAAAAAAACAAACAAACAAACAAAAACAAACACTTTATGGTTACTTTTTATTAAATATGCTGAACAAATTTAGTTCAATTTTAGACACTAATTTATAGTTTACCAATTTATACTGCTTTGTAACTTTGGCAGCGAAACTGATAGAATGTCCAATTACATTAATTTTGGAGTTGTTGAAAGCAGAACGTTTGCACACCAGCTATATGCTTTAACTGGAATTTATGAGGTTTGCAATTAGTCCTGTTAAGGACCAGAAACATTTTGTATGGCATAGCTTTTATTCAGTACATCTTAATAGTCCTAAAAAAATAAACTCATTTGAAAATAAAACCTACAAAAGTACAAAGGTTGAGTATGTTGTATTGAATATTAACACGATTTTAGAGCCTCAACACATATTGCATTGAATGTTGCCACATCCGGTCATTCTCTGTCCAACAAGAGTCCTCTTAGTTTATGAATTTCGATCTGAGCACATCTTTGTGATGTGTGTATAGAAATGCTTTATGTCTGAAAGGGGTGTTAAATACCCTTATCAAAAATTAATTATTTTTTGGTGGAAGAAACACTAAACAATGTCAAAATGTAGTTGTGATACAAGCTGTTCCATTACGATTTCGTATCAGTTGTGGTTGTGACGTGACTTGTATTCTCAAGACGGCTGGTGTGAGTATTAAAACTTTAATTGAAACAAAGCTACTCGAGGGCTATGTGCATTGGCCGTCCCTAATTTAGCAGTGTAAGACTAGAGGGAAGGCAGCTAGTCATCACCACCCACCGCCAACACTTGGGTTACTCTTTTACCAACAAGTAGTGGGATTGACCGTCACATTATAACTTTCCACGGCTGAAAGAGCGAGCATTTTTGATGTGAAGGAGATTTGAACCCGCGACCCATAGATTACGAGTCGAGTGCCTTAACCAACTGGCCATGCCGGGCCATATTTTACTGTAAAATAAGTTAATGCTGTAAAATAAGTAGTGACAGTCCGTCATTACAGTTTTCAACAAAGAAAAAAAATACAAAATTTCAAACTGAAAGGTACCCTCTGTACTCATGGCTTAAGGCTGAAGTTAAATGAAATATCGACCTACTTGTTTTGAAGTATTATGTATAAAATAAGTAAATTAAAAACAACAACTTAGTAAAATTTCTTTTCCTAATTTTGCAGTGTAAGACTAAAGGGAAGGTAACTAGTCATCACCACTCACCGCCAACTCTTGGGCTACTCTTTTACCAACGAATAGTGGGATTGAGAGGAACATTATAACGCCCTAACGCTGAAAGAGCAAGCATGTTTGGTTTGTTTGTTTGTTTTTAAATTTCGCACAAAGCTACTCGAGGGCTATCTGCGCTAGCCGTCCCTAATTTAGCAATGTAAGACTAGAGGGAAGGCAGCTAGTCATCACCACCCACCGCCAACCCTTGGGCTACTCTTTTACCAACGAATAGTGGGATTGACCGTCACATTATAACGCCCCCACGGCTGAAAGGGCGAGCATGTTTGGTGTGACGGGAATTCGAACCCGCGACTTTAAGATTACGAGTCGCACGCCTTAACACGCTTGGCCATGCCGGGTCAGCATGTTTGGTGTAACGGGGTTGAAAGAAAAGAGTGAAGGCAGCTAGTCATCACCACCCACCGCCAACTCTTGGAATACTCTTTCACCAACGAATAGTGGGATTGACCATCACGGCTGAAAAGGCGAGCATGTTTAGTGCGATCGGGATTCGAATCCGCGACCCTCGGATTACGAGTCGCACGCCTTAACACGCTTGGCCCACGCAGTAAAGCAAATTAAGTCTACATGTGATTAATCAAACTGAACACCGATACCTTAAGCAAGGCGCCGTGGCTTCGTTGGTTAAAGCGCCTGTCTAGTAAAGAGGCAATCGCGAGTTCGATTCTCGCTCTGTGCCTTTAAAAAAAAAACGTTATCAAATTTATTTCTTTTCGAAGTACGACAAGATATCTATTTTTGGCCCCCCCCATTGGCTCAGCGGTATGTCTGCGGACTTATAACGCTAGAAACCGGGTTTCGATACCCGTGATGGGCAAAGCAGAAATTGCCCATTGTGTAGCTTTGTGCTTAATTTAAAACAATAAAGCAACCTTAAGTAATGAATTGTATCGCAATGTGCCACAAGCGCTTTACAACTGTAGATTTTAGTTGATAGATTGTTTCAAAGGTTTACATCTTGTTTTATTCAGTTGGTGCTATAAAGAAAATTATGAGCATGGATACTTTCAGTTCAAGCGTCTGTATATCAGTGATTACATTCTTTTATCACGTGTCATGACAATAAATCTTACAGAGTCATCTGTTGTTTTGAGAAGAATAACTGAAAGTACAATAAAAATGTAAGAACAACTAATAAATTAGGCACTACTGAATTTCTACGCTTAGGTATTGTTAATGTGATCTGTAATTAGGACGCTAATATAGTTAGGACTAGGTTAGTTGGATTCCGTTTTGTAGTTAATATTTTAAAGGATAAAAGGACTTCGAACAATAGAAAAACGCGTCACACACAATCAATATGAAATAAAAATATGTCTCCCGATTTGAGTGTTTATTCATTTTTACTTACTGCTGCTTCTAAAACAGATAAGTTTGGAAGAACTTTTAGAAGTTCTTTTATGCCCTCTTCGATTGTAATAGTAGACTTAAACCCCAGCTTTCGGATTTTGGCATAAGAAACTGAATAGTTTCTTTTATCTTTATCTTCTCCTGATTTGGAGATGTGGACAACACAATTGGGTACCAGTTTTTTAATCTTAGAGGCTACTTCAGCTTTAGTCATATTCATACTCTCGTCTCCGATGTTAAAAACCTCTCCCTTCATGCGTTTATAATTTTTTAGTGTACAGAGAAAGGCACGAGCTGCGTCTTTCACGTGCAGGAAAGTTCTCTTGTAGTTTCCCTCATACAAGTCGAATTTTTTAAACTCTACCGCTTTCATGGTCAAGTCATTGACGAGTAAGTCCAAACGCAAGCGTGGCGAAACACCAAAAACTGTAGCCAAACGTAAAACCACACCATCTTTGGAAAGAACAAACTTCTCTCCAGCCGCTTTGGACTTTCCGTACAAGGTGAGAGGAGATATATTCATTTCTTCTGTACATATTTTGTCGACAACACCATAGCAGGACCCAGTAGAAGCATAGATGAGTTTCTGATGGGGTTGCAAACAATCGGCAATGTTCTTGGTTCCCTGTTCGTTAACCGAAATTGCCAGAGCTGGATCCTTATCACACGCGGGGTAACCAACAACTGCAGCTAAATGGATAATGATATCCACGCCTTTCATGGCCTTTTGTATGTCTTCCACATTACGGACGTCTCCTTTTATAATATGCAAATCGTGGTTATGAACAACTGTAAGAAGAGAAGAGATTCCATAGTTGAATGAGTCGTAAACTGTGACCTTATAGCTTTCTTGAAGCAACAGAGAAACAAGAGTTGAACCAAGATAACCAGCGCCCCCTGTTACAAGAACGTGATGTTTACTGTCTTTAGTAGTTTCAGTCTGTCTGCGATAAATGGAGTTTTTGTTTGACAGTTTCGCATCAGGGCAGATTCCGTTGGCCAGATTCCTCAGCATGATGATCGTCTGTAATAAAAGGACAAAAGTAAGGTTTCCATAAACAAATAAGGTTTTTGTTTATATACTCGATACTTGGAAACTGAACCGTAACAAACAACAAAGCTTCAAGTTCTTAAAAAAATTAAATGGATTTGACAAAAATACACAAAAAAATGTCTAAATTACTAAGTAGTCAGAGAAGTTGTAAGAAAACTTTATGTTATAATATAAACTAAGAAACAAATAAGGTTAGCAAAGATGTTTGTTTTCAATTTTTGTGCAAAGCTACACGAGGGTTATCTGCACTAGCCGTTTCTAATTTAGCAGTGTAAGACTGAATGGAATGAGGAAAGGCAGGTAGTCATCACCACCCACCGCCATTTCGTGGGCTACTCTATTACTATCGAATAGTGGGATTGACCATCACATTATAACGCTCCCGTGGCTGAAAGGGCGAGCATGTTTGGTGTGATGGGGATTCGAACCCGGGACCCTCGGATTGCGAGTCGAATGCTTCAATCATCTCCTCAATTGGCAAAGAGTTATATTCTTTAACAATTAATGAGATAATCCTGTATAATGTTCCAAATGTTGTTTATGTGTTTATATTTTATTAATGATTAGGATTCAAAAGCCACTAATATTTGTATAATTATTTACTGAATATTTCTTCTAGCGTCATATTCAAACCTATAAAAATGGCAAACTTAAGATTATTTTCTTTAACACCTTTTTACGGATATGGCTATTATATTCAATCAATGCAATCTTTGCTTAACACAAATATCATATCGTAAACGTTTGTACAACGTATTCTCTTAAAGGTTTCATTGGTCAAAAGAATAACTGGTTAAGTAAATTGTAGCTTCAAAGATTGTGTTAGCTATAAAAGTGCCATTATAGGACTGGGATTTGACAGATTGAAGTTTTGATGAGCTTTGTTATATATGCCCAATATGCGTTTTATAATTTCTTATTTTGATGTGGAATTTTGAACTTTTTAAAATTACTTTTAAATCTATGTAATTTTTTTTTCAAAACATGTGGTCAAATTTAGTTAAGTTGATTTCATTATAGATACATTTGTTATTTTATTGTCTTGAATATAACACTAGATTCACCCGTGAGGTAATGGTTATACAGCCACCTCTATGGAAGGGTTAGTGATATCTCGAGGATACAATAACTTTTATGTTTAAATGGGAGTGAACAGTCACGTGGATAACTATAAGACATACACACATACAGTTTGAAATGTTTCCTGCACATAATGTAAACAGAGTTAACTCCGGCAGTAATCTCTCCAAGGAGAAGGTTCTGGTATTGTCTTGTAATTATAAATGAATGTCTATCCAGTTTTAAAATGTAAAGATAATTGGTGTGGTAAATTTAATAGAAGCATGGAAGTAAACAAGGCCTAGTGGTTATACAAAAATGCATCCATTGTACTGCATCTGAATGCAAGTACATGGTTGGCAGCATAGGTGAAATTATCCATTGAAGATTGTACAAACATTCTAGACCCAACACAGTAAAAGCAGTTCAGTAAATTGTTATTTGAAAATCCCAATGCATTTATGGTACTAGAATGTTATTTGGGCCAAATGATGGTAACTTATCTCTTTAAGCATAACATGTCTGATTAAGCAACCACAATTCCAGCTTTTTGGAACACTAATGGATGTAGCAAGTGCTGAGATAAAATGGATGTTAAAGAAGAAGATGATACATCTTCCAGTAGTGATTGTCACAAAGAAGGAAGATATGCCAAGAGCTAGTGTTGATTTTAGGTTGAGAGGAATGTGTTATCTTGCATTGATGTCATTCCCTTTGTATGGACAGATGAACATCTGGAAATTCTGGAAGGTTTTTGTTGAATTATAATTTAGATTGGGCATCAGGATGTTAGCAAGTCGAGCTGGATAACAAGAGCAGACATAACACTGCTTTTAACATGAACATTAACGTGTTTAAGTTTTGAATCATACATTTAGCCTGTATAATGCATCTGCTACTTTCAAGAAGCCAAGGAAGCTTACACTGAAGAAGCTGCAACGACAAAAATATTTGTTCTGTACATGTTTTGATGTTTGGTCACACATTTCAGTCTGAAAACAAGAGCCTGAGAACTGTATGAAAGTATATAAAGAAAGAAGACTTGCAACTGGAGCCGTGCACTCATGTGCACAGAAGTGGAGTTTTTAAGCCATGTAGCAGGTAATGAGGGACTATACAAATTCTGTTAGGTGGACAGTGGTGTGAGACTAGCCTCAACTTGTAATGAAGTAATTGTGTAGTTTTCTTGTTTTTAAATTTTATTTACTATTGATTTGTTGATAGCGTCACCGTGATAACAGCAATATTATTTGCTCTCAATGGAATTCTAGAGAGAAGGCAGCTATTCAACACCTCTTACTGTCAACTTGTGGGTTACTATTTTACCAACGATTAGTGGGAATGACCGTCAATTTTTAACGCCTTCATGGCTGAAAGAACAAGCATGTTTGATGTGATGTGGATTCGAACCCACGACCCGCAGTTTGCGAGTCGTGCGTCTTAACCACCTGGCCATACCGGGCCTCATTAGTTTGGAAAGTATTTAGAACATTACAGTGGAGCGCCATTAAGCCGCGGACCAGTAAATCGCGAAATCGCTTAAACCGCTGTAGCAAGTCTTGTCCCAAAATTTTTGATGTATTAAATCTACTACCTGGCTTTTTAAAGTTTCTCACACTCCTTGTATTTATAACTTCAAGGGGATATTTAAAAAGGATTTGCTTTAATTTGGGAAATAAAATATATTACAATAGAAATCGACCGTTAATCTACCTTATCCGCTCTCTATGTCAGCTTTATGGAGACCGCCATTGTTACCGAATCACACTTCTCCATACATTAAAGTTAATCCGCGGTAAATCCGTGAAAAAAGTGATCAATAATTAAAGTATTATTTTTAATTCGATAATCCGATATTTTTATGGAATTGTATAAGTATTGGCCACAAACCCAATAGAAATCACTTCAGTTTCTGAATTGATAGTGAGCATATCATATTGACATGGCGGCCCGCATGTAACACGGGAAGACGAAATTTTACAGGGAAAAGCGAACCATCGCAATGCATTAGTCGTTTGTGTTAAAACGGCACTTGTCAATTGTATCTGAATAGTCTATACATTGATATTGTAATGATCACGCAATGGCCCGGATGAGGCTCCTCGGCGGAGCTGTTGGCGACTTCGGCTTTTCAGTCACAAAGGTTTAAGCCGCGGTTAAGCAGGTTGACCACCTAAATACCGCGGCTTAACGGCGCTCCACTGTAGTGCCTATAACAATAATGTTATTCTGCAACACCTTTAGTATTAACTGTCTGTAAGAGGGATGGCCAAACCGCAGCTCGCGAGCCACACGTGGCTCTTTGATATATAATGTGTGGCTCGCGAAAATATGTTGGCTGAGCTTTTTTTTACATCACAACTAATATAAAAGGTAAATAAAAATGTTCAAGCTTTTTACCGGGTATGAGCTGAGAGTCCACTGGATTAAAACGTCAGTTTAATGACGTGAGTAAATATGTTTAATATTTTAAATCCTAATTTTAATGCTAGATTTGAGTCAGAGATTAAGGGAGTTTAGGATCAGCAAGAATTACAGAGAAATTGTGCTGGAGAATCAGTAATCTTACAAGCCGGTGCTGGCAATGTTAATTTTAGTGGGTGTGACTTACAATCGCGTGATTGTGGCGTGTGTGACTGTGTTGCGGGTAGTGAAATTAGCGGTGTTAGTGTGACACTGGGCGCTGTGGTATTTGTTTGCGTTGCGCGTGTTTGAGCTTATTGTTTCTTTTCACTTTAATTTTTTGGAAGTGTCTGTGAAAATTTTATGAAGGAAAATTGCGTCATCAAATTGCAAGAAGCGAAAGTATAAAAATAAAAACAGAAATTATGAGCCAAAGTGGGAGGAGGATTTTGTATTCACCGTTAAAGGTAAACATTTGTGTCTTATCTGCAATGTATTACTCAGTCATTACAAAGCCAGTAACTTGAAACGCCACCATGAAACAAATAACAAAACCTTTCGCATGCTTGTTCATCTAAATCAGAATTACGGAAAAACAAGTTAACTGTGCTAAAATCATTGCTAAGTAGCAAGCAGACACTGTTGACAACGTTCAGTGAGGAAGTTGCTACAACGACTGAAGCTATAATCAGTGATGACGAGAAACCCACTTGTTGAGAAATTTAAACGTTGTTCGCTCTTCTATGTAAAGTGTTTTCTCAGCCCAAACGAGCCGTTTTTTGCATATAAAAAACGACTGAAGCTAGTTTTGTTATATCATGGAATATTGCTCATGCTAAATGTCCATAAACGTCCATATTCTGATGGTGAATTTGTTAAGAAGAATATAGTTGAAGTTGTTGCAGTGTTAGATCCAAATAACACGAAACTTCAGCGACTAATAGCACAAACAGTAGCTTCAGGCCACACTATAGAGAGACGTATCTACCAGATCAGTACTGATGTTGCAGGCAAAGTGCAAAATGATTTAAAGAATTCCCTTGTATTCAGGTTAGCCCTTGACGAATCTACACAGCTGGCGGTATTTATTCGTTATGTTTCCTCTGATGTAGCTGTAAAAGAAGAGATGTTGGACTTACTGGCACTGAAAGAAACAACTCATGGTGTTGACATTAAAAATGTGCTTGACGGACCCTTAACATATACCGATATTCTACTGGATAAACTCGTCAGTGTTGCAACAGATGGAGCATCTGCAATAGTGGGGAAAAATGCAGGATTAATTGCACTTATGAAAAGTAATCCCAGCTTTCCAGAGTTTCTCCCTGTTCATTGCATTATTCATCATGAACACCTGGCAGCCAGATACTTCAAGTATGAATATGTTATGAAATTTGTTCTTGAAATTGTCAATTTCATACGCTTAAATGGAAAGACTCACTGACAATTTAAAAATTTTATTGAAGAAGTGGAGCTTGAAGACAAACCCAGTGATGTCACTTTCTACTGCATTGTGAGGTGGCTGTCAACCAGCAATGTCTTAAGTAGGTTTGTTGATCTGTTGGAGCCTATTATTACGTTTCTTGAAGAAAAGAAAAGATTCTATCTTCAAATGGGAAGTGATAAATGGATGCAACATCTAATGTTCCTTACTGATATTATGAGTCATAAGCTAACACTCAACTTGGCACTCCAGGGGAAGGATAAGATTGTTTCTGATCTTACTCAGACAGTTTTCAGGTTTCAGAATAAAATAAGACTTTTTTAAAGAGACATATGGTCAAGAAACTTTAGTTACCTTCCCAATCTCAAAAAGAGAGTAAATACATTCCCTGATATTGAAATAAAAGACCACAAATTGGAAGAATACAAATATAAGTTACAAGGACTGCATGATAATTTCCTAGATAGGTTTGAAGACTTGCAGAAGCTGAAGCTCTGCTTCATCTTTCTTGTAAATCCATTCATGGTTGATGTGATCATTCATGGTTGTCCAATTCGCGAACCTCTGGTTACAGAATCATCTGCTCTGAAAATGAGACTAAGAGACTACAGGAGAACTTGGGTCTAAAGATGATCAATAAGTCCCATTCTACAACTGAGTTCTGGGAGCAAGTTCCAGAAATTAAATATCCTGAACTGAATAAAATCAGTGTACGACCCTGCTCAATTTTCAGCACAACATACTGCTGTGAATCACTCTACTCTATCATGAAGTTTGTGAAGTCGTAGCATCGTGCAATCCTTACAAATCAACATCTGACGGAGTTGATTCGTACGGCCTTGAAAACACATGAGGCGGAATTTCAGCGACTCACAGCCAAGATGGAAACTCACAAGACCTCTACTAGTAGTAAACAGCCTGATATTTGTATCAATGTTTCTTTGTGTTAAAAAATATTACGATAAAACTAAAGCTTTGTAAGGTTGTATCTGATTAAAATACCATTAATTTTATTGTTTTATATATTTTCATCCATGTTTTGACCAGATATTTACTAAGACAAATAAATATAATTAAAAATATCTGTTTTTTACCCCTTTTGGCAGTCTAATTTAATGCTAATGAAGTGCAAATTTGTATATATTTTTCTTAAATGTTTCCGTAGTTCATTACTGTATTAAATACTTTCTTTATAGTTAAAACAATAATAAGCCAGGATTTTGAAAACATTTGGTATATATAAGTCTACTTTGTGATTCTTGAAATTAATGCAAATTAACAGTTTAAAACAACATACAAGAATAAATATTATTACGTACATGTATTTATTTATTAACAATAAAAACGTGTGTGTAATATTTGTTCATGACTTGTGTCTCTCAAACATCTGAAATTTATAATAAGTGGCTCTCTACAACAACACCAGTATTTTAGAAAAAGTTTAGTATATATCTGGTTATAACAATACCAGTATTTTACAAAAGTTTAGTATATATCTGGTTATAACAACACCAGTATTTTAGAAAAAGTTTAGTATATATCTGGTTATAACAACACCAGTATTTTAGAAAAAGTTTAGTATATATCTGGTTATAACAACACCAGTATTTTACGAAAAGTTTACTATCTAACTGTCTGTAATAATACTAGTATTTTACAAAAAGTTTAGTATCTAACTGTCTCTAATAATACTAGTATTTTACAAAACGTTTAGTATCTAACTGTCTGTAATAATACTAGTATTTTACAAAAAGTTTAGTATCTAACTGTCTGTAACAATACCATTATTTTACAAAAAGTTTAGTATCTAACTGTCTGTAACAATACCATTATTTTACAAAAAGTTTAGTATCTAACTGTCTGTAACAATACCATTATTTTACAAAAAGTTTAGTATCTAACTGTCTGTAACAATACCATTATTTTACAAAAAGTTTAGTATCTAACTGTCTGTAATAATACTAGTATTTTACAAAAAGTTTAGTATCTAACTGTCTCTAATAATACTAGTATTTTACAAAAAGTTTAGTATCTAACTGTCTGTAATAATACTAGTATTTTACAAAAAGTTTAGTATCTAACTGTCTGTAACAATACCATTATTTTACAAAAAGTTTAGTATCTAACTGTCTGTAACAATACCATTATTTTACAAAAAGTTTAGTATCTAACTGTCTGTAACAATACCATTATTTTACAAAAAGTTTAGTATCTAACTGTCTGTAACAATACCAGTATTTTACAAAAAGTTTAGTATCTAACTGTCTGTAACAATACCAGTATTTTACAAAAAGTTTAGTATCTAACTGTCTGTAACAATACCAGTATTTTACAAAAAGTTTAGTATCTAACTGTCTGTAACAATACCATTATTTTACAAAAAGTTTAGTATCTAACTGTCTGTAACAATACCATTATTTTACAAAAAGTTTAGTATCTAACTGTCTGTAACAATACCATTATTTTACAAAAAGTTTAGTATCTAACTGTCTGTAACAATACCATTATTTTACAAAAAGTTTAGTATCTAACTGTCTGTAACAATACCAGTATTTTACAAAAAGTTTAGTATCTAACTGTCTGTAACAATACCAGTATTTTACAAAAAGTTTAGTATCTAACTGTCTGTAACAATACCAATATTTTACAAAAAGTTTAGTATCTAACTGTCTGTAATAATACCAGTATTTTACAAAAAGTTTAGTATCTAACTGTCTGTAATAATACCAGTATTTTACAAAAAGTTTAGTATCTAACTGTCTGTAACAATACCAGTATTTTACAAAAAGTTTAGTATCTAACTGTCTGTAACAATACCAGTATTTTACAAAAAGTTTAGTATCTAACTGTCTGTAATAATACTAGTATTTTACAAAAAGTTTAGTATCTAACTGTCTATAACAATACCATTATTTTAGAAAAGTTTAGTATCTAACTGTCTGTAACAATACCAGTATTTTACAAAAAGTTTAGTATCTAACTGTCTGTAATAATACTAGTATTTTACAAAAAGTTTAGTATCTAACTGTCTGTAATAATACTAGTATTTTACAAAAAGTTTAGTATCTAACTGTCTATAACAATACCATTATTTTAGAAAAGTTTAGTATCTAACTGTCTGTAACAATACCAGTATTTTAGAAAAAGATTAGTATCTAACTTTGTATAACAGTACCATTAATTTACAAAACCTTTAGTGTCTAACTGAGGGTCGCGGGTTCGAATCCCCGTCACACCAAACATGTTCACCCTTTCAGCAGTGGTTGCGTTATAACGCGACGATCAATCCCACTGTTCATTGGTAGAAAAGTATCCCTAAATTTGGTGGTGGATGGTGTGTGTGTGTGATAACTATCTGCCTTCCCTCTAGTTTTATACTGCAAAATTAGGGACGGCTAGTGGAGATAGCTCTCGTGTAGCTTTGCGAGAAATTCCAAAACAGACAAGCAATACAACTTGTTTTGATTATAAATATATGATAAATATAACTTAGTTTGACAAATTTCTGGTTTTAGCGTCAACGCAGAATACATACCCGTTTTGTAAGACTGCGAAATACTTGTTGAAAAAAGAAAAAAATAACATTCATTAGCACTATGTTGCGTCATCAGTGTCTATTTGTAACATAAACCTTATGGTGGTAAACTTTGACCTTATGACTCGGTAAGTCGTACCACATTGCAGTGTTTCTGCAGAATTAACATATAAACTAAATATAAGGCAGGAAAAGTAGATCTGAAACCCAATCAAAATTAAAGTTTAAACGAACTGTTTCAAAATAACTCCAAATTTGTAACGATACGAGTTTTGAGACTTTCACGTTCAGCGTTTGTTTGTATAGAACTAACAAGATACGTGAAAGTTTCGAAACAAATCCATATCAATATGTTGTTGTTCCGTTACATCTTACTATGTACATATGTACGTTTCACACCAAGTTCTTCTTTCCATCTGTTGGTGTTGAGTTCTATCGATTTTGGACTGGTAGGTTGGGCTTTATTTTTGGTATTTTAAACAGCTTGCCTGCTGAATGATAAAAAATAATAAACTTGTAGCAGAAACGTTACATCTTCTTGAAATATTATTTCAATATAAGGTCATTGTGTTTAGAGTAACAGACAACTCTAAATACCAAACATAGAATTTGAGGCATTTTATTGATAAAGCTCGAGTTAACTGCATATGGCTGATTATTACTATTACATGTACCTTGATTTTTATAGCAATTTTTTAGGCTTACTGCTTTGTAACAGCTCGTAAACGTTTCTCGTTTAAACTGTAAAGCTTATTATAATGCTATAGAATGCGAAAAAAATCGTTGGGTTTGTGGTTGAAATTTATGCTAATAGGAAGAAATGGAAGCAAAAGTTCACACGTACAAATATTAACCTAACAAACCTGTGACGGTACATTGACTTACATTATATTTATATTACATATTTTTGTACAGTAATACGTAACATGCAGAACTAACCGTATTAGGTGTCAGTCATCGAAAGGATAACATTTTAATAGTTAAATATAGGTCGGTTTATTCAGACAACAGACACGAAAATAAGTTGGAACAAGAATATTAAGAATAATTCACTTTGTAAAGAATCCGCTGATGTGAAATAGACAAAATGAACTCACTTTCCATTTATAGTAATATTGATAATTGACAGTTAACATTATTAGATAATATTTATACAGGGAGTTCGGAAAGTCACTGTGCACTTATATATTTATTAACAGACAAAACTGCACAGTGACTTTCCGAACACCCTGTATAAATGTAAAAGTTCTGTCTTGTTGTCTGATCTTATAAATACTTCGCAAAATTGGCATGGAAGTTCTTTGAGTCAACGCAGGGACAGGGCACATATAATATTCATTTTTGCATTTTGCGGTGTTTATGGGCGTTTTTACCAATACATAAAAGAGAAATAACCTTTCATATCCTAAGATAATCTTTCATTAATCACAAATTTATACAACTTCCGTCCCAGAAACTAATTCTCCAACTAATTATTATATTAAACTAATGTTTGATGCCACGGGCTCCCTGAGGCAGCTCTAAGTTTTTGTCGTAACTGTTATGGTACAGTCTATTAACACCACTTCAGATATGAGAGAACTGAATTTTACAACTGTTCACTCATTTAAGATGTTTTAGACAATGTTTAGTTGCGTTCCTAAATTTGTCAATGCTTGTATTAAATAATAACAGATATCACATCGAGTAGTGACCCGGCATGGCCAGGTGGTTTAAGTCGATCGGCTCTTAATCTGAGTGTGCCGTTTCGAATCCTCGTTGCACCAAACATGGTCGCCCCTTTTAGCTATAGGGGCGTTATAATGCTACGGTCAATCCCACTATTATTTGATAAAAGAGAAACCCAAGAGTTGACGGTGTGTTAGTGATAACTAGCTGCCTTCCCTCTTGTCTTACACTACTAAATTAGGGACGGCTAGCGCAGATAGCCCTCGAGTAGTTTTGCGCGAAATTCAAAACAAACGAACAAATACATCGAGTAATTAAAATTCAGGAAATTTGAACGTTGACAAAAAAGTCGTATAATGATTTGGTAGGTCTTAAACCGACATTGTCAGACGATTTGTTTTATCAGCTTTGGTAACACATTCTTAAACTATTATCCTTTGTTTTACGAGCTCGGGTGACACATTCTTAAACTATTATAGTTTATTTTACGAGCACGGGTGACACATTTTTAAACTATCATACTAGTTTCAGTAATCTTCCTTGTTTTTTTATTTGCGTGATAATTTCCTCAGCATACTTATCGAGGGCTCAGGTTATTAGAAAATGAAGCTCATACTGAATAACATTATGTTTTTTACTATAAACTATCATTAATTTCTGTGTAACATGATACGAGGATCGATCAATAATAAGAATATTAACTATTTGTAATATCATTCTTTGCATTTTTTTTATTGGCTCGTTTGTTGCTTTCAATCTGAGGACAACGAAGTCATAGAACCCTGAGGGCTACAGGCAATCTGATGGATAACTAGTTTAGAAAATATATTTAAAAAGCCAGATGAACCCCCTTTCCACCAGTAATTATAAGGTTAATAAAAAGTTGAAAGGGGAATTTTCTGGTTAAATACCGGTAAAGTACAAACTATGGAAGTACGAAACCGAATCTTATAGCTAAACACAGAGTACTTGGAGTTTAACGTACACTTAATATTCCAGATGGAAGAAGTAACTGTGTAAAAAAAATGGTTAGTGGATGAAACATTAAGATTTATTACCAAGTAGCCTGTTCTAATATACTGAAACCTTAGCCTGTTCTAATTTACTGAAACCTTAGCCTGTTCTAACTTACTGAAACCTTAGCCTGTTCTAATTTACTGAAACCTTAGCCTGTTCTAATTTACTGAAACCTTAGCCTGTTCTAACTTACTGAAACCTTAACCTGTTCTAATTTACTGAAACCTTAGCCTGTTCTAATTTACTGAAACCTTAGCCTGTTCTAACTTACTGAAACCTTAACAGAGTAACACATAAAACTTCTACATTAATAATGTTATAGCACTTTACAAGATAAATTAGTTACATGTCTCCATACCAATAATTTACGAGTTAAAATATTTACATAATCTTATCTGGATATGCAGCAAAAGTTTTATAAAAAATTGAAGTGTTAAGTTAATTAATTATCGTGTTTCTTTAGCTCTACTACTACTGTGGCTCATACTTTATCATTAGTGTTAAAATAGATAATATTGTTTTATTAATGTTAACCCTAATTATGACTTATAAATGGTTAATATGAAATTGATAAAAATTAAGGTTTACCAACTTAATCTATTTCACACCACAGAAGTTGTTGCTTAGAGCATAATGTGAGTAGCATCTTGACCACCGTTACATCCTGCTGTATTCTAGCCAGACTGGACCAATGAACGTTTGCTTACCTTATAATGCTGTTCGAGATGTGGAAACTTCGAGACTTCGCAGGCCGGGTTTCAAACGTAACCTGTTTGAGCAAATATCTGAAGTGGATAAACAACTTGTGAACTGTGCGGAACATACAGATAAGACTCCAATCCCGTGCATGCTTGATTTCTGATAAAGACCTGTTATTGGTCAATAAGTTGCTGTAGCAGAAATAAAAAGAACGAGTGCCCGCTTAACAACGACATGCAATTTAAATAGGAAAAGGGTATTGAAAGGGAAAATATAGTTTAATAAGTCCAAATATGTAAATATAGGCGTTCAGTGATGTTGAGAAAACCCACTTGTAGAGAAAAATATATGTGTTAAAACGGGTCGTTTGGGTTGAGAAAACTTTTTATGTAGAGGAGCGAACAACGTTTCGACCTTCTTCGGTTATCGTCAGGTTTGCAACAATTTTCTCAATCCAAACGAGCAGTTTGTACATATAAATATGAGTCGTTCATCATAAATTAATTAGGAATTTTGCAGTGTTGTGTACTAAAGATGAGGCTATTGCAATTAGTATCTTTTATTAAACTAGCGCCTCTATCGATGATATCAGATACTAATTTAGTAGCCTAATGATTCAAGAAACGTCAAACCCTGTCCATTACTGGAACTTAAAATTGTGTTGACAATATTTTAAGGAATTATTTCGTATTTCAATCGGCAGACTATGGCACGCACTTCACGGACTTAACCAGTTCAGTAATCTTAAGATAATATTTGTTAGTTTCTTTATTCTTTAAAGTTACACGAAGGGCTGTCTGTGATCTGCCCACCACGAGTATCGAAGCCGCAGTCATACAACTGGGGCGGGGACTTTATAATATATAGCTTCAAAGGTGACGTACAGTGTTTCTCCATTATAAATAAAAATCAACCACGTTTTCCCATAGTATTTGAAACATCTGTTCTCAGCATGTTTTCTGAGCCCTTACTATGGAGTGTTAGTATATGCCTTACGAAGGCCACGGCCTTGAAGATATTTAACCTTGTCTTGATCTTCAAATAGATTGGTTGAATGAAATGAAACAGCCTTAGGATAGGATCAGTTAAAGAAGCAGCAGCCATAATTTGTTATCTTCTTAATAAGGTAATCACTAAGTTAAAACAGGTAGAACTGCGTAGCCTTCTGGAATCATTAGACATGGTTAGTCCTCAAAACATTAGATGTATCCTACTTTTTGTTTCGAAACTTTCAATTTCGTTAATTCTTAACACTCGCAAAGGATCAGTCTTAATAATAACCGGTGACAGTTATTTATGTTAACCATAACTGTTTCGTTATGGTTACTCCGTATGTACATAAAATCTAAGAGTGAATCCAAATTCGCAATAATGACGTTTGATTTTCCAGAACCTTATCATAGTTAAATAAAGTCTACGTCTCGAATATTATTTAAATTTCTCGGAACTCATTATAATTAAAGAAAATGAACAACAAGAATGTTATGTAACTTTCCAGGGCTTTTTTACGGATTTTGTGTTTGAATGTTATCATCGAACATTTTTACCTTTCAGCCGTAGGGGCGCTGTAATGTGATGACCAGTCCCACTATGTGATTGGAATAGCCCTAAAATTGGCAGTGGGCGGTGTTGAGTAGTCGTCCATGCACGTATAGTTCTCTGATAGATTCCCGTGATAACTAATACAGTAAGATAAATATCACGTCTGGGATATCATTTAATGAACGTTTCAAAGTTTATGAAACGTCATAGTTAAAAATAAAATATTTTCTATTTATGTTTTGACCTAGATATTTAGGTTTTTCAGATCATTCGGAAAAAGATCTTAAATGTACTTCTTAAGTTTAAGAATTTCTTATAAATACTAGTGCTGTTTATTTAATTCGTGCATATTTGGCTACAGGTTTTTTTGACATAAAGACATTAAATCCAAAATCTGTCGAGTGTCTCTATTACTTTAACCTGTTGACTGCCAAGTATTTCAGCTGCTACGGCAACTCCGAACCAAGTTCAAAATACAACTCCAATGCTTCTTTATTTTGTAACTTTTTTCGTTACGCCATTTTGGATCGAAAGTGTAACAATTTGTAAGTAGGTCATATGCATGTATGGTGTTGACATCTAGCGTTGAAGTTATGTATTATTGAAAACGAATTAGCTCGTCCGTGGCACTGTGTTGCCGATCGGCTTGGACGAGTTATCTCGTCTACGTCAGTGAACAGGTTAACTTATATGTTATTGGATGGCAACGTGAAGGTTTTATGTTTGTTTTTGTAACTTCTCGCAAAGCTACTGGAAGTCTATCTGCAATAGCAGTTTCTAATTTAAAGTGATGTAAAGCGGTTAACCAACATGACTAATCATCACCTCTTGGGCTACTCTTTACGAATGAGTACTGGATTTGAATGTCACGTCTTAATGCTGCAAAGTCTAAAAGAACGAGCATCTTCAGTGACGGGATTCGAACTTGCGATCCACAGATTGTGAGTCGCTTGCCCTCGCAACCAAAAAATACCAGGACTAAGCTTTTGTAAGTTCCAGAAGTAATAAGTTAATAAACCAGAAATTATTAATCACCACTAGTGTTGAGATTGCGTAATATCATGTGATAGGTGCCGGTAGAGATATCCAGACAAAGCATGTATCAGTGATTAGAGTGGCGGGCTATGGTTCACTATTAGTGACACATCTTTATAAAATGTCCTTTTACCTTTGGACCAATAATAAAGATAATGGCTAAATCACATTATGTGAAGAGACAAAAGTAGCAAAAAAACAGACGAAGAGTGCTGTTGACAAGCTAGTTTCATTCTAGTCATGGACGACTATGATATTTTACGTAAAAACTGATTTCGAACCCTATTTATAAAATTGTAAGACTGCAGACTAACCGCTGTGCCACTCGGGGTTCAATTTCATGTGTAAAGGTCAATGTGCAATCCAGTTCAGTGTAAAAATGAATGATGAATCATCGCATTTACATGTGCTTTTTACAGATCGTTCGTTTTTACTTATTATATAACGCTAGGGTTTCTGCCCGCCAGAATTGGGCTGTTGGAATCATTTCATTAGAAAGGTCCAGTTCGACATGTCTAGAGAGTTGTTTGAAAAATGGTCAAATCATGAGTAAAACAGGTGTTATCTCTATAACTTGACAAAGTAGCAAAAGCAACTAAAAAAAAATGAGCTTATCGACTTTCTTGGCTACGTGTCATGTAAAAGATGCACATGTAATGTGAAGGAATACCACGTACTCCTACAAGTGATATGATTATTCTCCTAAATTGGTGCTCCTTTAATTTCCATGTTCTCATAGCAGCAACAAGGTGTCCACTTTTAACTTGTTACAATCACCTCAGTGCTTTGTTCTTAGGCCTGGCATGACCAGGTGGTTAAGGCGCTCGCCTTCTAATTTGAGGGTCGAGTGTTTGAATCCCCGTCATACCAAACATGCTCGCCCTTTCAGCCGTGGGTGCGTTATAATGTGTCAGACAATCCTATTATTCATTGGTAAAAGAGTAGCCCAAGAGTTGGAGGTGGGTGGTGACGACCAGTTGCCTTCCCTCTAGTCTTACAATACTAGATTAGGGACGACTAGCGTAGATAGTCCTCGTGTAGCTTTGCTCGAAATTCATAACAAACCGAACCAACCTTAGTTCTTTTGTTGGATGAGGTCCTCTGTCTAGAATGATGCTTGAAAGATTCTTCTTGAGAGACAAAATTCTGGCAAGCTAATCACTTATCGGGAAGAAGCAATTGTCAAGTTGCCTACACAAGTACAGACAGCAGTTTTTATGTTGTATCAAAATAAAGATTGTTTTCACTGTCATTTAAATATGGCCAGTCTATTTATCATGTAAATTAAAATTTAGTCAAACTATTAGCTACAGGACACCTATCTTATTTCGTGAAGTTATACGATGGACTGTCTGTGCTCTGCACACCCTGGGTATCGAAACCTATTGTTTAGCGGTGTGAGTCCGCAGACATAGCGCTGTGTCACTTGGAAGGGGACGTGTTTCATTGAAATTGTAGAGTGTGAGATAAGTTTTTGCTATCAGTACATTATTTTTACTTGTTGTAATTCATTATTAGACTATATTAAATAATATCCAAATATACATTAGTACGACCAGACCCAAGTATATTTTCTCTTATTACCTTTGGCCTGGCATGGCCGAGCGCGTAAGGCGTGCGACTCGCAATCCGAGGGTCGCGGGTTCGCGCCCGCGCCGCGCTAAACATGCTCGCCCTCCCAGCCGTGGGGGTGTATAATGTGACGGTCAATCCCACTATTCGTTGGTAAAAGAGTAGCCCAAGAGTTGGCGGTGGGTGGTGATGACTAGCTGCCTTCCCTCTAGTCTTACACTGCTAAATTAGGGACGGCTAGCACAGATAGCCCTCGAGTAGCTTTGTGCGAAATTCCAAAACAAACAAACAAACAAACTTATTACCTTTACGTTACCTATACGCTCCCTACCTTGCTGGTCACTCTTTGTGCACTTTTAAATGCTAAGACGTGGTGTAAAAGTTTCGAGTTGTAACACGTATCTGATGCATAAACATTAATGTGCGTGTTGCAAGATATGATTCTCTGTTGTTTCACTAGTAAGTTCATGTCTGTTTTTTTGTTTTTTATCCGGTAAATAAATGAATATGAACTGGTTTTACCACTGCTGACATATTTCATTGTTAAATATAGTAGCTTGAGGCCTAAAAACAGTAACATTACTTAACTAATAATAACTAATTTTGAGCACATATAACTTTAGTTTTAAACTCGGAGTTTTCTAATAATGGTAGTTTTCTATTCAAACGATTTCAACATTTTCAAACTTCAATCAGAATTAACTGAAGACAATTTGTACTAATGAAAAAAAAAACACATTATAAGTATTCGAAGAAACATGTTGTAACCAATAAAACCCTCGAGCTTGGGTCTGAACATTCTAATAAATTTGTTTTTATAGAATATATAAAATTTTTCGTCTGAAATACAATGTTTCACCAATTATATCTGCATTTCCTAAGCATTACATTGTTATGACTGTGACTTAAGAGAATCTTTCATTTTCCCTAACCTGAATAACTTTGACACCAATCACTATTATTCAGTTAACAAAAACATCACAGATACTTCCACAGTATACAACACCACACTTCCCAACGTATACGTACAGATACAGTCACAAAGTTAACAAATACATCACAGATACTTCCACAGTATACAACACCACACTTCCCAACGTATAATTACAGATACAGTCACAAAGTTAACAAACACATCACAGATACTTCCACAGTATACAACACCACACTTCCCAACGTATAATTACAGATACAGTCACAAAGTTAACAAACACATCACAGATACTTCCACAGTATACAACACCACACTTCCCAACGTATACTTACAGATACAGTCACAAAGTTAACAAACACATCACAGATACTTCCACAGTATACAACACCACACTTCCCAACGTATACTTACAGATACAGTCACAAAGTTCTCAGGTGATGATGACAACAAACTTATTTCTGTTTAAGAAATTAGAATCCGCATTAGAAAGTGATCACCGTTACCCCAGATGAAGATAAAATAACCAATCAAATGCTGAAAATGCATTCAATAATTCAATAACTTACCTTCAAAGTTTGTTTAACTCTTTCTTCCAATATAGATGTCACTCAACACATTTGGTGGAGGGGTAATGTTAATCCGTGTGACATTCGCCCCATTAGCTTGTTAAACCCCAGAAAAAATTATTGAAATAGGTAATAACTACAAGAAGATTATATATTAATATATTATTAATCTATATATTTAAAGGAAGCAATTTGTTATGTAAATATTGTTAGTTGTCGCAAACGATCAAAGTTAATGCTACCTTTCTATACATTAAGAAATGTGATCACGAAATGAACTGGAAATTTGTCAGATTCATGTATAAAACTGAAAATTATGGGAAACAGAAAGTTATGGAATGTTCGTTGTTCCAAAGACTGCCAAACGTCAAACACCACAGAACGTCAGTACAAGTCGAACCCATTCTCTGACGTCATACGCCGTTAACTTACTTCGAAGCAGTGTTATAAAATTGTTTGTTTGTTTGGAATTTCGCACAAAGTTACTCGAGGGCTATCTGTGCTAGCCGTCCCTAATTTAGCAGTGTAACACTAGAGGGAAGGCAGCTAGTCATCACCACCCATCGCCAACTCTTGGGCTACTCTTTTACCAACGAATAGTGGGATTGACCGTCACATTATATGCTCCCACGGCTGGGAGGGCGAGCATGTTTAGCGCGACGCGGGCGCGAACCCGCGAATTACGAGTCGCACGCCTTACGCGCTTGGCCATGCGAGGTCAATGTGTTATAAAATAAACAATATATATATATATATCAGCAATCAACTGTCGGACAGAAGAGGGCGCCTGAAAGTGTCGAAAACAAAAATGATTTAATATTGTTTTGAAAACATTGTTTCGAGTCAAAACGTTGTTTAGATTTTATCCGGTATTGTGTGTTATCTACCGTCTTTTGTTTTTTATCCGGTATTGTGTGTTATCTACCGTCTTCTTGTTTTTTATCCGGTATTGTGTGTTATCTACCGTCTTCTTGTTTTTTATCCGGTATTGTGTGTTATCTACCGTCTTCTTGTTTTTTATCCGGTATTGTGTATTGTCTACCGTCTTCTTGTTTTTTATCCGGTATTGTGTATTATCTACCGTCTTCTTGTTTTTTATCCGGTATTGTGTATTATCTACCGTCTTCTTGTTTTTTATCCGGTATTGTGTGCTATCTACCGTCTTCTTGTTTTTTATCCGGTATTGTGTATTATCTACCGTCTTCTTGTTTTTTAACCGGTATTGTGTATTATCTACCGTCTTCTTGTCATTTCCTTTCATGTGACATCTTGAGTAAATTTTTTTTGCGACCGTTTTGTGAAAATGGGTCTTTAAAACTGTGACATTGAAACTAGATATCCCTTCCATCTGGTTAATTAGATAAATATTGTTTTAGCTGCCTTCGTCTGTGCTGTTGGACTTGGTATGTTGTTTATCGTAACGGTGTTTATTACCCTAAACATATGGCTTCGTTTATTTATTTTATTTTAACTGTCTCAGTCGGATGTATTTCTGTAATTTTGATCGCTATGCCCACATAACATCATCAGAAAGGTGAATAGGAATTGCTTAAATTCCGAGCGTCCACATTCCTTGCAAGTTCCTAAGTGGGTTGCAGATTTAATTATTCAAACATTTTTCCAGACTCTTGAAAGCTGAGATGAATGTTTATTCTAAAGGAAATCTCTGATGATGCTTAGATGTCCAATTTTATTTCAATCGCTCATGACGAAAATGTTTTAAATTGGCAACCAGAAGCGTTGCTAGGGTATAGCACGCTAGACCCGTGCCCCGATTCTACTTGACAATGCCCCGAATTCCAAGTTTTTGTCTTCAAAAATCAGAATGACCGATTATCATACTGAAACGCCAACAATTTCTTCGCTTCTGAGCTCAGGCCCCGGATTTTTAAGTACCTGGTGACGTCTCTATTAGTAACCAATAAAAGTCTCTAGACTATGCTCTGAAAATTTTGATTTTAAAGAAATGATCGAAATGTTCGTCGAAAAGGTAATATTTTGATTTCTGTATATTTATCTCTAGAGCATCTACAAAAGATATGTAATCATTTTTACTTAGGAATATGTTGTTATAATTATTTAAGTATTGTTTGTTTTGAATTTCGTGCAAAGCTACTCGAGGGCTATCTGCGTTAGCCCTCTGTAATTTAGCAGTGTAAGACTAAAGGGAAGGCAACTAGTTACCACCACCCAGCGCCAACTTTTGGGCTACTCATTTACCAACAAATGGTGGAATTGACCGTAACATTATAACGCTTCCACGGCTTAAAGGGCGAGCATGTTTTGGAGTGACGGGGATTCGAACCCGCATATTTCTTTTAAGGAGATTCATTTCTATATATATATATATAGTTAAATATTTATATTTAGGTAGCCTATAAACTCCTTCTAGACTGATACTATAGAATTTCTGTAGAAGATAATAATTGACGAGAAATATGATAATTATAATAGTGAAGTAATAGGGCAGTTGTAAAAGTAATGAAATTCTTATTAAAAAAAGAAAAACATATTTGTTTGTTTGGAATCAGCACAAAGCTACACATGGGGCTATTTGTGCTCTGCTAACCATGGACATGAAAACGTTATTTCTAGTTTTATAAATCTACAGACATGCCGCTGTGCCAAATGGCTTTAATAAATTACTGATTTCATTGTATATTGATTTATTCTTACAGTTTGCCGAAAAGAGAACATCAGTATGGAAGTTCAAGTGTAATGACATTGTCACTTCAAATTGGGTTACGTTAAGTACAATATCTTCTAGCTACCATGTGAGTGACATGTGTGCTACAATAATAAAATACGTGAACAAAACAGTTGACCATTGGAACGGCTAGGAAGAGGTTAAAATGTTTATAACAAGATAAAATGCATCTGAAACAAACTAGTGTTTCATTAAAGATTATTACAAACGTTTTGTTAAAATAAATTTAAATATTTATCAATGGTTTGATGTGTTGAATAGCATCTTTCTCAATCGCCTTAAAACTCTTTCAAATGGTATTGCTTATTAAGAGAAAAACTCGACCACCAATGCATATCTTCCACTTTCGTAATATTTTGATTCGATGCTGCAGTTTTACTCTATTAAGGTTCTAGGACCCGGCATGGCCAGGTGGTTAAGGCACTCGACTAATAATCTGAGGGTCGCGTGTTCGAATCCCCGTGACACGAAACATGCTCGCTCTCTTAGCCGTGGGGGCGTTATAAATCAACGGTCAAGCCCACTATTCTTTGGCAAAAGAGTAACCCAAGAGTTGGCGATGGGTGATGATGACTAGCTGCCTTCCCTCTAGTCTTACACTGCTAAATTATGAACGGCTAGCACAGATAGCCCTGGTGTAGCTTTAAGCGAAATTTGAAAGAAACCTAAACCAAACCATTGGAACTCTGCGAGACATACTTTCAGTCTTACTCTACCACACTCACCTGGTGTTTGAAAGTGGATACCAAAACATTAATGGGACACCATGCTTCATACCAGAAGCATCTAATAGGTTATAAGCAAGTGAAACAACAACAAACAGTAAGGTTATTTATGATTTAATACTAATCATAAGAACACATGAAGAGTGGGATTATATGTTTAAGTGGACGTTGGTACAAATGACAACCTAGCTTATCTTGTTAGCAATGGATTAGTGTTAGCGTTGTTTATCTAAACAGCAACTGGAAGTTATCTGTTGGTTATTTTTTCGTTATTAATGGCATGACATGATAAAAACGTCCCAACTTGGTCAGAATATGCCTGCAACAACTAGGAGACACTGATGTTATAGTCGTGGCACTTGTTTGTTATGACCCCATTATGCCTTTTCTCCATCTTGAAAGATGTTAGTGCTAATGTCCCAATGAAAAAGTCCTCTAAAAATGTCTCGCTTAATATATGCCACATGCAAAGCTTATTAAAAACATTTTTGTAAATGAAATGATGACAAAGTGCATTAAATGTTAATTCGTGGCTGATTTGCATAAATTGCAAGATCGTGAAGACTTGAACCTAGAAAACAAATTACGGTAATTACACATTCAATCGCACAAGCAACAAAAAGAAATTTTAATTTTGCGGCACAAACGTTTTAAGTTGAAAAGTGACAAATGCTATACAACTTTGTAACAAAAATTTGATCTTACTAATGTTGAAGGGAAGTAAGCCCACGGTTAAATTTATAAGAATATTTGATATACTATTTGACCTGTTAAACTCCAGAAATCAAGTTGCTGAAAAATTACAATAATGCAGCAAGAAGTTCTCTTGAGTTTGCTTGGAATGCTTATCTAGCAGATATTCGAAACTGTATACAAAATACAGTTTGGTACAAAAGATAACATACGCCACCAGGGATAGACGTAAGCAATGTCGACGTAAACCAACATATTTTAAATTGTAATCCAATCTGTGCAGCAATTGAGTGTCTGTGCATAATTACATTCACCTTAAACGTTTTTGTTTTATTTTCGTGTTCTTGGGTTAATTTGTGGTTGTAATAAAAATTCTTCTTTTCGACTATTCACAGCTGTATGTACAAAGCTGGTCAGGCGTCGTGAGATAAAATTCACCAAGAAACTTCACTGTCCAGGATGAAACATCAAATTTATATGTCACAAAATATTACATGGCAGTTCCTAGAGGTTCTGGAATGTGTTAGGCACACGTGTTATACGCAAGCATGATCTTGAATTACATTAGCCTATTCGCCTTTGGGGGGGGGGAAGAATTGCTGTTTTGAAAGAAGTAGTTATAAATGAAGTTGTCTCTAACTTGTATGGACACGTTTGATTGCACAACAAAAGATGAAAAATAGTTACAATCAGTTTCATAAAGTGTTCACTTATGAGTTATGTAAAAAACACAAACCTATCACTTTGCTAAACAGCAAAAATGTAAAACAGGTAAAATGTGAGAAAACTAAGATATTTTTTTAAACATCAGTAGTTTTAACTTGTGTGTAAATAACACACAACATAACATCTTTATATAACATCTAAAGAGTATAGAGTACTGCTGCTTTACAAACATTCATATGTATGTAGCACGTTTATCAATTAATTATAATTTGTGACATTAAACGTGAAAACAAATTCATATTATATAATAGTGTAATATAATCTACCTCACTTAGTATCATATGTACGTTATTAGTCTACTGGTACAACATTCGAGGTATTCAAAACAATGCTGGTATGTTGTATTGTTAGATAATGAACTAGAATACTCAATAGTTGTTTTTTCTGTATCAACATGAATACTTGAAGTGTGTTTATACTGTTAATTCTACTTTAACACAGACCTGTTTAGGCTTCGACCAGAATTTCTCACTTTTGTTAATAATGTAACAGACCACAGTAAAACCAATTTAGACCAACGCAGTATTACCAGTTATAACTATTTTTAATTTTATAATGCTAGTTGTATGAACAGGTATTTGAACACTTTGAATAGTTGTTTTCTTTTCAGAATAACAACGCAAAACAAAACGGGTAAAATATAAATAAATCAAAACATATATAGAAAAGTGACAAGAAGTGTCGTGAAGACTGAGATATTCAAAACTGAGAGACTGAAACTTTTACAGACTATTCAATCATCACTTGAATATTGTTGACAGTTCGGGGAATCATAAGAGACTATGAATCCTTGGTTTCATCTGATCACACAGCCATCAAATCTATACTTAAAAATGAGGAAATGTTTGATAAAATGTCATTGACAAAGTAATGGAAAACTCAAGAAGAAAGAGACATTGCAATTTGTCGCTTGTGTTAATACTATTGGAACACAGTTTTTCAGTTTCCCAAATAAAACAGTGATTGAGAAAGAATGAATAAGAGGGTTTTTTACAACGAAAAGAGTCGAGTAAGTTTTAATATATATACTTTGCACTTAGCGAAGTAGAAACTTAGGCTACATATGAGCAGGGGTGTAGAATTTTTACATCTGATGAGGAGATGATTTTTGCAACCACTTATGTGGACTGTTCAATTTGCAAATTGGTAATCTGTGATTATGTGAAAGCTGTAAACATGCAGTCACAGAGAAATCTTGTTGCCACGATACTTGCATGTATACTTAGGCCTACTGACTGATATTTACGAACTATCGCTTAGATCGAAAAGCTTAGAAGCACAACTATATTAAAGATGTACATTTCGGCTACTGAAAAAGCCTACATCTAGGCCTAATTATGTAATTCGATTGATAAGAACACGAGAATCACAAGAACAAACAGACAATTTGTAGGCCTGTGATGCAATAAAACAATTCAACAGACCAAACTGTAGGGGGTGATGATTGTATGCACCATACCCCCCACCTAAAGTGAAGGGGGGATGTATACTCCCCCCAGGATCTACCCCCCTGCATATGAGTACATAGAGCACATATGATAAAGAAGAGTTCTTGTTCTATCGGAGTTTTTCGTTCTATGGTAAATGTCATATTCCTCACTCTTCACTATGAACGAACCGAAAGGAAACTTGGTATTTTCTCTATACATTTAGGTTACCGATTTAATACAAAATAAACAAGACGGTTGAAAAGGAAGTGGTATAATTTAAAAGCGAAACATTTATTTTTTAAGCCTACCTGTTGTACATTTTATCATTAACCAAGACCTTGAACAAATTATATTTTTAATTTAGGTGACTGATTGTAGTTAATCACAAAGCTACACATTAGACTATCTGTGTTCTTCGCACAACGGGTATCGAAAACCAGTTTCTAGCATTTTAAATCCGTAGGCATAACCTTGTGTCATTGGGGGGCATTTAGGTAACACAAAGGTAACCAGAGAAAATTCTGGTTTGGTTGTACTAATGTATATCTTGATATTATTTAATAAAGTCTAATGATGAATTACAACAATTAAGAACAATATACTAATAGCAAAATATTTGGGCCCTGCATGGCCAGGTGGTTAAGGCGCTCGACTCGTAATTCGAGGGTCGCTGGTCCGAATCCCCGTTACATCAAACATGCTCGTTCTTTAAGCCGTGACGGCGTTATAATGTGACGGTAAATCCCACTATTCGTTGGTAAAAAAAAAAGTAGCCCAAGAATTAGCGGTGAATGGTGATGCCTTCCCTATAGTATTACACTGCCTAAATTATGGACGGCTAGCGCAGATAGCCCTCGTGTAGCTTTGAGCGAAATTCAAAAACAAACAAACAAAATATTTTCTCACTTTCCACAGTCGCGATGGAACTGAATGGACGCTAACTTGTTCATCGTATGTATGTAACATACATTTTATATGAAAAATCAAACTATCCAAACAGTCCTTCCTATGGACCTTCAGTATTTCTTCCAGCATATAAAAGAATTGCGAGATCGACAAAAAGGTATCAAAGATATATACTGATGTTATTATTCTTGTCAAAAACACTACTTTTATGGGGCTTGTTTGTTTAGTAGATCTCCCGAAATTACTGGAGTTGCAGCAGGGTCTTGTTAGAAGACTTGTTTGTCTAGCGGATCCCTTGAAATTACTAAAGTTGCAGCAGAGCCTTGTTAGAGGACTTGTTTGTCTAGTGGATCTCCTGAAATTACTGGAGTTGCAGCAGGGCCTTGATAGAGGACTTGTTTGTCTAGTGGACCCCTTGAAATTACTGGAATTGCAGCAGAGCCTTGTTAGAGGAATTGTTTCTCGAGTGGATCCCTTGAAATTACTGAAGTTGCTGCAGAGCCTTGTTAGAAGACTTGTTTGTCTAGTGAATCTTCTGAAATTACTGGAGTTGCAGCAGGGCGTTGTGAGAAGACTTGTTTGTCTAGTGGATCCCTTGAAATTACTGGAGTTGCAGCTGGATGTTGTTTGTGTAGTTGTATTCTAAAGAATGATGTAGTTCTATATGAACTGTGTGGTGTGACTCATATAACACTTTATCAATGTGGTCACTTTCAGGCGAAAGGGGAAATCAGTATAAAAAACGAACTAGAAGTGAAAGCAGATATCCTCTTTTTTAATTAAAATAAAACCAGCATTACCATTTCTAGTTTTAGATACAGAATAGCTGTAACAAGAACATTTAAATTGTTAATAGATGTTTGTAATGTATGTAAAGATTGGCCTTAAAGAGTAACCATAAAATACAATGGCGGACAGTTTGAAGTGAGCTTATCCAAACTGTGTAATTGTTATTGATTGCTTTGAAATAAAGCGCGAGAAGCCACAAAATGTAAATAATCAAAATCACTTTCATATAAATAACAAAAGTTATTTTGCATTGAATTCTTTTATAGAAATTGTACCAAATAGACATTGTTATGTTCGCATTCAAATGTTATGGTGCACGTTTAATGTACTAAAGTATTGAAGATAATTTCGAAAGTACTTGCTATCAGGTGATGTGGTGCTGGCAGATATACGTTTTCTCATAAACACGCTTGAGTATTTTGTTTGGATAGGTTATTCTGTTACGTGGGGAAGTTGTGAACTTAAGAAAACACAGTCCTGGAATTACTGAATGTCTTTGTTTTCTAGCATTGTTTTTTGTTCCCATCAGAAATAGCTGAAATGACTCAGTTTTTTTTATACAAGTTGTTTTCAAACTGTGGGGCACAACCTTCTGTTGTTGTTGTTGGAAGGAGGTGAAACTGTGGGCACAATCTTCTGTTGTTGTTGGAAGGAGGTCAAACTGTGGGGCACAACCTTCTGTTGTTGTTGGAAGAAGGTCAAACTGTGGAGCACAACCTTCTGTTGTTGTTGTTGGAAGGAGGTCAAACTGTGGGGCACAACATTCTGTTGTTGTTGTTGGAAGGAGGTCAAACTGTGGGCACAACCTTCTGTTGTTGTTGGAAGGAGGTCAAACTGTGGGGCACAACCTTCTGTTGTTGTTGTTGGAAGGAGATCAAACTGTGGGGGGCACAACCTTTTGTTGTTGTTGGAAGGAGGTGGTTTGTTAGGAAAACATTTCTCCTTTTGTTTTATTTTTAAGACTAAATTTATCATTGCAATTATTGACTACATATATATATATATATATCACAGTTTAAAATGAGTTTAATGTTTTTCGTTTCAATAAGGGAAGTGTATTATATAGAAAAAATGAGGCACGGCGTAAAAAGTTTGAGAAACTGCTCAATGCTGTAGTGTGAGTTTGATACATACATAGATTTATTAATTTTAACTGTCTCAGTATTAAATTTAGCAGTTTGTCACTAAACACTGCTCTCTTAAATTTTAACTTGGAGAATCACTTGAAAAAGGCAGTTCACGGTGTATAATATTCATTTCATCTCTGTTACGTTTTATTTACCTAATTTGTCGTTGAGCACCTACAGGATTGAATTGAGATTTGAGCACTTCTCCAGTTTCGAAAAAAACAACAACAAAAAACAATTATTAAGCAACAAGTTTTAGTACCTCAAAGAAAAAAGTAGGTGACTTTACATTTAATGTAATATTTTTATATAGATAAGCTTGTAATAAATTTGGTTATGGTTTTAAAATGCGATGCATTGAATAAGAGATTATTCAGCAAATTTAAATTAATTTAGAGCTTCTATAATGTCATTCCGCGTGAAAAAGAAGTCCCAGTTTTTAACTCTCGACAAATGATAACTGTAATCAGTATAAGCTCTCAGATACTTTCCTCAGTCACACACACGATTTTCCACTCTTCCTCTTTCTCATTACACGTACTATGTAATATTTTTTCATTGGTCAGAATAATCCTCTATTAGGAATCGTTTATTTGTAGATGCTAAGCCCCGCCCCTGGTTTACCCAAATTAAAACCGTGTGAAAGAATGGATGGAAGATTTTTGTGCTGTTTTAAATAATTTCAATTAGTTTTGACAATTAGTCATTCTGTGGTTAAAACTGTTGAATAAATATTTCTCTTAATGTCTTAATAAAGTTGTTAAACCTATGTCTAGGTCAACAAAATTTAAATTTGTCTGACGTAAATTAATACACGCATTTTACATAAACAAAGACTATTAATTTTATCCAAGAAACAGTTTCAGAAAATAGTATATTCACATGTTAATGTATTGTTTTTAAGTCACTGACCCAACCAATTAACAGTCAAAAACACAGTTGGTATTTATTATCATTTTTCAACAGTACAAATATGAATGGACAAAGAAAAGTATTTATTAAAATATAAGAAAAAAACAGCGTAGTTTTAAAAATGAGCAATTTGAACGAATTTAATATGTGTTTTGTAAATATTTCGCAAAAAAAGGATTCGAAGTAAGAGTCTAACTTAGGTTTAAAGAAGTTGTCACTTTTGATAATACTGAATGAAAGATGTCGTTTGTTGGTATTGTTACCTCTTATAATTTTAAATAATAGAAAAACAGAATTTGGATTTATAAGTTAATTGAATATCAACATTTATTAAAAATATGACATTTGCCAACAAGATTGATACACACTATTTTCTTTCGAAACACAAGTATATTTTAATATACAAATAATAGTACAATTAACGATTATAATGATAGTATAATAACGATTATTATAAATAATGGTTTATTTACAAGAGTTTTACAAATTTACAAATAATACTTGTTTTTTATCTGGTCTGGAACAGAATATTTTATCGGCGTTTGCGGAAAACGAATTATTTCTATGTTGACACTCAGGTACACTTCTCTTGACGGGAATGCTAGCTAGCTCTCTTTTTGTTTGGCATAATGCGGTTTATAAGGTGACTTTTCACAGAGGAAGATGGATATGTAATGTCTTCGTAGAAATATTAACGCCCGAAGTTAATACACTTCTTGATAAACATCTTGCCTAATATCTGACTAAAAGAAATGGCTCATAATCTTTTTTCAAATGTTTGTTGACATCTAAATGACCTCTCATAGGGAGTTCATAGGCAACTTTCAATATTTAAGAACGATATGTTTCTGGAACAAAGAGCTGATAAACTGTAGCCCTTTTCTCTGAAGGTGGTGGTATTCAGTTCCTCACGATCACACCGTTATTGAAAGAAGTAACCATGTGGAACTTTCTTCATTTCATCTTTTGGGAGTGTATTTAAACAGTGAAGAGATTTGAGAATCCTTTTCTTGTTCAGTGATCAGTTTATTTCTAGCAAACAGAACTTCACCAGGTGAACTAGATTCCGCACGGCCATTATTTTCACTCACCAAGGAATTTTCAGGAGGTCAGTTATTCCCATGATTTTTGTCGGATCCAAAACTGCCTGAATCAAATCTATACTATCATTCTCTGTCTGGCACGTGTTTTTGGCTTAATGTCTTCGCATGAGCTCGAGTCACCGAATATGAGGGAAACACATCTGGATTATTCTCAATAACAACACCATCCTTAGATTAAACAGAGATCAAACTCACTAACAATTTTGAATTCAGTAACAACTTTCTTCTAGTCAATTCTTTTCCCAACAATAATGATACACCCTTAATTAGCAGAGTAGGTCGTGCTCCAACCACAACTGGTTCCGTAACTAGGTCAGATGCTAAAGAAATGATATTAAAAGGAATGTTAACAAAACTCTCTCAATATCCTGACCAATAAAAACTCACCAGTGGTAGAAATCGAATCTAAAGGCAACATAATTTCTAAAAACAATGACTGACTCGTCCCAGTATCACGTATAACACATATGGGTATGGAATTAGCACTGTTGTTTGTTAAAGACATAGAACCAGAGACACAAAAGGTCTAAAGTCTTTCCTAACTACATCAGCTACTCTATCAGTGGCCAAACCAACAGCATCAGGTGATCTGGTAAAACTATCAGTACGTTGACACGAACGCACTGGTTGTTGTCTCATTTTTTTGTCAAGATGGTAGGAATCTATTTTTATGACATTTTATGTGATAACGTGTAATAATTTGCAGTGTTTCAACTTTCTTTTCATTCAACTAAGTTTTGAAATCGTTACTTGTACAGTATTTAAATTATTCAATTAGACATAACTGTCTCAGTTTGTCAAAACTGTTGCCAATATGTATAGAATTACACTATCGATTAAAATAAACCTCTTTTATCGTGAGAGAATTCCATAAAAGTTTGGTTATTCTGCTCACAATAACCTTAAAACGTTTGGCGATAAACCCCCGGCACTGTCTTGTATGTTTTGAGAATAGCTACTTTAACCTTATCATAGTCTGTATAACCTTCTTCTGCATAAGTTTCTCGTGCTTTACCAGTTTAAATTCCTTTGTTATAATAATGACAATGATTTGAGCAAACTTCTCAACATTTTGAAAATATTTATCAACTTCATTTTCATTAACTTTAATATATCGTTGAACTCAAAGTTGTCATTTTGTCATGGTCGATTGGAGTTGAGCCTAACTTCCATTTCTTTCAGCCTAATTTCATTTTCGGCTTCAATACGAACTTGTTCGGCCTCGAGATGTCTACATTCTCTTTCAGCTTCAATACGGGCTTGTTCAAGCTCGATTTGTTTAAGTTTTAGCTGGTTCTGTAACTTATCTTTGTGACTTAACTCTGTTTGATAACGGAGATACTAGAATATTCTTCCAATGCTTCCTCAGACAACAAATTATCATGGACTAGTATTCCAATAACAATATTTTTAATCCAATTTTTCATTGATTTTGTAACACTTAATTCTAGAATTTTGTTAATTTCGAGCAGTTCACACTTTTGTTATATTTTCTTGTTGTTTGAAGAAAGGTGACGCGAGAAAACCTTAATAATCAGACATGACCAGACCTTGCTGCCACTGATAAATATAAATTTAATTAATATTTTGATTTTAATTAAGAAGTCAATTAAATCTCGATATGTATTAAATTTATGACATTTGCAAACAAGACTGATGCACAAAATTTTCTTTCTTAACACAAATATGTTGTAATATATAGAATATACAGATAACAATACAAGTTATAATAATGGTTTTATAAATAGTTATTACAAATAATTATTTATATACCAAAAGTCGGGTATGGAACTGAATATTTTATCGACGGTTCACAATGTACGACTTAATTCTCTGTTAATATGAGTACAGTTCTCTTAATAGGTAATCTATCTTTCGCTCTTCACATGCGAATTTTTCACAGACGAAGATACGTAATGTTCTCGTCAAAAACACTAGCGTCTGAAGTTGGTTCACAGGCGTTAACTAGTTTATAACGTTTGAAATCTATAAATGTTCCTCGTCAGTATCTGCACTTTCCCCATTAATAAGTGATAATTAAATCTCAATATGTATCAAATTTATAACATTTGCAAACAAGATTATAGCTTCCGAGGCTTGTTGTACACTAACTGCAGCAAACCAACAATATTATTCTGTTCCTGAAAACTCAGTTGGTAGCAATATTGGAAAATACGCGACGGGGATTCGAACTCGCGGTTTACGAGTCGAGTATCTTATCCAGCTGACCAGGCTGGACCAGTTACGTTTTGGAAGAAAAATGACCATTAATTATGGACTTTCTAACTATTCTCCCATGATTTGATAAATAACATCATACAATAATAAAACTCTTGCTTATATGGACGACACTAGAAAAAAAAAACACAATGTACAACCCAACTGTTTATCTTGTATGTATGTAGATTTGCAATAATGGTCACTATTTATCCGTTTCGTATCTGTTTCCCCTCACGGAGAACTTTATTTTTCTCCATTCGAATGTGTAGGCCTCGGCATGGTCAGGTGGGTTAAGGCGTTCGACTCGTAATCCGAGGGTCGCGCGTTCGAATCCCGGTCGCAACAAAATGCTCCCCCTTTTAGCCGTGGGAGCGTTACGTTGTGACGGTTAATCCCGCTATTCGCTGGTAAAATAGTAGCCCAAGAGTTGGCGGTGGGTGGTGATGACTAGCTGCCTTCCCTCTAGTCTTACACTGCTAAATTAGGGACGGCTAGCGCAGATAGCCATCGAGTAGCTTTGCGCGAAATTAAAAAACAACAACATTCGAATGTACAGAAAAAAAAATTGGGCAGCTGAATTTGCTGCGCGTAGCAGAGCAAAACTAAGTTGAAAATGTCACGCACAGATTCGAGTTTACAGAGTTATTTACAAACATGCGTGGTGCAGATATGACGTTGTGATACGTCACACTTCGAACTAATGCACTGGTGCCACAGCTTGTGTTTAGTAATAGAAGTTCTTCAAGTGGATTTCCAAAACTACAAGAGGAAGACATGCTGTATTTCACAATTTCCACAATCTTCTAAAAGATCCTAAATATTATAAGAAATGAATGTGTTACTAAAACACAGCAAAGATAATGGCCTCAGATATTTTGCACGCATTACCATCTGTTCAATATCCCACATAGGTTACAAATATTACAAGCTTTTAGAGTTCGTAAAAGTGTTCCAGCTTAACTGGTAGTGTGAGACTTTTTTCGCTTTATATTTTAAAGTTGGGTTTGTTTTCTTTTTAGATTCTATAGTTTTATTTTACATTACAGAGTTGAGGGTGGCACACGTACTAAACTGGTGAAAAAGCACTCATCAGAGGTTCAATTCCTTATCTTCTCTTGCCAATTAAAAATATTTACTGCAGAGTCACTAACCCTTGTTTTATGTTTCTTCTACTAATAAAGTTTTAATTTTAGTCGTTTTTTCTTCTCTTTTTTTCAAAGTTTTAGTGAAGGAAAGATGATTTAGTGGTCCAATTCATCTTCTGCTTCAGTACATTTGTTACAGCAGACTAGCTTTAAAGAATCCACAGCTCATCAGTGCTCTTTGTAGGAGAGAAAGGAATACATAAAGTAAGCCTCATAAAAAAGATTGTTCTAGTGAGTTTTGTTTGTTTTTAATTTCGCGCAAAGCTACACGAAGGCTATCTGCGCTTGCCGTCCCTAATTTATCAGTTTAGGAAGGAAGCTAACCATCCCTACCCGCCGCTAACTCTTGGACAACTCTTTTACCAACGAATAATGGGATTGACCGTCACATTATAACTCCCTTACGGCTGAAAGGACGAGCATGTTTGGTGTGACGGGGATTCGAACCCGTGACCCTCGGACTACGAGCCGAGTGCCTTAACCACCTGGCCATACCAGGCCCGTTGTAGTGAGTCTTTTCCCATTTAAAGTCTTGCTCTGACGAACCTAGTCAGAGTTAAGAGACGAACCTAGTCAGAGTTCAGAGACGAACCTAGTCAGAGTTAAGAGACGAACCTAGTCAGAGTTAAGAGAGCAAATCAAATTCGCACTCCTTAGAACTTCCAGTTTTTAAACTCTAACAAAATACTCTGTAACAAGTAGATACACTTAATATCACATGCTTATAACCTTATAAATCACCTCTAATTCTTCACAGTATTAAAACACAGAACAATATTTTTATGTTTGGAAAAACGTAAAATAACATTAATAATTATTTTGTATTTGTTTTAAATGATATGATGTAATTTAAATGTTGTTGTGTAAACACTAGTTCTCAATATGAAAAAAATATTCTGAGACTTGATACTTGAAATGTTAAACATTTGTATGATCATAAACATATTTATTATAAACCTATTTCGTCTCAAGAGTAGTTACAAATCTTTCATTAGTATATACATTCTGATATAATTCACATGTTACATCATGTTTCATGTGCTTTTATCTGGAAAAGTGTAAAAGATTGAAGATAGTTTCAACATGAAGAGAAACACATCATAACACAGTGTGAGAAATGGCAGTTATATATCGAAGCATGCAACTGTTTTATATACTGGACTTGAGTCCCTCAGTTGCTTTGACTTCTAAAGAGCCCAGTAATCCACTTCAGTTACACTAGTTGCATGTCAAAATGGATGTTTTTTTGGATGTTTTTCGTATAACAAAGCCACAAAGGGCTATCTGCTCAGCCCACCGAGGGGAATCGAACCCCTGATTTTAGCGTTGTAAATATGTCAAAATGTTATTTTTATTGTTATTAAATGGTGAACTAAATAGGAAGTAAAAACATAAACATGCACTTGCAACATAAAAAAAAGGTTTTAGGTTTTAAGTATCTTTTCTCTTGTATTATGTTTTTATAGTGGAAGTTCAATGTATACACTCTTGCAAAAGTCAGTTGTAAGAAACGGAAAATCGAATTTAAAATGGTTGTTAAAATAACCTTATTTTCTCCTTATTCGTTGTAACTAGGAATGATTTCAAAAAGTAAGCACGCAAAGTGCAGTTGCGAATGCAGTACGGACCTCGTGCAACCAGAGCATCTTTATATTACAGAAAATATTACGATATTATACAAACCCTAACGCTCGCCGCACGAAGCAACGAGTTCAGTCTGTCTAAGCGAGACAGTTATCTGTTTTTCTTAGTTATAAATAAAATAGTGATTCTTGAGAGCATGCCTCATCAGAGGTCAATCATAAAGAACAGAAATTAATAAACTTAAAATAACCTCCTTCCGTTCATTCGAATACTTTTGTTCCTAGAATGAACCCTTCACATCTGAGCTTAGAATGAAAGTGTCAACCGGCGTCACTGCTGTATTCGACTCTTTTTCTGTTTGTCATCCTCAGAGGTAGCACTTTCCAATCATAGAACATAACACAGTATTTGGGGAAAGCAAGGGATCCACTGAACCACCTCGGGATGTCCCATTCTTTAGACTAAACTCAAACTATTAAATAAAATAATCAAAAAATATAAAAACCACTTCTTATCATTCATATACGTATCAAATTTTATCTGAAACTCACTTAAAAATTTATTGTCTTCACTACATCTGAAGTCAACCCATATCAGAGGGCAACCACCCTTTTAGAAAAATAAAACTGTCTTAGCTGAAGATCACTGCTACATTGGCAAAATTTGTATGTGTGTTATCTAGTGCAAGTATCTTCACTGTTAAGTATAAATAAATAATGCATCAACAGTATCAATTACTTACGGTAAGGAACCCAACAGTGGCCTAAATGTGGCCTAACCAGTGACCTTCGTAATGACGAGAAACCCACTTGAAGTACAAATTATAATACATTTCAACCAGTGACCTGTAAATAAAATTATAACCTCTTTACACTTGTTCTTAATATCCAGTTTGTCTTAAACAATGTTTAATAAAATTGTTGAGGTACTTATTATATACATAACAGACTGTGTTTGAATATTAAGCATTTTTAACACCAAAAAACATAAAGTCCACTTGCATGATTTGATACTTTCTTAATATACCAATACCATCTGAAAACAAATGTGTTTTACACTCTAAAATTCTTTACATCTATAAATAATGTACAAAGTGACTTAAAGCTAGAGAAACGTCATTTGGTATATTAAACCAGTGTATTAAATTTTTTACAGGGGTCCGACATGGCCAGGTGCTTAAGGCACTCGACTCGTAATCCGAGAGTCGCGGGTTCGAATCACAGTCGCATCAAATATGCTCGCCTTTTCAGCCGTGGGAGCGTTATAATGTGACGGTCAATCCCACTATTCGTTAGTAAAAGAGTAGCCCAAGCGTTGGCAGTGGTTGGTGATGACTAGTTGCCTTCTCTCTAGTCTTAACTGCTAAATTAGGGACGGCTAGCGCAGATCGCCCTCGTGTAGCTTTGAGCGAAATTAAAAACAAACCAAATTTTTACAGATCTCTAGTGTTACTTCTGAATATCAATAACATTTAATAAAAACAACACTGATATTTAATATTTTTGAATCAAAGGTTCTGGGGATGTCCAGACATACACGCTACTGATTCTGTTTGTGTCAGACATATATCTGTGACATTCAACTACTTCAATGAAAACGCAATTACGGGATACATTTATGTCTATAATGTTTGCCACAAGTGGTCAGTGTTTTCCTACGACTTTGTATCTTCTCTGTTATGTGGCATTCAGTAAAAGTGCTTTTTCTTAAAGAAATAGGGTAAGTCTTATGAACAAAAGGGAATCCAACAAGAAATCTCTTATAGAATAGTTTTAAAAGTGACTTGTTTTTTGTCAATGAAGCTGATGCTGAACTGTGTTCGATTGTAAGCTGTTTCTTTCTTAAATTATATATTAATTTAATTTAATTTAATTTCTTAAATTATATATCGGAATGCTTAAACTTCACGTTATCTGTTTCCAAAGTAACATCTAGAGTGATGCTTTCCTTGTGACTGGTTATTCTCATTCAAACTTAAGAGGGGTTCTCACTTCAAGAACCACCTCACATACCACTGAAGTGCGTTGCTGTCGACATCCTTGTATAATGTATAACATTACAGCATTTCCTCCTTTGAGCAGACCAGATGTTACCTCAAGAGAATGACAAAGGCGCCTAGAATGAAAACAAATTAATGACTCTCTTGATTATGTATTATATGAAACATAGAGATACCGTAATAAATAACTAGCCTGGAAAACACTATATTAAAAATTAAGAAGGTCGAAGTTGCCTTGTATGTTTATATACCACACTAGATTAATATTTAATCGAATCTTGTAGTAAAGGGTCTTAAATTGCTACAGTGGACCTAAATGGAAGAAATAACATTGTAAATCATATACGTTTTACTGCAAGATAGGACTCATCATATTCATTGTCTTTGCCTATTTCAGACAGTAATACGAGTTTTTTGAAAAATAGCTTAGCTTTTAAAACCTGCATCACTGTCATAAATATCCTTCCTACAAAGCAGTTCAAGTGATTCCTGTATAATATCATATTATAGTGTCTTCATCACTTTTGAGGGTTAACGATTATGATTTTATATCATCTCCTATCTTCTCCGTCAGGCCTGGCATGGCCAAGTGTGTTAAGGCGTTCGACTCGTAATCCGATGGTCACTGGTTCGAATCCCGGTCGCACCAAATATGCTCGCCTTTTCAACGTTATAATGTGACGGTCAATCCCACTATTCGTTGGTAAAAGAGTAGCCCAAGAGATGGCGGTGGGTGGTGATGACTAGCTGCCTTCCCTCTAGTCTTAACACTGCTAAATTAGGGACGGCTAGCGCAGATAGCCCTCGAGTAGCTTTGCGCGAAATTCAAAACAAAAAAACAAAACAATCCTCTGCGTCTGTAAAAACTTTCTTAATGAAGCTCCTCATCTTCAGTTTATCATTTAATGTCACCAACCAAATCACTTTATCTTCTTCATTCACGTTTACACGTCAAAATCTCTGCCAACATCGCTTTAGATTTAACTAAATACCCACAAAATCCAATAGCACATTTTCTGTTTTCAATATATATCAAATATTTTCTCCCTTTGCACATTCCAATATTTCCTCATTAGTTTCCCTTTGTGTTACATTAAGTATTATATAGATAAGTATAATAGCTTGGCTCTCTTTATATATACATATTGACCTCCCAGTGGTACAGCGGCATGTCTGAGAAATTACAACGCTAGAAACTGGGTTTCATAACCAGCAGCGAACTTTCTGCTTAACTATAAACAAACAAATTAACTAAGTGTTTGTCAATGTTCCCATAAAATAAGTTTCATAATTACATATTGGAAGAGATAAACATTCTCTAAATTACTAACACTGAAAGGATCATTAATCTTGAATTTAATCAACTTGGAAGAGCATAGTAACATGATCTATTCTCAGACTGCTATCATTTCTATCGGAGTAGCCTACAGATTGCCCTAATAGCAGAATTCGACAGATAACGCATTACAGATCAGGGACATATTTTCTTTGCCATAACTGAGTCTCAATCAGAATAAAGAAGCTTGGCACAGGGAGCATGATACAAAACAAAGTCAAACTTAAACACTTGAAAAACTTTCGTAGATACTTTGGAAAGAGAGAGAACTTTGTTATTGTTGTATCAGTAGCCTTTTATCTCTCTTATTTCAATAGTTTGGTTGTATTACACAACAGTATGTGTTTGACGAAGCTCTATCTCAAAATAAGAAATGAAGCTTGTAAGATTGTTTTCACGCAAAGGAAAATATTATATATAAATTTCTCTCTTCTCGGGTAAATACACTATCCACGTAACTGAATGCCACTCTCAGATCAACAAGAGGTAGAAAATAACCGGTGAATCTTCTGATTCTCTAATAGAACAGACAACTCCTTCTTTTCAAATTACAATTTGTATAAATAATAATGACCTCTTAGGAAGAAAAAACTCATGTAAAGAACTTTCCAACCCTATAAATAACAAAGGCAAGAGAATCTTAGTTGTCTTCTTAATTGATGTCTTATACTACCTGCAACTCTGAAAATCAGATAAATTGTCTTCCATGATTTACTCGCATATCACTGTGGTTTAGATGTGGAAAAATAAACATTGAATATACTGATGTAATTTTTAAATTTCTTTGAAATAAAAGAGGAAAGCTTGAATGTTTATAATGTAACTGTTTTATGAAGATTTAGTCTTTATTTGGTCCATTTCAAGTTAATATTAACTGAACTTGTAAGTTTCAAACATCACATAAATAAATAAATAAATATTGTCATGGACAGAACGTTTCGCCATACTGTCTTACAGTGATGACAAAATAATTAGCTCTACCTATTACAGAACCAAACTTTAAAAATCTCCACTAACTGATAGCATGCACTATGGTACTTTATCATAGAAATATGAGTGTACTAGAACTTGCAAAGACTTTCTCGGTTTGTTAATACTTCTTAAACTATCACTTACTATTAAACATTTCATTTCTAACCGGATTTCGTTGTAATCTACAGAAATAATAATTTCATTTTATTAAGGAAAGATATTCGTATTAGAACGACACACGACTTGATCTGTTCTCTTAATTGTAATTCTGCTCGCATCACAACAAGTTAGTATAAATTAAATCAAGTTTGTCTGTATCATACTAAGGAAGTAGCAAGTGTTGAAAACTATATTTTAATGTTTCATATTTCCGAGATAAATCTCGTCATTTGGACAAGAACAAGATGACAGTAATATCGGGCAGTATCTAGAGGCAATGGTTTGTTTGGTTTATTTTTGAATTTTGCGCAAGGCTACACGAGGTCTATCTGCGCTAGTCGTCCATAATTTAACAGTTTAAGACCAGAGGGAAGGCAGCTAGTCATTACCACCAACCGCCAACTCTTGGGCTACTCCTTTGCCAACGAATAATGGGATTGACCGTAACATTATAACGTCCCCACGGCTTAAATGGCGAGTATGTTTGGTGCGACAGAGATTCGAATCCTCGAACCTGGCCATGAGAGACAATGGTACTTTGCTTATAAATTCGAGTGACCAGCTAGTGGTGAGTAGTGAGTAATGAGCGAAAAACTGTTGAGAACACAAAAAATGTTTCAGATCAGTGTTAGCAGTAAGGTATGTTATATGAACTTAGATACCAGATCGATTAATCGCTGAGTATTAGCTCAGGTCTACAACATGTGCGTATTACAACGATTATCGCCAAAAGGAAACGCTATAGAAAAATAAACTGGTTTGTTATTGTTACTTGACTCGGCATTATATTTACCACATAATCGAAAAGAATTTGACCATTGATGACAAAATACATTACAACAAATTATCATAATTCTAAGACTAATCCGGAAAATTAAAATTATACTTAGTATCGTCTTTAATTGAAATTTTATCATAAAACGTACTTGTAATTTCAAAAGTTTGTTGAAAAACACTAATGAAATAAAAATCTCTCTCCAGAAAGCGACTATCCAACGTTGAAATTGTAAATGTCATTTGTCAATAGTTCATTATATTCAACGAATAATCCCAAAGGAATTTATGAGAAATTTTGCATAGATAAAAGTTTGGTACATATTCCAAACACAACGTAAACAAACATTCCTGAAATGGAATATTTATTCTCAAGACTGCTTGTATGGTACTAAAATTTTAATTAGAATAAAGTACAGAACAGCGTTTCGACCTTCTAAGGTCATCTTCAGGTTAACAAAGACGGTTTGTGAAACTATTTATTGTTAAATAAAAAGGAGACACATTAGAAAGACTTTCGTGGTACATACCAAAAAATTATAGGTTCTGTTATTACGTTTGTGTAAAATTAGCGCAAAAAAAAAATTAAGCAGGGAAACATAATGCTAATTCTAACTTCTGCTACAAGCACAAAAACTCATAATTTATCTCATCTAGTACAAAATTTTAATTAAAACTTGCTGGATTTTTTTATTATTATATTTACCACTAACATTATTTTGACCAATGTCAGGTTAATCAGTTGTACGACGTTTTAACAACCAGACATACACATTTGTGTAATTAATTAAAGTCCGTCCCAGCATACTGTGTATTTATTGACAGCTAACAAATGCGTGCCCGGCATGGCTGAGCGCGTTAGGCGTGCGACTCATAATCCGAGGGTCGCGGGTTCGCATCCCAGTCGCGCTAAACATGCTCGCCCTTGTCTAATTGTCATATAAAGAGGCAGTGCCGCAGAGACATAAGAAAAGGTACCTTAAAAGTTTAGGCAAACATATTTAGGTAGATTTCGTGAAATTTTCATTTTTACCTTACCTTAACTTTAAATCAAAAATCTGCCAAAATTGTGTTAATTTACTCAATTTATTAGCAGTACGGCGGATAAACCGTATTCACTTAAGTGAGAGATGCAACGTGAAGTTTTCCGAAATTTAGTAAGCCCACATAAAGTTCAACCTATTTCAATAACTGTAGCTGCACTCCACATGCATGCTCAAACCTTTCACATTACTAGTGTTTATTACTGACGTTTAAAAAAAAAGCTTAAACCACCACTCTAAACAGGCCCGGCACGGCCAAGCGTGTTAAGGCGTGCGACTCGTAATATGAGGGTCGCGGGTTCGCATCCCGGTCGCGCCAAACATGCTCGCTCTTTCAGCCGTGGGGGCGTTATAATGTGACGGCCAATCCCACTATTCGTTGCTACAAGAGTAGCCCAAGAGTTGGCGGTGGGTGATGATGACTAGCTGCCTTCCCTCTAGTCTTACACTGCTAAATTAGGGACGGCTAGCACAGATAGCCCTCGAGTAGCTTTGTGCGAAATTCAAAACAAACAAACAAACAAACCACTCTAAACACCTTCACAGAAGCCAGTGGAACGAAGTCGCATTCCTCAGCTGGGATGTTTAGTTTCGAATTTGTAGCTTGTTTTGGAGTTTGGCGTGACTTACTGTACGGAATGAATCTCGTCAACAGTTGCACGGTCTCAAACTTGACACTTCTCGATCTGGTTCACAGCTACATCAACATTTCCATCATCCCAGTGAGAATGATGAAAACTTGAATAGGTTTTGGCGAGTCTAAACAAGCTTGAAGAAGAAATTGAAAATGCTTGAAGCGTGCTCACAAAAACAGCAGATTCGCCTTGGAACCAAAACTATCAGTTGTGTCACTGATTCACAGCAAAAATTTAATTATATCATGCCCAGAGGGGTACATTCCCCCTCAAGGGCAAAATTCACCATTGAATACAAAATATTATATTTGTCGTTCATGCACACATTAAAAGAAAAAAGTGTATGTATGTGTTTTATTATAACAAAGCCACAAATTGGGCTGAGTTCACCGAGTGGGATCGAACCCCTGATTTTAGCGTTTTAAATCCGTAGACTTACCGCTGTACTAGTGGGGGCCTTAAAAGAAGAAATATATCAGCGTCATAATTTATTCCATATTTTTTATTTATTTAATTTTATACATAATAAAAATTCACAGACTGATTTTTATTAGTTTTTAATGCGCGACAGTTAAATTCAAAATAGTAAACGAAAATATTGTGGCAGTGACTATGTGAAATTTATTTTTTTGAAAGAAAGCCGAAGCCTCAACAAATTATAGAAATGTCCAAAATCCCTAACAAAATATACGCATAAAAATGTATTTCATAACTTTTATTAACAAGTTTTTTTTCTTATAGTAAAGCCACATTGGGCTATCTGTTCAGCCCACCGAGGGAAATCGAACCCCTGATTTTAGCGTTGTAAATCCGGAGACATACTGCTGTACCAGCGGGGGGGGCCTATTGATAAGCAGAGAACAATGTTTCGACCTTTCTGGGTCATCTTCAGAGAGAGTGTTTCGAACACATGTCTTAGGGAGAGGCTATAAACGGGTATCAGATTGTAGGGGGCGTTGCAGGTGGATGTTAATCAGTATAGGTATAAAGGTGTTCTTTTATATTGGTTTAATTTTAGTTTAAATTGCTATATAAGTAGAGCTTCTTTGATTTTGGGTTTGTTTATATTTGTTTCCCTACTTAATATCTGGGTGTTTTCTGTGGTTATGTTGTGTTTATTTGATTTGCAGTGTTCAAAAAGGTGTGAAGGTGTTTTTTGTGTTCTTTGAATCTAGGTTTCATTTTTCTGTTTGTTTCTCCAATATAGAAGTCGAGGAAGTTGTTACATTGTATTTTATAAAAACATATTAATAGAAGAAATAACATTTATTTCATCCAACAGTGCAGAAAGGAAAAAACTAATCCCTAATTTTGCGAAGTTAAAACTATCGAAGAATTTTACCCAGTGTACAAACATTATCCATAATTTACAGAGAAAAGGAACCTACTAAAAGCCATTTTAAACTCGAAATATAAAGAAATAAATGACCTACAGAAACAAAAAAGAAATTTGACTACCAACTGGCCTGCTGCATTGAACGAGACATTTATGGGTTCAAACAACGTGACATAAATCAACTCAGTAGTAAGAATGACACGAAGGTCTGCCACAACAAGAAACTGGATAAACTAAAGTGCCAACAACGAAGAAGATGGTAACACAATGAACCATCAACAAACCTTGTAACTAACAGTTCCGACCGAAAATTAAGCAATGAATAAATACATCTACTCAAGAAAGGACTTCGCAGTAACACCTAGAAATATTCTGTCTATCGAAATGAAAGCCTACTTGGAAGACCTAGATAGAAGCCTGGTGATCCATTCCACACAAACTAAAAGCACCAACAAAACAACGGAAAACAATCACCAGAAACAAAACAACTTCGACAACACTTCCACAGACAACCACCAGTCTATCTTTCCAGGTAAAACTTAAAACATCTATTTCCCTAAAACACCTCAAAACGGTATCTTAAACAACTTTTTCAAAGAATTTTCACACAAAACCATCAACATAATTTCACAGAAAAGAAAACTAAAGAACAACCTTACATAAAAATATATAAATTCTATAAACAACTTAAAACAAGACAACTACATCAAAATTCTAAAAGCAAATAAAAGCAATGCTACAGTTATAATGAACACATATGAATACATTCAAAAAAATGAACAACGTCTTATCAGATACAAACAAATTTAAACTAATAAACACAAATCCAACAAAAACACATGAAACCAATTGAACAAAACACAACTACAAATGAGAAAAAAGCCAACAAAATCTCAGAAAATTTTTATTCTTACCTACGAAAGACTGACACATGCACACCACAACTATAAGGAACGTCCAAACCTCACAAACCCGATTGTCCACTACGACCCATAATGTCGACCTATGAATCATTTAACTACAACCTCAGTAAATATACATCGTAAGCATTTTCTAAACATGTAACATCAGCCGGGTCCTTTTTCAAAGACTCTTTTAATTTTAAATATATTCTTAATCAACTAAACCATAAAGCCTTAATGGCCAGTTTTGATGTAATTTCCCTCTACACAGAAGTCCCAACAACTGAAGTCTGCAAGATAACTTTAGAACTTTATATCCAAGACCCCAACCCATTGATACACATCCCAGCAACCAATTAGCAACCCTTATAGAATTCAGTACCACCAAAACTAACTATATGTTAAATAACCAAACCTACCTACACATAAATGGCCTAAGTATGGGGAATCCCGTGTCACTAGTTCTAACCAACACTTTTATGACACAGATTGAATCTCAAGTTATAAATTCAGCCTCACACCTACCACTATACTAGTACAGGTATGTTGATGATACAATTGCAGGATGCACACCTACGGAACACCCACTTAGTTTTTTTCAACCACGTACACTCGATACACCCTAACATTAAGTTCACCTATGAACAAAAAAAAACTAACCAAACAACATTTATTAAACTCAAGATAACTAGAACCAATGCAAAGTTCAAAACAGAAATACACAGAAAAACCACCCATACTGGATTACACCTTCCCTGGGAACAAAACAAAAACTCACCATATTAAGAAACCAAATAAACATAACCACAAAACTATGTTTACTGATAAAATTAACGATGAAATCAACAAAATAAAACAACACTTCATCAACATCAACAAATTTCCTCCAAACGCCGTAGAAAAAATTATACGCACACACCTAGACCAACAATAAACAAACAACAATAAATCCCAAGATACAACAAACTACAAAACTTTACACTGCTGCATACCATATGTTCCCGACATAAGCGAAAAAATAACCAACATTTGGAAAAAATTTATAACATAACACAACATTCCAGTAAACACCAAATTTATTCAAAAACCAGGTACAAAACAAAATTCATACTACGTAAAAACTACACTGACAAACACAACACCAACGCAATGCAACAACTGCCACGACTTTTTATTGAATAAACAAGCAGAGAATAGAAACTAAATTCAAAGAACACACACACAAACACGTTCAAACGTTTTTGAACACTGCACATCAAATAAACACAACATAACTATATAAAACATCCATATATTAAGTAGGGAAACAAATATAAACAAACGCAAAATCAAAGAAACCCGACTCATACAACAACTAAAACCAAAATCAAACCAATATAAAGGAACATCTTCATACTATACTAATTAATAACCTAACATCCACCTGCAACGCCTCCTACAATCCATTACCCGTTTATACTCTCGTCCCTAAGACATATGTCCGGCAACGATCACATTCAAGCTCTCTCTTTCTTAATCTGAAGATGACCTAGAAAGGTCGAAACGTTGCTCTCTGCTTATGAGTAAAAGTTTTAATATCCATACCAACCGTTCTGAGTTACATATTTATTTAAAGTAGGTTTATCGTTATCAAGAACGTATGGGCATGCTCGGTTGGTTAACATGTGTCTTCTGCTAACCGAAAGCCAACTGCTACTAAAGTGATGTTGCTATATATTTTAATTTACCTTCGAGAGAAGCGAAACTAGGTCTCTGAACATTGATTATATATTTAAAGCCTAAAGATATACGTTACTGAACTGGTAGACATGTTTTGTTATTTTGAGTAGCGGGTTTAGCTGAAAGTTTTAATTACCTTGCGCTCAAACTAACCAATCTTTCTGGCTTTGCCCTGATGAGTATATTAATTCAGTAGACTTCACTGAATGATATTTATTATTTCCTTGTTCACAAAATATGATTTGTTAGGAGTAAGCCTAAGGGACTTGTCCCATAAAAAAACAAAAAACAAAATCAACTAATCAAGGATCTATGGCAGTACCACTGATAGAATGATTATATATTCACGGGAGCACCTAGGCCTAAAGGGTAGGTTAGGAACTGTAGTTCGTAATGATTTATTCGAACGCAACTTGGTTTGGGGGCTAGATATCCCAGGAATCTTTTGCCACTTTCTTATCTCAGCCGTTTTCCTACGTAATATCAAAAAATAAAACAAAATAGTGAAGGGGCCTCACCCTTAAATCGTCAACTACAACTTCGTCACATCAGCTGCTAGTTATTTCATATTAGCTTTGAAAAATAACGCTGTAATTCGAACTTGTTACTTGACTACAAATATAATTTTATGAGTTTTAGCCAATCAATGTTTCGCAACTTTGGTTGTCAAGGTGTTACGTAATTGCCTGTATCTCAGGTTTGAGAAGCCATGCATTAGTGGAACGTGCAAAATTCTCCTTGTTTGTTCTAGTTTCCAATCCGGGGATACATTCACGTAGGCATCGAAACAAGGTGATAAAAGCTGAGCTTGATGATATGCTGTTAGAATAAAAGTGTTCCTAAACAACTTCCACTACAGTTGTGATACTGGTTTCTAAAGGTTGCTATGCTATGTATATGCTTAATTAGAATCACGATATTTCAGAATAACAGGAAACTATTATGCCTTTCGCATAAGAAGAAATAAAAAAAGTAGGCTTAGTTAAATACAATAAATGACAGTAAATATTTCAAAACCAGATTAAAATGTATTCATTATTTGTTCATAGCTTCCACAATTTTTATTTTTAGTTTTACAGCATTGAAAACGAATTAAAAAAAAAACAAACTTTTCAGACCCACACGAACAAAATCATAAGTTACTCTACCTTCAACAGTTTACCAAAACTGTGGAATATTCTCAACCACTGTTGTGTAATAAATATATAAAAGAGTATTGTATGTCTTTGGTTTAAATAATTGAATCCTAAATTAAAGCTTTCTCTATAGTTTTTAATATCTGTTTATTTCAAAACATTCATTATTATTAGTTTTAAAAGCATGAATTATTTCTTGATAGGTTGCGGGTTCGAGTCCCCGTCACACCAAACATACTCGACCTTTCAGCCATGGGAGCGTTATAATGTAACGGTCAATCCCACTTTTCGTTGGTAAAAGAGTAGCCCAAGAGTTGGCGGTGGGTGGTGATGACTAGCTGCCTTGCCTCTAGTCTTGCACTGCTAAATTAGGGACGGCTAGCACAGATAGCCATCGTGTAGCTTTGGGCGAAATTCAAAACAAACCAAACAAATAAACTACCGGAGGTATTTTCGAATCAAAATAAATATATTTTACAGTTTTATAAAATAAAAAAGAAAACTTTAAGACAATCTAGGAAGACATAAATCTAGAACAAAAGTAAACATTATAAAATTTTCTTTAAAACATATCACAATAATTATTTTCAAAATTTCAAGGCTGCAAATTCATACAAACATAAAATGGAATATTTTATTTAGAGAAGATACATGCAACACGTACACCGATAATATTAATGTCAGTTTCTTTAATAAAATTATCCAGCTCTGAGAAGTGAGGTTCGGCAGAGCTGATTATAAAAACTGAGGTAGAGACGTTTTTCACACGAGATCTATAAATATTGTCATAACTGTGTGGTAACTATACAATACAATATTATACTATAATTTGTGTATCTGCAAGCGAATCTCCCTTCAAACGAACTGATTGATTCTGCCCAAATTTGGCGCGCTATATTAGTGTTTCAAATGAAAACCAAACTCATATTAATCTTTCTCATATAACTATCGCTATTGTAATATTGTAACATTGTAATAGCTATTTTTAATAGTTCAGTTTGAACAATATTTACATCCACAACAAAATCCACAAGTCAAATATTATAAAGAAACTTTTCAGCATTGAAATAGCAACCAAAATGTACAGTAACAAAATATTCAGTTACATTTGGTTTGCATTTCGCGAAAAGCTACACGAGAGCTGTCTGCGCTAGCCGTCCATAATTTAGCAGTGTAAGACTAGAGGGAAAACAGCTAGTCATCACCACCCACCACTAGCTTTTGAACTACTCTTTTACCAACGAATAGTGAGATTGACTGTCACATTATAACACTCCCACGGCTGAAAGGGCGAGCATGTTTGGTGTTTGGTATTCAAACCCGCGACCTTCGTATTTCGAGTCGAGTGCTTTAACCATCTGGCCATGCTGGTCATTCAGTTACGATGTGGATATTAAACATATTATTGCTGTTTGAGTTTGTTGCTTTTTACTGATTCACACTATTTAAATTCCGATTGTTATTAGGGTTAGAATAAACGCTTAAGGCTGAATTAGAGAAATAATTCATAATTATCTTAGAATATTTCTCATATTTTGGAGTAGAATAAAGTTTTATGTAGAAGCAAAATTCGAGATTACTATTAAAAGTAATGCATTAGACACACCAGATTCCGAAAGTTGAAATTTTTTTCACATCTCTACTGTGAAATGAGCCGATGTGAACAAGAAGTGATGGAACTGCTTTGACATTTTGCCACGTTTTTCGAATCGACTGCTTCACTTCTTCACTTTTAATCCACTTTTGTTGTCATGTAGCAATGTTTGTAGAGAATGAAGAATATTTTGTTCATTTTTAGTAAAGTTGCGCATGTTCTGCGCATTCTCAAGAGAAAATGACGGAAGAATATAGTCCCCTTGAAGTAGCCTGCACAACTTTTAAGACAACATAATTAAATTGTATTATAAGAGCTTCAAAAAGAAAGCCAATTTTGGACTAAGAGGCCATATTCAATTTTAGACTTTCATCTGATCTGTCTGGCTTTCCCCAAGCACAAAGCTTAGCATGTAATTTGACGCTCAAAAACTAGTCAAATCTCATCAGCTACTTTATTGGAATAGCTATTGAATTCATGTCATGGAATAAAAATTTGAATGACTAAGAGAAACCATCTTTATTATCAGCTTCTTGCACTCCGAGTTTCCATAATGGCTTATTGGATGACAACTGATATCAATATTACAGAACTGTGTTTGAGTCTCATTAAGGGTGAATAAAATTAATGAAAAATTTGTATATTCAGCTCATTTACCATCTTGTGGGTCAAACAATAAGTTATTGTTTAACTATCTAGAGTGTTGCAGGTAAAACACTGTGTGATGGATATTCACTAATACAAGAACTAGTCGTTTTAGATAAAAATAAAATGGTTCACTCTTTTGTAGTTTATGGTTATTGTAATAGGTCAGGTGTCACTTTGAAGTGAGTTTTGACTGCTAGAGTTAATGTGGGAAAACATTGATTGTTTGTTTGTTTTGTGAATTTCGCACAAAGCTACACGAGGGCTATCAGTGCTAGCCGTCCCTAATTTAGCAGTGTAATACTAGAGGGAAGGCAGCTAGTCATCACCACCCACCGCCAACTCTTGGGCTACTCTTTTACCAACGAATAGTGGGATTGACCGTCACATTATAACGCCCCCACGGCTGAGAGGGCGAGCATGTTCGGCGCGACGGGGATGCGAACCCGCCACCCTCGGATTACGAGTCGCACGCCTTAACACGCTTGGCCATGCCGAGCCTGGTAAACATTGAGGAACTAGTGGCTATCTCCAGAAAATATTTCAAATATTCGCTCCTCAGGAACAGTAAAAATATCTTTTCTATACGATAATAAAATCTAAAGTTAAACTGGGTCACTTGAAGAACCGTGGAAACTTTAAAATACATTATTGCAAGAACTGATGAACACGTTAAGTATCCACAGTTTTTTGTTACAGGAATACTTAAACTTTTATTTATGAATATAAAAAATTATCATCATGCTAAAAATATCTATTTATGTTTTTGGTATCAGTAAACTAGTATAAGACGCACTTTGAGACAATATGAATGTTTGTTACTTGTCACAAAGCTACATAATGAATTATCTGTACTCTGACCACTGCAGGTGTGAAACCTAAATTTAAGCATTGTAAGCCATACGATTCATCGCTGAGCCACCGGATATTCCAGATAGACCAATAAAGAAGCTATTTTAGAAAGAAATAGGAGAGTCTTAGTTAACAACATTTTCATAGGGTATCACGTTACTCAGATATGCTAGAATAATTTTAACATATACCCTTGACTACTTTTAACATATTCCCTTGACTAAGTTTAACATATACCCTTGACTAATTTTTACATACACCCTTGACTAATTTTAACATACACCCTTGAATAATTTTAACATACACCCTTGACTAATTTTAACATATACCCTTGACTAATTTTAACATACACCCTTGACTAAATTTAACGTATACCCTTACGAAAATTTATGAAAATATTGTATTCTTCTTGATCTAAGATTTATTTACTTTCGCGCAGTGCTACATTGAACGATTTGCTGTGTTTCTCACGGTGAACCTAAACCCAGATTTTATTGGTGTAAGTCCTTAAATTCACCGCTTTCTCATTGGACTACATTATTTTTGAACAAGTTAGTTCCATTAATGTATCTTGTTTAAGGTACTACACGGGACATGATAGACTAACCAAGAAGGCTCGACAGAAAGAAGTTGAGGGTCTTATCACTTTACCAAGGATGCAGAGCCTGATAAAGATTCCAGCCCACAGACATCTTTATGATCTAGCATCATCAGAATCGACATACTCTGAGTGCAATTCATTGTTATCTGAACAGATGCAGTAAGAATTGGAGACAGACTACACAGAACATGAATTCAAGACAAAGATACAAGACAGAAAACTATTTAAAGATTCTTTAGTCGTGAGAAGATTAGATATTACAATCGGCTTCCAAACTTACAATTTTGAGTTTCTGGAAGTATTTACTCTTGGTGTAACCGTAATTCTCTGACATATTTCAAGAGGCTAATATTAGTAGAAATGAAATTTAATTAGACCAAATTTCTCTATGGAGGATTCAACTTATAGATTTTGAATTTTTAAACGTATTGTTTTAAGAACTTTCCAAGCTACTATTCAGACCATGTGTACTCGATTGAAAATATTTATTTATTCGCCAAGGAAAGAAAACATTTAGAAAACATTTTGGTTTAGAAATAGCAGTTATGACAGACTATTTTGAAATATTTATCAACAGCCCTTCAAATTACGTCGCACGAACGAAAACCTGGTTGTTATCTCAACACCAGATACGACAAACTATTAAATCGCCATCACTGACACCAGGCTTCAGGGGTCTGTTTTTTTATATCAGATTTATTTAGCTGAGGGACAAGTGACCAATGTATAATAGAGCACAGTGGCTTGTTTAATAAATGTTTAGCTATTGGCTGAAAGAGGTTTCAACGTTCCGGGTAATGATTGCGCACGTAATGGTAAGTGGAACGTGGGTTTGAACTAACAAGACACGAATACACTATCTTATCGGGGACCTTATCTATTGACCTAACTTAGTCTGCCGAAAATAAAATTGTGTGCTATTTTCTGTCAGACTTCTGTTAGTCAGTTGAAGTATGCCTTGATATCTTTTACTATTATAGGGGCAGTGCGTGTATAAAGATATATATATATATATAATTGAATGTTGCGGCATATAAATCGATTCTCATGTGACAGAATATTCTTCTAAGAAAGAGGACTTGACTTAGATAACTGACCTCGATGATTAAAGTGCTCGACTCGTAATCTGAGGGTCCCTGGTTCGAGCCTCCATCACACCAAACATCCTCGCCCTTTCAGCCATGGAGAAATTATAATGTGATTATCAATCCCACTAGTCTTGGTAGAAGAGTAACCAAAAAGTTGGCGGTGGGTGGTGATGACTAGCTGCCTTCCCTCTAGTCTTACACTGCTAACGTAGGGACGACTAGCGCAGATAGCCCTCGTGTAGCTTTGCGCGAAAATAAAAAACAACAACTACAAGATTTCAAATTTGCCGATGTCAGCGCCATCTAGCGATGTAGTTGGATATCATCGTCCCAAGTCTTTGTCTGACTTTTTTGTTCTTCAGATTCTATTTTATTGTGTTTTTTACTCATCGGAGAGAATTTCTAATTATCATCCAATTTCTTCCATGAAAATTCCTTTTTAAAGTAAGGTGCAACTTAAATTCGAAGCAATACGGTAAATCAGACAAGGCTGCAAGCCAAGTTGTTGACCAAGAAAGAAGTACATCAGATTTTACTGTTCATCAGAGTTGGTGTGGCAGTCAGTTCCTTGAAGGACACAAGTTGGTTCCACGACAGAAAATGATGCTTACCCAACGATCGTAGACAATGATAATCTCACGGAGAAGTGAGACGTCTACCGTGATAATGTAAGTCAAAGTGAATTCAATAAACAATCAGCTCAGTTTCTGAAGACGAGCATTTTGGTGTCTTTTAATTTTTGGTTTTTGTCAGTTCTGTTAAAAAATTTTGTATAAATCATTCTGAGTTGGTCAGGCATGGCCAGGTGTGTTAAGGCGTTCGATTCGTAATTTGACGGTAGCGGGTTCGAATTCCCGTCACACCAAAGACGCTCGCCCTTTTATCTGTGAGGCGTTATAAAGTGACGGTCAGTCCCACTATTCATTGGTAAAAGAGTAGCCCACGAGTCGGCGGTGGGTGGTGATGACTAGCTAGGTATCTTCCTTCAAGTCTGGTACTGCTGAGTTAAGGACGGCTAGCGCAAATAACACTCGTGTAGCTTTCTGTGAGATTCGAAAAAACAAACAAAGAGAAAACAAATATACTTGTTATAAAGCAACGTTAAATAATTTATAATAATTCTTAATACCCAGCATTATGTACAGTTAGAATTCTTTATGTCTTCTTAATGTTGCTCATAATGAACAGAACTACAAAAACAGATATTAATATGCATGACAAAATAGGAGCTTGTTATTTATCATATCAGGAACTTGTTTCTGCAGCTTAAATGGATGAAAGAAATACAATCGATATTTGCAACTATTATTCAAGTTATTTCATTGTTGGCCCGGCATGGCCAAGCGTGTTAAGGCGTGCGACTCGTAATCTGAGGGTCGCGGGTTCGCATCCCGGTCGCGCCAAACATGCTCGGCCTTTCAGCAGTGGAGGCGTTATAACGTGACGGTCAATCATACTATTCGTTGGTAAAAGAGTAGCCCAAAAGTTGGCGTGGGTGGTGATGACTAGCTGTCTTCCCTCTAGTCTTACACTGCTAAATTAGGGACAGCTGGCACAGATAGTCCTCGTGCAGCTTTGTGCAAAATTCAAAACAAACAAACTATTTCATTGTTTTAATACATTATATCATTTACATGTATTTTCATACACAAAATACAGTAGAATTAATTGTATGTATTCATATTTGTTTAGTTCACTAAGTTATAATAAGTGGAATAGGAAGTCATCTCGCTGGTGCAGCAGGTAAAGCTACGGATTTTATAACTCTAAAATCAGCGGTTCGATTCCAGTGGGTGGACAACCAGATAGTTTGACGTGGCTTTGCTTTAAATAAACACGTACTAAAATGGCAGTGCTGTGTGCATAATGATCTAACTTTTATTCACTTGCCTCGGTTATTTATACTCAATATACAAGACGATGGCAGTTCATAAAAAACGCGTACGTCGTGCCGTCTGTGAAAAATATCTATATCCACAAGAATAGGTAAGCAGTTTCTATCCTCTTGTTTCGAGATGGTAAGAAGGAAGCATGATCTAGAGGGAAAGTCAGTCACCATGGGGAATTAACCATCTGACAGATTAGTCATGTATAAGATAAACTATCTCATAATTTGTTTTCCGTTGCAAAGCTCCATTTCTAAAATCTATTACCACTTATGACTCAGAAATGGTGTATTCAGATCCTCCATTAAATAGGGCTACCCTATTAAGATTCTACACTGCCCTGAAGGCGGCACAATTGAATCTGAGACCACTTCGATGGTCTCTACAGAACTCTCAAACTGATACATCAACAGGAAAAACAACAATAGCTCTGGAAATTACAACAAAAGGAAGAAAAACTGGAGGCACCAGCCGTGATCTTCTCGTGAACTGGTAAGACGGAGGGCACTAAGAAGATCATGGATCACTTCCCAGGGAGGAAGATCCGATAGAACCCATGTTCACCTTTCTAAATGGGAGTAGTAAAACCCATGCTTCACTTGTAGTGACTAAGGTAACTTGTAGATGATCAGCAGTGGATGTTCTGGCTATTGACTTTGTTTGAAGAAGACAGCAGGTACTCCATGCTACAGAGTAGACAGTGAATACAACATCTGTAATTCCAAAAAAAAATTAGGGAATCGAAACTTTGATTTCGTCATTGACGTGAGGGAGTGTTGTCAAACATTTTCACCAGGAGGTGTGATGGACAGCAGAGCTTTTTCAGGCCTGAGAAGATCTTGATGTATGTGTATTGGAGTACAAGGGCAAGAATTGGAGTTTCTGATATTAGCAGAACTCTGGGATATCTTGTGGTATATCAACCACTCAGAGCTAAATTACAACTAGGAACACACAACAGACTTTTTTGTTTGCATAAAGAAAGAAGTTTGACCTTGATAATAAAATTTATTAATTAACCTATTTTCTGTGTAAAAACGGGCAAATTTGCACATTTTCATTTACCTAAGGTCTGAACAAAACAACATATGAATCAAAATTTGCATGTATTTATACTAAAGTTACACAAAAAGTTTAGAAGTGAATAGTTTTTCGAGATTTGCGACTGTAATGTAAATCATTTTCACGTATCAGCCCCCAAATATAGTCTCCCATGATGTTTTCGTTATTCGCTCCCAGGTCACAAAAGCAAAGTTTGAAGAGAAAAATAGTTTTTTTTTTTCCATTTACTTTAGGCATAAGCAATTGGGAAATAACACTTTCTGCCCAGGAACAAGAAAAGTAAACATTGTGTTACATGGTGTTATTGTTGGATTAAATCTGTGTTGCTGTAGCTGAAGAAAAGAGCATATACTGCATAATGAAGAAAACAAAACACCTGGGGCTTGCATTTGTTATCTTTTCGAAATACTTTTGACATCAGTTGTGTGATAAGATATTCACTGAGTGGATCTTGACGGAGCTAACACAGGATAACAGCATTAAGAGTGTGGTTTACTTGTAGGCTATCACTCAGGCTTGCGAAATGAAGATTAAAACAGATTAAAGAAGGCCCTGTATGTTTGTTGAATGTTTACATCATGGACGTCTCATGAGATTTGTTTTTTGTTTTGAATTTCACTAAAGCTACTCAGGGCTTCTGCGCTAGTTGTCCCTAATTTAGCGGTGTAAGACTAGATGGAAGGCAGCTGGTCATCACCACCCACCGACAACACTTGGGCTACTCTTTTATCAACGAATAGTGCGATTGACCGTCACATTATAACGCTCTCACGATTGAAACGGCAAACATGTTTGTGGTGAACGGGATTCGAACCCGCTATCCTCGGATTTCGAGTCAACTGCTTTAACTACCTAGCTATGCCGGGCCATCTTATGGGAGTTAAGCCATTTATGGTATATCAGATTTTACTCCTGGATAGATACCATCATTAATGTTTTAGGAGCTCCGAAAAAAAGCAATTGAGGGATCAAACTCTGATAAACTGGCTTTTATTGTTAAAAGTGAAACGATGTTGAAAGGTCTGTGTTATCCCACTATAATCATGAATATGTGAATATAAAATCTGAGGGCACACATAGGCTATTTATAATGAACAGGATGAGAAAATGTTGGATTTAAAGGTGATTCACAGTTCCAGCGGCCCAGCATGGCCAAGTGTGTTAAGGCATGCGACTCGTAATCTGAGGGTCGCGGGTTCACATCCCCGTCACACCAAACATGCTCGCCCTTTCAGCCGTGGGGGCATTATAATGTGACGGTCAATCCCACTATTCGTTGGTAAAAGAGTAGCCCCAGAATGGGCGGTGGGTGGTGATGACTAGCTGCCTTCCCTCTTGTCTTACACTGCTAAATTAGGGACGGCTAGCACAGAGAGTCCTCGTGTAGCTTTGTGCGAAATTCAAAAAAACAAACAAAATAACAGTTTCAGCAATTCATGTAACTAGCTGCACAGACTTCTTAAATACTACGAGTGTGATAGAACCCTAACTGAAAACTGGTACAACCATTATATTGTGATATTTCTGCAGAGTTAAAATTGAAAAGTTAACGATAATCACTTACGTGATATTTTATTTTTTTATGTTTTGAAGCTGAAAGAATTTCCCCATTTCTTGTGATGAAGTTATGTTATATTCGTGCATAATGATATGAACAGTAGCGGGAGGAAAAATACTTTGTTATCTCTATTTTGTGGAAGTTTGAAAGAAAAATGTTAGAGTTTAATGTAATGCACGGCTCAAAAATCTTTTGTTATAAAGTGAAATAACTTGAACACCAGGGGCTCTCTTTCAGAAATTAGTTTTTGTAAACGACCTTGTGTGAAATGTCAAATGTCAACAGTAATGGCGTGTGACATAAACAAGTAAACTGCAGAAGAAACGCAAGTCAGATATTTGATTCTGTTATTTAATCTTTATGGTACTCAGATAATTGTGATTATTAGTCTGTGACACATGGTTGTGCAATTACACTGGGTAGCTTCGAGGTTTCGGACTGATTTGTTTGTTTGTTTTTGAATTTCGCGCAAAGCTACACGAGGGCTATCTGCGCTAACCGTTCCTACTTTAGCAGTGTAAGAAAAAAGAGAAGGTAGCTAGTCATCACCACCCACCGCCTACTCTTGGGCTAGTCTTTTACCATCGAATAGTGGGATTGACCGTCATATAATAACGTCCCCACGGCTGAAAGGGTGAGCACGTTTGGTGTGACGGAAATTCGAACCCGCGACTTTAAGATTACGAGTCGAGTACCTCAACCACCTGGCCAAACTGGGCCGTTTTGGACTCAATAGAAAACTTGCACGTAGTCTAATAGGAAACAACTGTTTCTCGTAACGTAAATACGGGCCCGACGTGGCCAAGCGTGTTAAGGCGTGCGACTCGTAATCTGAGGATCGCGGGTTCGCATCCCCGTCACACCAAACATGCTCGCCCTTTCAGCCGTGGGGGCATTATAATGTGACGGTCAATCCCACTATTCGTTGGTAAAAGTGTAGCCCAAGAGTTGGCGGTGGGTGGTGATGACTAGCTGCCTTCCCTCTAGACTTACACTGCTAAATTAGGGACGGCTAGCACAGATAGCCCTCGAGTAGCTTTGTGCGAAATTTCAAAAACAAATAAACAAACAAACAATAATAGTTTAAACAGCCAGTTCTAATTAAACAATACTTTGTGATAGTGTTATTTTGTCGAATCTCTCGTTGAGTGGATTTATCCAGTGAAGTTCCAATGTGAAACCACTTTCACCCGAGAATACCGCAGCACATAAAGTTGCCAAAAAATTAAGATCCGAAGCCAAAAATTAAAGAAGGCTGGTTGGATTGATAATAGCATAAATTAAATAACAGTATTAAATATGGAATGAATGGTATGTAGTGCCATCTATTGGATAATATTACAAATATTAACAATATTGTATCTTTTGTTTATTAAATAAAGAGAAATGGATTTGTTACTCTCGGGAATAATATAAATGACGAATTAGATTATTATCCTATCAGAAATAGTTTTTAATTTTGTCTTACGAATAAATCGAGTTTGATTGTTTTTTTACGTGAATGACATGTACAAAGTCCGTTAGCCTATCGTATTTTTTTTGCTTGACTTAACGCTACGATTGTTACGATTTCAAATTCACCAATAAATCCTGTAGTCAAATAAAGAGTTTACAAAGTGAGTTATTTGGCAAGAGTTAATTTACAAGCACAAAAAGATAATGCTTTGAGTTCCTAACTTTGATGAATTTTAACTGGCCATTTTGTTTTTTACAGAAATTAGAAATTATCTTTACGTGAGGCAATTTGACTGATGGAGATCTTCGACGGTGTTGCAACATGTTCAACTTCTGGAAAATTCCGTGTCACGTGATGCAGTTTGTTCCTTGTCATATGACGCAGTGAGATCATCCTACTTCTAGAAAATCCAACGTCACATATTGCAACATGTCTGTTCCACTTCAGTTCAGATTGCCATTATATCATGTTACGTGTTCGTCCACTTCTGGAGAATTTCACGTTTTTGGTAAACTTTAATAAATATAATTCGTTTGATTATTTCCAACATACCTGTGTGTGTACTTTTATAGCAAGGTTACATCGGGCTATCTTTTGAGCCCACCGCGGGGAAATCGAACCCTTGATTGTAGTGTTGTAAACTCCTAGAGATACCGCTGTACTAGTGGGGGTCCTTCAATACTCCTACTAATCACGTAATATTGAGTCATTATACTGTATTGAAGGTATAAATTTCTCGTTTGTGTAGCTGAGACAGTTACCAAACTGATTTAAGCAAATAAGATGTAGAGTAAAATAAGAGTAGATGTAAAATTCGTAAAATAGTTTTACCTGCAATACGGATCAATACAGTAAATGAAACTGTAGTTTGAACTGTAACATTTTATGTCCCCTACTTTTTATATTAAGAAAAAAAAATTCAAACAGATCTTTTCGTTTCACGATTATTGAGTCATAATCTTAATATTAGACCAACTTTATTTTAGGTTATTTTTTTGTTAAGGTTAGTCTAGACTCTAGAGTGTTTGAAAGTAAACACAAAAGTTGTAATATTCAGCTAAATATCTCATAAACTTATATCGTTAAGACAAACTACACACACGAAGAAAATTTTTAGTTCTGTTTCAACCTAACGTTCACACACAGAACCTGATTAATTAACGCAATAACCATCCTATAGCTCCCTGGTGGGTTAGCTCGTGCGCAAAAAGAAATGTTATGTTTTTCGCTCCCGTTTTGTAGACAGATGAGTTTGTTTTTCAGAATTTTGCTCAAAGCTACACAAGGGCATAGCCGTCCTTAATTGTGAATTGAGGGAAGACAGTTATTGAAGAGTATACATCTCCAACACTTGAGCTATTTTTGTTTATCTGAATAACGACCCTCAAAATGTGGAGGCATGTTTCTTCCACAATGGGCTGAGAACCATGAATCCTCGAACTAAAAGTTCGGGTACACCGAACGTCAGGCAATGCACGACATTGAGAATTTCTGTTTAGAATTAATGTGGTTTACAAAGACGTTGATTTTCAGGCGGAAAGTAGCTAAACAGTATTAGGTACAAATTTACTTTGAAGAAATATATTTTATTTTTTATACAACACATAGTTTTAAGATGTGCATACACACACACAGTTGGTGGAGTTTATAGGTTGATTATTTAGTACACTTAATTCAAACATAATATTCCCATTACAGTTAATAAAAATTGATAATATAATATTACGTGTATTTGTTGAAACAGTAAAATGTCTTATATGAATCTTCAGGGTATTTTAATATTTAATATATACCGAACTAGCTCGCACTATATGTACATGTCTTATTGTACATAAACAAATATACTCATTCAATTTCATTTATTTTTCTTAATTTTTATATAATCCGTAAATCGTTCGCAATATAACAACTTTATTTGCAATTATGTTTCAGTGTAATCACGATAGTTCAATCAAATGAACACAGACAATTTATTGATAGATAATTTTCGACTAATTTTTTTTTAATATCCGGGAATCTAGTGATAGACAGTTTCGACTAAATTTTTGGTTTCTGAGAATTCAGTGACAAACAGTTGGGAATCTAGTGATAGGCAATTATCAAATAAAATTTTGGTTTCTAGAAAAGTTGTGGTAGACGTTAACTATATTTTTACCTCCGGGTTCAGAGAGGTAATAAACTTCACAATATATTTTGTAATAGACAGAACAAAGAAAAAATTGTCAACCAGTGATATCGATGAAGAGACAGAATAATTCACGAAAATGATTGTTTTTTTTTACCGTTTTCAATATTTGTAATAAATCGTCGTGTTTAAACGTAAATTCAATTTTATTACTTGTGTATTTCATACTTTTTAAAATGGTGTATTTATTGTTTGATTACTCTTAAGTGGTTCCGACTTGTTCGAATTTTTCAATAAAACATATAAATATAATAAGTAAACAACAAAGTGTCGTAGTGTTGATTATGATATTACAGCGTGAATGTCATGGTATTGTCGGTCATTAGACCAAAGTATAAGATCACATTCAATACCAGTACGTCTATAAATCATTGGGTTAGAGAGTGGGAGAACTTTCAAAACCAGTATATCTAAGATTCATTGGATTAAGGAGTTAGATCGTCCTCAAAATCAATATGTCTACCATTTATCGAACTTAGAAGTGGGATAACCCTCAAAACCAGTATATCTAAAATTCACTGGGTTAAGGAGTTGAATAACCCTTAGAACCAGTTTATCTAACATTCATTGGATGGTCCTTCAATCCAATGTCTACCACTCATTGAACTGAAGAGTTGGATAACCCTCAAAACCAGTATGTCTATCATTCATTGAACTGAGGAGTTGGATAACCCTCAAAACCAGTATGTCTACCATTCATTGAACTGAGGAGTTGGATAACCCTCAAAACCAGAATGTCTACCATTCATTGAACTGAAGAGTTGGATAACCCTCAAAACCAGTATGTCTACCATTCATTGAACTGAAGAGTTGGATAACCCTCAAAACCAGTATGTCTACCATTCATTGAACTGAGGAGTTGGATAACCCTCAAAACCAGTATGTCTACCATTCATTGAACTGAGGAGTTGGATAACCCTCAAAACCATTATGTCTACCATTCATTGAACTGAGGAGTTGGATAACCCTCAAAACCAGTATGTCTACCATTCATTGAACTGAGGAGTTGGATAACCCTCAAAACCAGTATGTCTACCATTCATTGAACTGAAGAGTTGGATAACCCTCAAAACCAGTATGTCTACCATTCATTGAACTGAGGAGTTGGATAACCCTCAAAACCAGTATGTCTACCATTCATTGAACTGAGGAGTTGGATAACCCTCAAAACCATTATGTCTACCATTCATTGAACTGAGGAGTTGGATAACCCTCAAAACCAGTATGTCTACCATTCATTGAACTGAGGAGTTGGATAACCCTCAAAACCATTATGTCTACCATTCATTGAACTGAGGAGTTGGATAACCCTCAAAACCAGTATGTCTACCATTCATTGAACTGAGGAGTTGGATAACCCTCAAAACCATTATGTCTACCATTCATTGAACTGAAGAGTTGGATAACCCTCAAAACCAGTATGTCTACCATTCATTGAACTGAGGAGTTGGATAACCCTCAAAACCATTATGTCTACCATTCATTGAACTGAGGAGTTGGATAACCCTCAAAACCATTATGTCTACCATTCATTGAACTGAGGAGTTGGATAACCATCGCAATCGACATGCTTTTCGTAATACTAAATAGGAAATTGATAACATGGTACTTGACTCTAGGGTCACGTCAGATACTATAAGGTTCAGGCTTGGTCATACCTATCATTGAACTATTGACTAGAGGAAGGACAAGTTAATCGAATAGCAAAATTCATTATTATGGTTATAAAGACCTCGCAAAGTACGTTCAACGGAAGACTGCGTCTCGATCTTCAGAGTTACGGCCGACAGCTAGACACGCTAACCGGCACGACATGGTTAGGTGGTTAAGGCATTAAACTCGTAATTCGAAGTTCGCGGGTTCAAAGCCACGTCACACCAAGCATGTTCACACTTTCAGCCGTGAGATCGTTATAATTTGACGGTCAATCCCTCTATTCGTTGCTAAAAGACTAGCACAACAGTTAGCGGTGGGTGGTGACGGTTAGTTGCCTTCTCTCTAGCCTTACACTGATAAATTAGGGACAGGGAGCATAAATAGTTCTCGGGTAGCTTTGCGCGAAATTCAAAACAATTTTTTGTTTGTTTGTTTTGGAATTTCGCACAAAGCTACTCGAGGGCTATCTGTGCTAGCCGTTCCTAATTTTGCAGTGTAAGACTAGAGGGAAGGCAGCTAGTCATCACCACCCACCGCCAACTCTTGGGCTACTCTTTACCAACGAATAGTGGGATTGACCGTCACATTATAACGCCCCCACGGCTGAAAGGGCGAGCATGTTTGGCGCGACCGGGATGCGAACCACGACCCTCGGATTACGAGTCGCACGCCTTAACACGCTTGGCCATGCCGGGCCCATTCAAAACAAACCAAACCACGCTGACCATTAGACCATGAATATATTTATAATGTAAAACTCTCACGTAGGACTGTTATGCTGATGACAGTGTAACTTACCAAGTTATCGAGAATGCAGACAGACTCGTAAAAAATTATATTGGTTTTCAACTGAACCTATTACGGAAACATTTTTCAATGGAATCTGTATTTAGAAACCGGACCGAGAAAATAAAACTCATTTTATGTCGCTGTAAACACAGAGAACATACCTTTGAAAATGACATACATGGTACGTCTAAACTAGTCTGGATAACCAACTTCATATTTTAGTAAATTTGTGTTTGTCTTCGTTACTTAATTTGTGATTATAAAGCTGTTAATTTTTACGACTTCGTGTTATTACTTTATTTTAATTGCCATTGGCTTTATGATTAACTCTTGAAAATCCTTTTAACTTTGGACTAAAAATTATGGCCCGACATGGCCTGATGGTTAAGGGACTCGACTCGCAATCTGAGGATGGCAGGTTCAAATCACTGTCAGACCCTAACATGCTCGCCTTTCGGCAGTGGGGGCGTTATGAGGGAACGGTAAATCCCAACATTCGTTGTTAAAATAGGAGCCCAAGAGTTGGCGGTGGGTGGTTATGATTAGCTGCTTTACCTCTAGTCTTACACTGTTAAATTTAGAACGGCTAGCGCAGATAGCCCCCGTGTAACTTTGCGCAAATTTCAAAAACAAACAAACATATAGTGGCAAAAAGGTATCTCTCCAGAATTACAATTAAGCTTTCTGCTTAAAATTAAACAAAAACTTTCAGTCTTTAGATTTTTATTCCATGAGCATTTGGCTCGAACACCGGTACTTTTGTCAGATGAATTTTTTGAAACTTCACGTATCGAACAAAGGCTTCAGAATTGCAGTAATAATTTATGGAAATAATAACAATGTTGAGACGCTCACTGAAGCGTTTATTTAATAAATAACTTATGTTGGACTTAGAAAAACAAACAAACAACCATGCCGGGCACAAACACCAGAATTATTAGGTTCAACCATAAGAAGTTTATTAAGTTTCCTATGTTTAGCGAATAATAACAATATATTACCAAACAAAGTTTCAAATTTTGATAATTATTTTACATAATGAATTAACACCACAATTACTCATAAGTTTCGAATTTATTCAGTTGTGAGATTTATAAACCGAAAAACAAAATATACAAATGTTTTCGACTCGTAACCTGCGAGACGTGTGCCTTAACTCATCTGGTTATGCCGTTATAATGTGACGGTCAATCCAACTAGCTACTTTTCCTCTAGTCTTACACTACTAAACTAGGGACGGCTAGCGCAGATAGCCTTCGTGTAGCTTTGCGCGGCATTAAAAAACAAACTTGTGTCTGTAACACCTTGAACCTAATGATTCTGGTGCTTGTAACACCTTGAACCTAATGATTCTAGTGTTTGTAAGCATTCCAACAACAGTTCTGACTTTATGATTAATTTTATCTTTTCATAAGATATCTCTGTGTGTTACAATTATTAATCATCACATTATAATTAATTCAATTTTGTTTGAATCTTATTTATTTAACAGGAATTCTGGTTATACAATTGTAGTTTATTATATAAAAACTCTTACGAATTTTGCTCCAGAGCCCTCTGGATTCACTTCTTCATTTTCTCTTTAAAGTACACAAAAAAAATCGTGATTTATTGATGAGATGAGGTATTATTTGTTACAACTGCTTGAATAAAAAAGACAGAAGTGGAAAGTTTGTTTGTTTTTTAATTTCACACAAAGCTACTAGAGGGCTATCTGTGCTAGCCGTCCCTAATTTAGTAGTGTAAGACTAGAGGGAAGGCAGCTAGTCATTACCACCCACCGCCAACTCTTGGGCTACTCTTTTACCAACGAATAGTTGGATTGACCGTCACATTATAACGCCCCCACGGCTGAAAGGGCGAGCATGTTTGGCGCGACGGGGATGCGAACCCGCGACCCTCGGATTACGAGTCGCACGCCTTAACACGCTTGGCAATGCCGGGCCCAGAAGTGGAAAGAAAGGCAGACCATGATTGTATAAAAACATTGATAAAAAATATTAATACTATTGTATATCACAAAAAACGTCTGCGTATCAGATTTAACATCGTGAGAAAGTTCTGAAGATCAGACCTTAAAGTAGTCAGTGCGCGACCTTTTCATTTTGATAAATATGAACAGGAACCAATTGGTGAATTATTCTCTTTAGCCCATGCAAAACTCAGACAACATGCAATTTTTACTGACCCGTGTTTACAGGGATCAGTTGGCAATTTTATCATTATTTGTCTGATCAATTTTATCATTATTTGTCTGATCGATTTTATCATTATTTGTCTGATCAATTTTATCATTATTTGTCTGATCAATGCAAACAAGAACCATCATTAATAGGGAACTCGTGGATGTTATTCTGTTGCATTTGTCTGATCAATTTTATCATTATTTGTCTGATCGATTTTATCAATTTGTTGATCCAATGTTCGGTCGATTTTAGATTAGATCAATTTTATCATTATTTGTGATCAATTTTATCATTATTTGTTAAATACAATTTTTCTGATACAAGCCACGTGGATCTATTTTTTGCCTTGACCAATCGGTGAAGAGAAGTTATGTGAATTTTGTTGACACTACTGCCAATATATATATATATATATATATATCGTTACAGTGGGTTCCCCCGCTGGTACAATTGTAAGTCTATGGATTTAAACAAAAACATTCGTTACAGCGGCAAGTTTTCAGCCACGTCATTGACGGAACATTTATTGAGAGACCGAAAATGACATCTTTTTTGGAAATTGTTTTTTTTAGGGCAGAAATCCGTGGTTTAAATAACCTGATGTTTTCTACTGGTTTTCACAAGAAGATATAAACATAATGCGTTTTAGAAACAAATAATAAAAATTGAAATGTACAATAATTTGAAAGGGATAGAGAGAAAGTGACACTTGTTGGAAAACAAACAAAGTAAAACGACATTGACGGTAGAAAGTTAGAACAGCTGAAAAGTGATGAAGTAGAAGAAAGTCATCTGTTCTACAGATGGAGGAAACCATATGAATATCATGTCTGTTTATTGAAACTCGTGGGTAATACACACTTGAAAGCAGCAAAAGCGTATTACGTTTATTTCAGAATCAGTGACGTAGTTGAAAAGACCTCTAAGAGAAAACAATCAGAACAAGTGACTCATTCGAAAATATTTTTATGAAGTATTTTCAGAACCAGTGACTCAGTTGAGAACACCTTCAACGGAGTATTTTCAGAACCTGTGACTCAGTTGAAAACACCTTCAACGGAGTATTTTCAGAATCTGTGACTCAGTTGAAAACACCTTCAACGGAGTATTTTCAGAATCTGTGACTCAGTTGAAAACACCTTCAACGGTGTATTTTCAGAACCAGCGACTCAGTTGAAAACACCTTCAACGGAGTATTTTCAGAACCTGTGAATTAGTTGAAAACACCTTCAACGGAGTATTTTCAGAACCTGAGACTTAGTTGAAAACACCTTCAACGGAGTATTTTCAGAACCCCTGTGACTTAGTTGAAAACACCTTCAACGGAGTATTTTCAGAACCTGTGACTTAGTTCCTTCAACGGAGTATTTTCAGAATTCGTTGTCAATTTATTTCATTCTCTCTGTAGAGTACTCGTATACGTGGTGATGCTTACTATTGAACTATTTCTGGGACATGTGTGGTACTGTTTACTATTGAACTATTTCTGGGACATGTGTGGTACTGTTTACTATTGAACTATTTCTGAGCCACAGATGATGTTGTTTGTTGCCAAACCTTCCTGGACATGTATGGTATTGTTCAGTATTTAGCTCTTAGTCTCACTTTGTTCAGTATTTAGCTCTTAGTCTCACTTTGTTCAGTATTTAGTTCTTAGTCTCACTTTGATCAGTATTTAGCTCTTAGTCTCACTTTGTTCAGTATTTAGCTCTTAATCTCACTTTGTTCAATATTGAGCTCTTAGTCTCACTTTGTTCAGTATTTAGCTCTTAGTCTCACTTTGTTCAGTATTTAGCTCTTAGTCTCACTTTGTTCAATATTGAGCTCTTAGTCTCACTTTGTTCAGTATTTAGCTCTTAATCTCACTTTGTTCAATATTGAGCTCTTAGTCTCACTTTGTTCAATATTTAGCTCTTAGTCTCACTTTGTTCAGTATTTAGCTCTTAGTCTCACTTTGTTCAGTATTTAGCTCTTAGTATCACTTTGTTCAGTATTTAGCTCTTAGTCTCACTTTGTTCAGTATTTAGCTCTTAGTCTCACTTTGTTCAGTATTTAGCTCTTAATCTCACTTTGTTCAATATTCAGTTCTTAGTCTCACTTTGTTCAGTATTTAGCTCTTAGTCTCACTTTGTTCAGTATTTAGCTCTTAGTCTCACTTTGTTGAGTATTTAGCTCTTAGTATCACTTTGTTGAGTATTTAGCTCTTAGTCTCACTTTGTTCAGTATTTAGCTCTTAGTCTCACTTTGTTCAGTATTTAGCTCTTAATCTCACTTTGTTCAATATTGAGCTCTTAGTCTCACTTTGTTCAGTATTTAGCTCTTAGTCTCACTTTGTTCAGTATTTAGCTCTTAGTCTCACTTTGTTCAATATTTAGCTCTTAGTCTCATTTTGTTCAGTATTTAGCTCTTAGTCTCACTTTGTTCAGTATTTAGCTCTTAGTCTCACTTTGTTCAGTATTTAGCTCTTAGTCTCACTTTGTTCAATATTGAGCTCTTAGTCTCACTTTGTTCAATATTTAGCTCTTAGTCTCACTTTGTTCAGTATTTAGCTCTTAGTCTCACTTTGTTGAGTATTTAGCTCTTAGTATCACTTTGTTCAGTATTTAGCTCTTAGTCTCACTTTGTTCAGTATTTAGCTCTTAGTCTCACTTTGTTCAGTATTTAGCTCTTAGTCTCGCTTTGTTCAGTTGTGGGTGTTTTCGAGGATACGTGTTTTTTTAGTTTATTAATAAATAATTTCCGTGGTTAACACTGTTTACTACTGATTTGTTTTGGGGTGTGTTAAGTGCGAACCGCTGGTTAATTTGATGGTCTATGGAGCTGAAGCTCCGTGGTTCGCACCTCGTAAGTCAGAAACAAAAAAGTATTGCTTCATACTTTGAGGCCTTAGGTATACATTATGAGTGTGACGGTCAACTCTTACCATTCAATTTCATGAGAATACTACAAGAGCTGATAGTAGGTGTTGTTCAATGTATTTCTTCCCTCTAATCTATCATTTCAAAATTAGGGAAGGCTAAGTCCTAATGTGGCTTTGTTCAAAATCCATAAAACAAAGGACAAACAAATCTTCTACAGACATATCGTCTGGTATTATTTGTTAGTAAACGTGCTTGGTGTTATTTGCTGCTGAGGTCTTCCCGTATGAGGCATGTTTTTATTTATTACCAATCTTCCCGGAACACGTGTGGTATTTTTATTTTTTACTGTTGAATATCTATATATAGATTTATCTAACGTAGAATTCTTTCTGGATCATTTGTAATATTGTTTAATTATTACGACCGAAAATGAATGATAACCAAGTGGCGAACCAGTGGAGTCTAGTGCATTCTATAACAGGTCTAGTTTATAAAGACGATTATTGCAAACTCACTAACTTAACCGAGTAGTTGTCCAAAGTAAATGTTAGTAAGCAATGAGATAGTTTCATTTATATACTTTGGTTTTTGGTTTTTCTTCTATTAAAATTACGTAATCTGGTTTTAGAATTATTTTTATCTCCCCTTATCAGTGAATAATTCACTTACGTTATCCCGTGGGCTACCACAGTTGTATCCTGAACTTTAAATAGTTGTCTCTTTTTTTTATTATCGTTAGAGTCTACACAAACTGCTGGTTCAATTGTTTTGAAACATTCGGTTTGTTTGTTTTGAATTTCGCGCAAAGCCATGAGGGCTATCTGCGCTAGCCGTCCCTAATTTAGCAGCGTAAGAACAAAGGGAAGCAGCTAGTCATCACCACCCACTGCCAACTCTTGGGCTACTCTTTTACCAACAAACAGTGGGAATGACCTTCACTTTATAACGCCACCACGGCTGAAAGGGCGAGCATATTTGGTGTGACGGGGATTCGAATTTGCGACCCTCAGATTACGCGTCAAGTGCCTTAACCCACGTGACCATGTCAACCCAATGACAAGACAAATTATTCTCATTTAAGTCACTTAAAAATAATACTCATTGTGGTTGGTCACTCACGTGGCGGCAAACTTCACGTTTTCAAACTTTTTTAAGTGAACTTCTCTTTTCTCTCGCTCGACTACCTAAATATAAACATTTGTATATTTGTTCACCGAGTGCTAGCGTATGATGTTACAATATTCAGTTAAGGTAATGAAAAAACTACCAAAGATTTTAGTAAAGTGATGTCAACAATATTAGTAAGGCACAGAGAACAATGTAACTGCAAACACAAGTTACTATTCTTACAGTGTTACGTAACAAAATTTATCACAACTAATATACATATTTAAAACTGTGCATCTTAACCACTTTTAACCTGTTTTAAAAAGTAAACATTGATTAAACATTAAGTCAGAAAATAAACTAAATAATAATACTTACACTAAACAATCTTATATATCTAATAACCTTTATATTACAGTTTCTACTCTCATGGATAAAATAAATATTTCTGTTATCCGTGTACATGTTTTCTTATAGCAAAACCACATCGGGCTAACTGCTGTGTCCACCGAGGGGAATCGAACCGCTGATTTTAGCGTTATAAGTCCATAAACCTACCGCTGTACTAAGCAGGGAGCTCTTTTTTAAGGTTTGTTTGTTTGTTTTTGGAATTTCGCACAAAGCTACTCGAGGGCTATCTGTGCTAGCCGTCCCTAATTTAGCAGTGTAAGACTAGAGAGAAGGCAGCTAGTCATCACCACCCACCGCCAAATCTTGGGCTACTCTTTTACCAACAAATAGTGGGATTGATCGTCACATTATAACGCCCCCACGGCTGGGAGGGCGAGCATGTTTGGCGCGACGCGGGCGCGAACCCGCGAACCTCGGATTACGAGTCGCACGCCTTACGCGCTAGGCCATGCCAGGCCCTTTTTTAAGGAGAAAATTATTTAGGAGATTTCAACCTCTCCATCTCTGGCACTGCTCTAGTAACCCTTCTCTGACATCTCTGGCACTGTTCTAGTAACCCTTCTCTGAATCCTTTCCAGCAATCCGATGTCTTACCTTAGGTAAAGAGTTCAAGTCTCAACACAACATTCCAAATGTGGCCTTACCAGTGACCTGTAAAGTCAAATTATAACCTCTTTAGACTAGTATTCGTTATTTTTGTAGTCACAATCTGATATCCTATTTACCATATCACTAGCAATAAGACACTGCTCGGATTGCTTAAGAAACTGAT